>NC_143449.1:6970588-7286617 GCF_987193195.1 Phasianus colchicus
ACTGCATGTTTGATTTGTGTCATGAAAATAACAGTAAAGTTGTATACGGAATTCTGGTCATAAGACACAAGCTTCTTCAAGTATTAGGTGACTTTCAAATTTTAGATTTTGAAATTAGTATTTTTTAAAATATCAATTATGCTCTTGCTAGAAAAATTGCACTTTTATGAGCTTATGCAAGTCAGAGCCAGAGGAGTCTTTGAGTTTTGACAGGACATGTACAGAGATGTCCTGATGGCACTAAGTGTGGCTCTCTGCACAGAATCAGGCACATCTGAACTTTATCAGATCACTCATCTTCAGGAAAGAAGAATCTTCCCACCAGGTTATTGACCTTTCTGGTACGGCTCGCTCCTTTCATTGCCAGACCAGGCATTGCTGCAGCCAGGAGAGCAGCACCAGCTCTTGGCTCTGTAGAGGCACAAGCAAATATCAGGGCAGCCAAGTATTTCTAGGCAAGCATAAATATCAGCACCCACTGAGTGGTAAGAAACATTACCAGTGTTACTGATTTGCAGTCAAAGAGCATAACACAGAAAAAGTTGCTAAGGAATAAAACAAGTAGACCAGTGGTGAGAGAGAACCCAAAATGTGCGACGCCTGCTAGTCTGACAATCTGTGCAACAAACTACCTTTTCATTTTAAAGAACCTCATTCCTTGACAAAGAGTTCAGATTCTAAGCTATAAAAAAACACTGCCTCAAAAATGAGGGTGCAGTATTCATTTCACTTCTGAATGCTAGAAGTATTTTTATGACACAGACTAACATTTATCATCCTTATCAATTCACAGAAACTACAGAAATTATCATATTTATGCATCTTTAAAAGAAACAGAAGCTTACATTCCTAAAACATCTTTTAAAATCTTATTGTTTATTTAGCAGGAAAGCTATCAGCACATGAGATAAGTCTCTTGAGTTCTGAAACTTATGAAGCTGGAAGAATACCAGCAGTGATTTTTAAAGTAAGATATATAAGCAAAGACACAGTAGCCTCACCTGCCAGCTGATCAAGTATGTGCTTTGCCTTCTATGTAGGCTATTTTTATTTTACCTACGACTTGTTGCTCTTAGAGTACTGAAATGAATGCATTTTGAATAAGCCCCTTTCTCTCCAATTCTGTCAGAACTTTGGAAAGTTTTTGTAAATTTTAAGAATAGTAACAAGTGTTGTAAGGTAAAATTCTTCAGGCTAATTGTGAGACTAATTTGCCACCTCTGCAGCTGATGATGCCAAATGATTGCCAGTATTACCTTGATATCCATTAATTCACTTTAATTCACTCTTTAGTCAGGTAGCCTCCTTTTTCATTCAGCCACCTTCATTATATTCTCACACTTGCTTTTCTTCCCCATCTTCTGTTATCAACTCAACATGTTTCACAAGGAATCAATAAGAAATTTACTTCCATATCCCACAAACCTATTTATAAAACTTGTTCTGGTATCTCCCTTTCTTGTGGGCATCCCAATGACTAATAAAGGACAAGCCTTCCCCCAGGGTAACCTGCTCCCATTCAACTTCTTGGTGTGATTAGTTTCACTAAGACACTTACCCAATTACCAAAGTGGATTAAAACTTCTCAATAGGAAGGCACTGCTGGGAGAAAGGGGAACGAATACAGTTATGTTGTCTCCAAGTGGGTAATTGTACTTCCTCTGTGGGAAGAAAGGCCGAAGGAACAAATACCTTGATGGCAAAAGACATTAGTCTGTCTTGTAGATCACAGCATCCTCTAAATAAGACCAAAATTACTTGGCTGCTCAGTTTTAAGACTGGAGATATACCATCTTACTTCTGTGCTCAGTCTGTGTACTTTGACGCCAAACAATTGATTCCAACTTCACAATCACCGTCAAGGTGTTTCCTATCCTGAACCAAGACTTTCTGGTTTCCATACACACACACAAAAAAAGACTGGAGCAGATTCAGTCAGACATGAATGAACGCAGGCCTTCAGCTCACTAGGAGCAGTTAGTCAGGGTTGGTTTTTTTTGTATTTTTTTTTTTTTTTTTAGAGTGTTTACTCATTTATGATCTTATCCCTGTCGAACTACAACCAGTTTTATCTTTGTTTAAACTATTTACATCTTTAAGAGACCTCTTGCTTGGAAAAACGTAGCAAGAAACTTTTTCTAATTTATATCATGCTGTTTCTTCGTGTAGCACATCCACTGTATTTATCAATCTTATTTTTTTTTTATTTCCCCAACTTGATAAAGATACACTGATTTGAATTTACTACTTCATCTCGGTCAAATTCCTTCAAGGAACACTAACATTACATCTACCTGACACCAAACTAACACAAAGAATGTTGTTCAACCGTCAAAAGCAGAGAACTAAAATACAGTAGACAGGAAACCTGGAATCATTTTATCACAAAATTCACTGCTAATAGACCTGTATCTTCATCAGACTTCCAATCCCTATTAAAATGTTCTCGAGCCACTTTAAAGTGGCACATTAAAGTGGAAGGTTCTCCATGAACATTTAGGAAGTTTTAGAACTTTGAGCTTTAATCATCTGAGAAGACAGAAACCTCCCAAGGTCCTCTATTGTGGGAAACAGTCTGCTTACCGCTAAGAAGAGCGGTTTGAGAGGTGTTGATAACTCAAACATCAACTAAAGTAGACATCAAATCCATCTTAACTTATGCACTGCTCCACCTCTACATGCTGGAGAACATCCCAGAACTGTTCCTCTTCTGTCAGGCTGAATTTCATTATGACATGCCAGGAAAAACATCTCACACCAAACCCCAGCAGGGACGCTGAAATCATTCTGGCACGTTTGTGTCTCCAGTAATCTCACTGCTAGTGCTCGACATACAGACCACTTCCAAGAGAAAGTCATGAGTCACCTTTTAACTCTAGTCTCACACTATCAATCAGTAATTTTATTCAATCATGGTCCAACAGTCAAAGTTAGTGGAAAGCCTATAGAAACATAACTCTCAGAAGGCAAAGCTAGGGAAAAGCCTGTTTTAAATGAAGTTTGAGAATATTATTTTTTCTTGCCTTATAATTTAAATATTTGCAGTGCAGCCATTATTTTCACTAGAGGATAATCATTTTTAATTTTTTTGCAGGTTTTGGAACATCTGCAGAAGTAACTTGGTATGGCATCCCTATCTTTTCCAAGAACACCATCGCCTCTTTGCATCTGAAGTTTTTATTCAAATGCAGAGATGCAGACCAGATTCTCAGCTGTAAATCACATTCCTTTAGCTAAGTCAGGCACATCCAACCTGCAGCCTGCACGTGGTTCAGCACAGCTGACAATGCAGCCCACTCTCCTCTCCTTGACCACAGAATCACAGAATGATTGAGGCTGAAAGGCACATCTGATGGTCACCTTGTCTGACACCTCTGCTCAAGTAGGGCTACCTAAGCAGGTACCTAAAGCAGACCTAGGACCATTCCCAGATAGGTATCTCTTGAAATCTCCATCATCTGAGGTGTTCATGTCCTGATGGCACAACAGTAGGTGACAATGGCTCCTAACCACCTGCAACAGTGACCAAAGTTTGGATCCCAACTCCCACACTACAACGTGTTTCAGTTAATTGTATTTGAAGCTTAAACGTGCAAAAGACAAAATTCACTCAGAAGCTGGAAGATAACACTTGATCTTAACAGATACAGGTCTATTTTCCTGAGAAGGAACACTTTCTTCCTACACACTCAAAAAGAAGCAAATTTGGGATGTTTTAGCTTTTGTGATTAAATTAGAAACAAAGCCACATATCAGCAAGAGAGCACTTCTTAGAAGTTCCCTCAGTTGTGAAGGATTTTTTCAAAGCTTCTTTTTAGCCATAAAAACACACAGCTTCATATATTTTTTTTAAATAGAGTTAATCTTGAAGGAAACAGATTTAAATTGCAGGATAGGAGCATAAAATTCAAACTACTGTGCAAACCTAACATATAATGGCTTAAAAAACACTCAGGTTCAGCACAGCTGATGCCAGGACAATACTTGTCCTAAAGATCCTATTAAGTGTGGAAATAACATGGGGCAGGGAGGATGACACATAAAGCCCCTAACATACAAAGCATTCTTTCAAATTCACCTTAAAGAAGCTCCACTTCAGGACATGGATGCTTTTCACTCTTTGAGAAAGGTGTTGACAGAACAGTACCTCAATTTTCCTTGGAACTGGCATGTTTAGGCTGTAATTTTTCCTTCACGGAAGCCAGACATTTAATTCTTGGGGAAGACTAAATCAATGAACTAACAATTACTGTAAGAAGACTTATCCTATCTGAAGATTTAATCCTCAGGCTTTTTGTTTTACAGGCTCAAAATAAATTTTACCATGTCACTCTTTCCATCATCACATTGCCTCAGGACAAACAGAAGCCAACTCTGAGAGGCCAATTTTCATTTAATGACAATTGAACCAACTAAACAAAACCTGACACTTGAAAAAAACATTCAAAACCTTGGAACTGAAGTGCTTATGTTCTGGAGGTGACACCGAGGTCATCCTGCATTTTTGCTTTAGAGAAAAATACAGCAACAATGTAAGAAAGCCTCCATCCAGACAGAAGGAGGGAAACATAAACTGGAAAAATTGCCAAGAGAGAAGATAACAAAACATGGGCATCTGGAGATCTGTCTGCTTGGCAAGTATGCATGTCATTTACAAATGTTTGCTCATAATTATATCCCTGGAAGACTTGGGTGAATAATACCATTGAGAAAGATGCTGCTTGTGGAACACTGCCTCTTCATCATATGTAAATAAGTGCAATACACATTGAAGACTGAATATATCTAAGGATATTACAAAAAAAGAGAAGGCACACTGCCCTAGTATTTGTAAGAAGAAGAGGGGTAAGGATGGAGCTGTGTATTAGGACACCCACTGAACATACAGCTGTACAACAAGGTTTCCAGAGGAACGAGGGCAGGAATGCAGGCAGAGTGTTGCTATGTTCCTACTTCCAGTAAGGACACGGCCAGCACAAAAAGGCACAAATAAGAACACGGAATTTTACGAAGCTACACAAGACTGAGCCATCAAGTTTATGTCACACAGGGTCCACCCAGTCAGCACACTGCAATGGAGAGGTCAGACATGGGGAATTGCTGACGGCTGAAGGCTTTCCAAATTCCTTGCTTGTCTCTTCTCATGGGTACGCTTCATCTTATTTTCCAGGGAAAATAAAATTATGGAAATAATAAGAGTGAGCAACAGCTCCATTCTGGGAACACTTCAGCAATTCCAGAGAAGAACGTGTCACAACCTTACCAGATGAAAACATTAAAGACAGACTATTCTGTGAGGAATGGCTTACCCGGGCAGAAGAAGATGGAAACATGACAAAGAACATCATCATAATGCCTCCCATAATCAGCCCATCAGGGAACAGGCAAGATGACAGACAGCCTTGTACACAGCAAAACTTCTCAGACTTTGCAAGGGGTCAGGGTTTTGCTCCCAGAAACACGTTTGGCAAGCTGCATCTTGTTCTGATGCACCGCATCATGTCACTGATGGGAAGGAGAGTAAACTAAATTAGATTCCTACTCTTTGGACAAGGATGTTTTCTAAAATAATGTCTTGAGGAGAATAAAATTCTGTCTGTTTTAGTTCCTATAGCACTTCTCAAACATTCATTTCTCACCAACCCCAGTTCCGGAGCATAAGGTTCTCCCATGCAGAGTTTTCACAATGCTTAACCTCCAGAAGCACAACAGAAGCACCCTCAGAGCTATGCACACTGTCAGAACCAGGCATCTGGCTGATGCAGAATGGTTAGAAGAAACATGGGAACCCTGAACAAAGCAGAGCTCCTGTTTTTATTTCTGATTAACTTTCTCAAACACAGAAATAGATTCTGCCTGCATGAAATACGAAATCTTGAAAAAGTTACAGTATTTAGAGCATGGCTGAGGCAGAACACATTGAACTCCCCAACAACATCTTCCAGTGGCAGCATGCAGGATGAATTTCAGCTTTAATTTGAACCTCAGATTCTGGTCTAGGAAAATGGGACTTGGACAAAGGTCATACAGCTGGATGTACTCTTCTAAGACTTGAACCCTGGCTCCTGCCAGCAATAACTCCAGAAGGGATTAAGGTGGTTAAGAGATCCCTGTTTGTTTGGCTCTGTGAGAAGAGTCCTCAGGGCACCACACACAGCTCTGCTCACTTCCTCACTACAGGAACAAAACAATTGCAAAAGAAGTCACAGAAGAACACATCTGCAATAGTCCTTCGCATTTGAGTACTGCTCCGCCCCATAACTTTTCTGTTTATTGGATCCACCACCTAGAAAAGCAGATGGTTACACTGTCCATCAGGAATACTACTGTTTTCTCATCAACCTTAGCAGATGCAAATGCTGACTCACCTCAGCTTATACTGACTCATCTTATACATATTTCTTTCAAATAACTCCTTCCTCCCCCTGCCAAAAAGAAAAAAGCTAACTAGCTAATATCTGTCAATACTCTGGGTCTATGCCTGCATTAAAAATGCAGAATGTCGCATCTTTGTCCTGGGACAACAATACAACTCCAAAGCAGAGCTTCATCCCTCCTCCCATTGCACCATTCTGCTTCCCAAGATCCTCTAAAGCATCCATGTCAGCCAGTTCTGGGGATGTGCGATTGTGATGTACTTGCAGTTATTAAATCTTTAGGACCAGATAGAAAACTTCTTAGTGACTCTGGCACCCATCGTCCCTCATATTTGACATTTGCATTAGGAATTGGGCTGTGTTACCTCCAGCAGAGATGCTACTGCAAGCAAACAAGCTGATGAGTGATTTGAGGCGTTTATATTGCTGAAATATGACTTGCACCTTTAACATTCTCTCTAACAAAACATAAAAGGAATATCAATCCGGTTTACAGGATTCTTGCAGAGTCCAATGCATTTCAAACTTTCAGAAACAAGCCTGCTAGTTCTTATTCTGATGTTCTGGTGACAGGTTACTTTAGAAGAATAGCAGGACAAACCTTCAGACAACATTAACACATTTTCTAATCCAAACCTCTGATACTAAACTGCAATTAAAGCAGTTGCTGGAAGATAAGACAGGCTTTGCAGCAAAGCACATCACAGGCACTGTGAGAGGATCACCGTCCTGTAAATATGAACCAGTACACTGCCCAGGTCTGGCCCTTTGACCCAGGATAGCCTTGCATCCAGGCTACTTCCCTGTGCCATCATCAGCTTCTTATGCCCTCAGGAGGGGGGAGGACACTCTGTAAGGACTCTTTTCTGCTCAGGGAATAAAGGCCCTTAACTTCTGTCTTCAGGAAAGTTGACTCCATGACAGACTGGTTAACAAGAGCATACAAATACAGTGTTAATTTTAAGCTCAAGAGACTCAATTATATGCTCTTTGGTGTTGCTTTGGAATCTCCCCCTTCCCCCAGGCTGCGTTCAGATGTAAATAATGGCTGATGGTTCACAACATGGCTAAAGCGAGACATGCCCTCTTAGATGCTGTTTTGAAGTGGCTGCGTTTGTAAATATCTCATCTAAGCCCCATGTGTGAATTCCTCATGGACCTAGCAGCAGAATGAGAGGGGGAGAGACTCACGGAGGCCTGAATCTGACTTGGAAGACAGAAATTCTCTTTTCTGTCGTTGTTTGCATTATTCTATAACCAAACACGAATACACGAAATCTGACAGTGTACAGAGAAAGAGGAAAACACCTTGCAAATTGTCAAATCAGTACAACTATAAACTCGTCCAGATACTCAACCTCATTTTAAAAATACTGAAGATGTCAGACATATTTACTGTGCAAGGCAATTATACTGATAAAGTCCTAAAAATAGTTCCTGAAGCACAAAGACTTGATGAAAAAGGCTGGAGAAGCCCAGCATGACACTTTTCAGAATGGTTAGATCACCAGCTATGACACCACAAACAGCAGATAAAGGATAATTTGCCTGGACAGCTTGATTCCTTTATTTCTGCAAAGAATTTAAACAAAAAGGCAGGCAGATGAGCAAAGAGGAACAATATAGAGCAACCAGGGAAGGAACATGTTGAAGGCATCTTTCCTTTAATGCTTTCCCTTCCCCCTTTACTTTTTAGAACATGTTCAGTGAAAAGAAGACCTTAGGAGAAAATAATAGTGGGAGAAAAGAAAAAAGATCACAGAGCTTTCAGGGAATTGCTTGGCTGGACACCATGATAGCGTGCCATTCCAAGTACCTTGGGAGATCCACAGAAGAGTCCCCTTAATAGCTGGGGATTGTTTCCTTACTTCCAAGAAAATCTTCAAGAAACATTTCATTTTAATTAGAATATTTGGAGAAAAGTTGCAACACTGAATATTTGCCCACCAACAAAAAATACCAACCCCTACTCTTTTCCAAAAAGCGCTTGCTCCTCAAATAGATCAACTACTTAGAACAGCCAGGACTACTGGTAAATTTTAAATGATTACAGGATCATATTAGGGTAGCAGTAATAATGACAATGCTCTTTTGTTACGATGCTCCATACAAGAAGTTATGTCCCAGGTTGCAAGAACGCGAATTCCATTTCCAATGGCTTCCATTTACTTCTTTATTCTCTGTACATAATTTATTTAGTTTATTATCACTGTTAGCATCAACACTCTAAGAGGATAGAACAGTGAATTGTAAGTTAATAACTCACTTCTTTCTTTACGTGCTTGAATCAGTCTATATTATTCTATAATCATACAAGCCTTGAGGCATTTTATAAATAAGTTCTTTAAGAATATGCTAAAATAATAAAATAATCAGTTTATTTCTCATTATTTATTTCTATGCTTTCTAACCATGCCAGTAAGCTGCCCATGTATGATCACTGTGAGAGCCTGGTTTTCCAAGTCATCACCTCACTGCAATACCTTCCAGAGCCTTCACTGTCCAGGCTTGCCATGAACATTCAATTGCCTTGAAAAACATTTCTGAAGTGCAACTAGTGTCAAGATCAGCAATAACTGGTTAAATGTTCTTTCCTTTAATTGAATGTTGTTTAGCATTTAAAGCATGGAAAATGCTAGTCTCAAGTAGAAGCCAGATGCTGCTTAGTGCTTTATAAGGTCTTGAAATTCAGTGGGTTCACATGTGCCTCTTTCACACATCAAATCACAGCTGAACAACTCTAGCTCAGCACTCCAGGGCAAGACCAAGCAGCACCAACCTCATTCAGACACTGCCTAACACTTCCACTGATGGTGTATAAATGATCTACAATATAGACATCTTCACCACAGACATCAAAAAACCAATTCTGGATCCAGCCGATTCTGAATTATGGTCATACAGTAAGGACAAGACTTGTTCTGACCTTGATTTGAAGGGCCTCTCTCTCCAATTTTTGACACTTTCTCCTAGGAGTCCAAATCCAGTGGGGCCTTTGGAAATCCTTCTGTTACTGTCTGTGGGTTGCCAGGAGGCAAGAACAGGGACTGCCGACGCATGTATTGAAGACCTCTAACCCCACTAAATCTCTCCCTCACTAAATAAGTAAAGCTGCAGAGGCAGATTTTTAGTCTCTCCAATAAAAAACAAGGCTCCAAAGCCAAGTGCCAGCTCTAATTTTATCATTTGAGCAATACACAGCACAATACAGCCCTGCCTACAACAGAATCTCAGAGGTATGGCACTTCACTGTTAATATCAATAACATTCACCCATCACCACATCCTTTTCCCCCCAGCTCAAAATAAAATCTCACAACCTGAAGATGATTTGCCTTAATTGCAGCTGCATCACTGTTTGCAGGGCATGCTGACAATCCCTGCCTAGAATTTGCAGTTGCTGGGGCAACGCATGTGAAGAGCGTGCCTTTGTGCTGCCACATGCATCTTTGGGAGCTGTGCCAACAGCCAACACCGGAGCCCTCACAGCTGGGGGGATTTAACACCTTCCTTCCCAGGAGCAGCCTGCTTGCCTTCAGCACAGAGGCCCCAGCAGGCATCCCATGCCGAGCACTGTTTCTCTCCTCACTGACAGCTGCACAAGGACGGATGGCCAAGCTCGGCACAGTCACTTACCAAGGACACCATAGCACCTTACCACAAACGTTCAGCAGAGCTAGGTTTCATTTGCAGGAGTAGGCAGTTCATTGTGCACATAGATAACTAAGGAACAAAGCATTGAGCACCACCAGAAAAATAATATTCTTCTGAAGATGTCCTGTCTAGATGTTGTCTCCCCGCCTGCCCCCTCCAAGCTACACAAGCAACAGAAGGTTGCAAGCACATCTAAAGGACTGCACTGTCTTCCCTCCATCTCCATAATTCTAACCTAGAATCACAGAATCATTAAAATTGAAAAAGACCACTAAGATAATCTAATGCAACCATCAACTCATCACCACCACATCACTAACAACATCCCTCAGTGACACATTGACCCTTTCCTTGAACACCTCCATGGATGGTGACCCCACACTCCCTGGGCAGCCCATGAGCAGTTCTTCCTAATATCCAACCTTGTTCTGGTGCAGCTTAAAGCCATTTTCTCTTGCTCAAAATAAGATCCATGTGCACACAAACATTCCTATCAACCTCTCCCATTATCTCACAGGGCAGACATTTTTTTTTCCAGATTTTACCTCCCAATTCCTATCATATTTCTTTGAGATGAATGCTTTAAAGGTACATTGGTCTGCTTTGCCTACAAGCTTTTATATCTTTTCTAGGAAAGCCTTCTGTCCACAAGGCTTACACACTACTATAAAAAAACCCTTCGCTTTATATATGCACACATTTATCAAAGAAACACCTGCTAACCTTATGAAAAACCAGCAACAAGAAAATCTTCTCTGGAGGTCAAGATTACAAGCTGAATCTGCTGTTAATGGCAAATAAAACTACTGTAACAATTATGAATGCAATAACAAGGAGGCCATTCACATGTAAACACAGCTAATTACAGCATACATAAATACCAGTTAAAATGCTAAATACTGTAATCCAGGAAGTTTTGTACTCCTTTAGGAGCCACAAGCATCACTAGTGGTGGAGTGCAACGTCTGAAAGTCACCACAGAAAGTTACATTTGGGATCTTAAACTCCCTTGAGCAGCATATGGATTCACAGCAGCATCCACAATGTTATGATCTGTGGCTTGAGAGAAGCAAAAGAAATAAGAAGCCAGGCAAGCTTTATCTGACATTAATGCAAAGCCAAGTCTCCTACAGCACTCTTCTTCTACAGAGATGTCCCAGGGAAGAACAAGAAGTGAGCAAGCTGCAAGACATTGTTGCACTGCTCACATAACCTAACATCTGATACCACCTTTGTATTCCAATGAGAGTTCACATGTTTGAAGTAAATAAAGGGATTCCTGAGCTTCCTCAAAGGTCAGCAGAGGCTCACAACCACACATTTCCCTACCTCTCAGATACAGGCATGCTCCATATGGGTCTGTATTTAATGTACAAATGCAAACGTCACAGCACACAAGGCATCTCAATTCGTGTTTGTCTCCACTTAAAGAGTCAAAAACCACCAGCAACAGAGAAACATGGGAATAGGCAGGGAAACAGAAAATGAAAAGGTTTCTTGTGGTTCCAGATGTTGCAGCAGGCTTTGCAGAACACATCAGGGTTTCACAGAAGAGCATTAATCAGATACTGCAAAGCTTCAGGGGGATGAGGGGGAGAGACAAGAACCGCTGCTTTCATCAAGCAAGAGCAGTGGCCTTGTCTTTAGCCACTAATAAAAAAATAAATAAGATTGAAAAGAGAAGGAAGCACATTCAGACTGTCAGAGCTGATCCTTTTATCAAGAGAGCTGTGGGTGTGGTATGAAATGCAACAAATCAGGAAAGTGTTACTATTCACAGTAAATACTACAATCTAATTTGTCACACAGAAGGCAGCAATGTAACCGCGCTCTACTGCTAAGAGTTCACATCACTCTCAGGTGCCAATTTACAGCATTCCCCTTTATCTCCACTGTTCCTCCAGCTCTGGATTGCTCCAGGCACCATCCTGGCAGATAGCCCAGGCTGAGAAGCTGCCACTGCTCCATGCTCCGAAGCTGTTCCTGCTGTGCGCTGTGGGACAACCACTCAACCCAGATGCAGACGCAGCATGCCTGGATGCTCTCCTTTGCAAGCACCTCTCCTGCTACAGTGTCCCCCAAAAAAAAATCAAGCAAGTTCCTGGTCTTATTCACGGTTTAACTGGAAAACAGATTGAGAATGAAGCTGCAGCTTACAGAAGATACAGAGGAATCAAAAGAAAGCCACACATTATCCTTGAGGGACATTTAATCCAGGTGTATCCAGTGCTGGGCAGTGCCACCCAACTTATTCTGTGATATTTATGAGGTCTGAGATGCTATTAAATCTTCTGGAGGACTGCTTTCTGTGATCCCAACTCCTGTCACTGAGAACATAAATGGGACAAAGAACATGAATGCAATATATGTAAAGCTGACACAGGCAGGCAGGTTCAAATCATCACTTGCAAATGCAAAGATTTTTTTATTTTTTTATTTTTTTATTTTATTTTTTTTAGGTTCTTAGGCAACTGATCATCTTCCAGAAGTAAGAAGCAAACAAAAGCTGGTGCCACCTCCAAGAAACACAAGCAGATGAAAGGCAGAGCTCTTGAGTTCTCTAGCACCTCACCCACTCACGCTCAGCTGGAAAAGTCACCAACCTGCTCCTCCCATACTGCCCAGTTTGAAAACTGTTGGGTTTGTTCCCTTTGCTGTATCACTCATGAACACAGCACCTAATTTCCCAATCTTTCTAACTTCTACTGTAATAACTGCCCCTGGAAGCATAAGTGAGAAGAATGGAGAACCAGGCCTATGCCATGCAGTGTTTCTAGAAACAGGGCAGACAGTGGGCCAGGAGGAAGCAACTCCCCACTTGCAGGCAGATAACTGACCTTTGGCACCAGGAGAGCAGGGGAACACTGGGAGTTCAATAAACATAGCAGCAGTCCTTCCTGCACTCTGGGACACCAGTGGGGCTCCTTAGGAAGCAGCTCAGCAGTTACCTCAGCAAGCGGCTTTGTGCCCTGCCTTACTGAAAGAGAACTCTGTCTTTCTGGAACATGGGGGTACAACCATAGCCCTTTTGTAAAGAAAACATGCAGACGAAAGCAGAACCAGGGCTTATAAAACAGAGGGTCAAGCAGGGAATCTGGGAAAGCATACAGTAAGACTCTCATTCTGTTGAATGAGACTATTACTTTCCTGTCTGAATACCTTAAGAACACGTCACTTATCTCTGAAGCAAGCTTATCTGCTTTTTCTCCGTACGGATGTCTGTCCTGCCTGGAGGATCTAGCTGTTCAACTCAGACAAACATGTCCTTGAGATTTAATACCTTTGTAAGGTCAATTTTATCAGTTGCAAAATTGAGGCAAACCCCCGGGAAAAATAAGACAGACAAAATATCTTTGAAGCAGAGTGACTGCAGTTCCTGGGTATTTTCACTAGTGCCACTCACTGCTTAGAGCCAACTCTGAGCCAGACCACCACACAGAGGCAGTGTTTGCCCTCAGTAAGGGGTTAACCAGCACAGGAGGGCATTGATGTCCCAGGGCCAGCAGAGATGAGGGGGGCAAGAGACTGCTCCTGCACCTTGGCAGAGCACAGCTGCTCCCAGCCAAGGAAACAGGACCCAGTATTGCACATAAGTAGTGTTCACTGTTCTTATTTGTTGGCTGATCTTTCCTTAAGAAAATTTCTCTTGGAAAATCAGACCATCTGAGGGAGAATGCATAGTAATTACATGGTGCCTTCTGTGCTCTCCAGTTTCTTAATACAGGGGTGCCACAGAAGTAACATTACCCTGGCTTTGTTCTCCTTCCTAAGAAGACTTGTACAAAATAACTAATTAATGTCAGACTGTTAATGAGCTATTGCTGTGAGTGACTAGAATAAGCAAACAGAACATACTTAACATTGCAGGTGCAAACCCAAGGACAAAAAACAGTGGAGGAAGCCCTTCTCCTCGCTCTTCTCTTTCTCTCTCACTTACGCTCTTTTCTTCACTGGGACAGAATAAAACTCTTTTTGAACATAAAGACACATTTCCTATGTAGCTACTTTGTCTGGCCAACACCAGCTATTTAGGGACTGAACAAAGTGTGAACATGTTTCTGAGCTGAAACTACAATACTAGCTTTTACTTGAGAAAAGCTTTCAGTTCCCAGATCCCAAATGTACTTCTTGTGACACTGGCATCAGTGAAAGCAATTGCAGAGGCACTGTGTGCACTGGGCAGCACAACACAGTTGTTCACACAGCTTCACAGGAAGGTTTCTAAACTGAGGGACCCATTGCTCATGCCAGTACACAAAAACAAGCATCTGGGCATGCTATCCACTGCTAAATACGTGATGAGAAGAGAGAAAACAGAGTTTCACCATTTAGGAAAGCAACTCCTGTTCTGCTCACTAAGATTTCAGTATTGAACCTGCCGTGGGAAATCAACACCATCAAGGAAAAAAAACAATCTTATGTTATCCTGGCAAATATACCCAGGCTTGACCAGCCTCATCTGTCATCCTCTGTCACACAGAACAAGGAACAGTACCAGATATGTAGAAAAGCAGATCACGCTGTCATCGTCATTTTCCAAGAAAAGCCACGCAAGTTTATGCTTCCAGAAGATAAATCCTAATCCCAACAGTAAACATGAGTAAAGTTAAGGAAAAATTCATCATACTTCAGGGTAAAAATGCTTTGTGCATCCAGCTACAAGCTTCCAGCGTGCTCTTCATTACACTTGAAAGAGTGTGAGAACAGATTACACTTTCTGATGGAAAGCCACATGGTCAAAGTTGAAAATGATTTTATGTTCCTTGAATTATTTGTTTACAGCTGTGTACTGCTTTATAAAAACAAGATATGTGAAGCATGAGGCTTCAGAGCAAACCAATTACCAGATCCCAAATATAAATATTATTAATAGTTTCAATGTGCAGTACATTAATCACAATCAGAAGAGAGTGACATATTTAGTTCCTGCTAAGATGCTGAAGAAGCAAACAGACACAAGCACTACAGGCAGTGAGCGAGCAGATAATAGTTTTTCATTCTGAAGACGAAATCCCTCTGGCATAGTCCAGGTTTTATAGAAGCCAGGGGAAGATTCACAGTCACTTCAACAAAGTCACGCAGAGACCAGCAGTATCAATCAATAAAGGAAAACCCTCCATTTAATCTAGACAAGAAGTGCTGCTAAGGTTTCACTAGAACCTCTGAAACACAGCAGAGGAAGACGACGTTGAATGCAGTACAGAAAGAAAAGTTTATATACACCTCTGAGAACATACCTCCACTTCTCTGCATCAGTTACACATCTGTGTAGTTGAGTATTCCCAGGAGTAGTTCAAAAGCATCCTGCCTTATACTGCAGGACTCAACCAAACCTCTAAGACCTGCACATAGCTGGGCTTTTTGGTTCTTTTATAGTTAATACAAAAGGTAAATTTGAGAACAAACTGTACACATGCAGTTTCCTCTTATTTTTGGCTCTTCTCTTTCCTGCTCTCCAGGAAAAATTACAGATCATTCATTTATAGATATAAACAATTCAGCTACTTGAGATTGGACCAATTTTCCCTTGCTACTGTGAGTTTTACTTTCTTCACATACAAGTCACAAATTACTCTGAAAACATGCAGAGAGCTATAATGATGAACAATTAATTGAGTTGCATGATTAATTTGCTTCTAGCATTCCAGACACAAATATTTATCTGTTCTGTTCATAAGTTCTTATTTCCTATAATGTTTTTACAAGGATTGTATTTTCCTTAAGAAAAAAAATAAAAAAGAAACAAAACATTTAATGTCTTGGCGAGGGCACTACATTTAATAGCTACACCTTAGATTTTATATTGCCATCACTGCCTACACACCAGGCCCCAGGAAGTAGCATGCATTAAAGAGAAATTAAATTAAGAAATCTCAAATATTCTGAAATGCTTTTGTCAACAGAGCAACCTGTAGAGTTACATGCCCACAGACAGACCCAGAAAATGAAGAATATATTCTCAGAATATATTTCTGTATTGACTGATCAATACAGACGTGTATTCTTAATTAAAAAGAGGGATGATCTAAACAGCACTACTGCTGCAGTTACCTCACGTTGTTTATTATTAGAGAGCCATCAACTGTAAAAAAGCACGATCAGGTTGTAGAGAATGCGTCCTTTTCATCTTTATATAATAAGGAATGATTTTTTTTTGGACAGCAAAATGACAGTCTTCTGTCTGGATTGCACACTGACAAGAAATGAATGGAAAAAGGGAGGAAAAATAGACTAACATAGTTGTTTCAGCACAGAGAAGATGGTGGGAGTGGAGTAGTATGAACAGCATCTCATCAATGGGGAGTGAGTGTTCATTACCTTTGGACGCTTCCATTCAACTTTTCCTCGTGGGGCTTTTTGATAGAAAAGGGACTCATCTGAGGCTGGAAATTCAGGATCTTCGAAGAGTTGTCTCTGCTGGATACATTGCCTTTTCAGCTCGTGGTACTTCTGATCTCTGAAGAGTTGAACTGATGGAGACATATCTTTCTGTACAGGTAAGACGAATATTGCCTTATGTAAATTATGAAGCCTCTTTAAAGTAGTCCAAAAGATAAAGCATAGTGAAGCCCTCACAAGTATTTGACAACAGAGCATATAATTTGTTCTAAACAAGATTAATTACTGATTTCTGTTTAAGAAACAGATTATAAATTCAATTGTGCTAGGTAGCAGCCTAAAAAATACAAAACAGTATCTTATGTATAAGGATATCACTTACGAATGAAGAGAACTCTTACTAAAAAAGAACTTAAAGGTTCCAGGTAAGAAACAAATACAGCACTTTGCTTTGTCTAATTGATTGGAAATGTAACGGAGAGGATCTTGGTCCTCAGGTTACAGTGCATGTGAAGAGCAAGGCCATGTCTATCCCTGCATTCTTCTGTTGGCCACTAACAATTATCTACTGCAAGTCTTATGCCTACTTAGAATAGAAAACAGATTTCCACAGTTATCCATCTTAATTAAAGTGACAACACTTTAGCTAGCATTGTTGTCCTTGATTTTCGTGTTACGTTCCAGGGAGCTGAATTCCCAGAAGTAGCAAACATTAGCAAATAGTGTTGAGAATAATAATAACCACTAGCAATGAGAGAAAAAAAAACAAACAAACTTGCTTTCAGACCTTGGTTCTAAGAATCATGACTATCTAGCTTTGCAAGTTTAGTCATAGTCACAGAGCTCAAATAAGTTGCTTAAGATAATTCCACAACTCAAAAATTGACCACACAAATCACTTAAGACAATCTGAAGCCTAGGGAACATGAGGGATGGAGATGCTCCCATCTTTGTAGGATGCTATTTGAAGAAAGCAAAGAGAGTACTTGAACTTACTCTGTATGGAACACTTCTTTTATACAGCAATTTTTTTCCTCTTCCTTCCTAGTATGGGTTAAGGATGTATCTCCCTTTCCTCGAGGTATCTATAGCAATAAAGACAAACACAGGTTACCTCACACCAGCTATAAGAGCTAAAACCACACACTTGCAACAGAGAATGGTGTTATGTTGTCCTAGCAGCCTACTTGCTGTGTGCTGGTGCAGTGATCTCAGCCTGTGATTCCTGAGCAATGTGCATTACACATTGCATAAGATTCCACAGATTTGCAGAAAACTGAACGAAGCTGTGCACAAGCATTTCCCAGCAGGCAAGTGAACACAATAGGGGAAACAGAAAGAAGTAATGAGGAATACTTGGAAACATCAAACTTGCAATGACTGCTTTTGTGCATGAAAGAAAGCTACTGTGGCCAAAATAATAACATAGGAATGGTTTTGAAGCCCTCATTCCCTTCTTCTCCCACTCCACTCACTCCTTCCTTTCTCTCACCCCAAAATAGATAAGTGTTTCAAGGATGCGAAGTGCTGCTTTACTGCCTTTACTCTTGGGAATGGGTGCTCCTCCAACTCACTGCCATTCTTGCATCCACTCCAAAGCCTCCTAACCACACTCAAAGCAATTCTCCTGTAAGCACAACCTTGTTTCTACCAGAAGAATCTTACATAGCAAAGCGACAGAACAAGAAACAAGTCTATATGAGATATTTGGATGAAACAAATATTAAATGCCTTTCCAGGTATTTAAATCCCCTCTTAGACCAAAAATCCAGAAATATGTTTGCATACATCAGGACTGTAATTACTTGGAGTCAAATTCTAATACCACTGGGATAGAAAAATTTACTGTATCTTCAGCTAGGCCAAGGCTTCCCCTTTTTGAACTAGACCTTTATATTCTGTTACTGTGTTATCCAGCTTCAATGAAATAAAACTGCACGCAATCAACTGCTCAAAAACAAATACCTCACTAATACTCTGCCATTTGTAATAATGTCCTTTTTTCTAATGTTTATTTTCTTGTTAATTATCCCCCTAAAACGTCACAAGACATCTCACTTATCAGATGGTTTCCCAAGACAAGATGAAATAAACTTGCTTCCCCTCACCAGCCAGTTCTTTAAAGTCAAATTATCAATTGTAAAAAGATAGCTCAGGGACAAAAGAAAAGCATTAGTTTGGCTAATCTCAGTAGAATACAGATTATCTCACGATAACTGGTATTCTTGCTTATTAAAAATTCCCCACAAGCTAAGTAAGATTCTAAACTGAGCCTATCTGTAAGACACACTTGTTTTTAGAACAGCCCCAGGGTGATCAGGTTTTCAGCTGCTATTGCCTAACTCATCAAGATTGGTCTTTAATGACTTTGCTCCTCCATCCTTTCTCCCCGTCTATCTTCTGGATTGGAACAGAAGACAGTCCAGGATTAACACCCCCACACCCACTGCACCACGGCCAGCATTGCAACAACACACAGATGTGCATTACCTCAAGCTGCTGGCTGTGTCACCCTGGGCTCATGGGCAGCACACCCTGGGCAGAACGTGCTTGAGGAGGAGGAAGCTGCCACCCAGCCTCTTCCATACTCCCTGTGCTGTCCTGAGCAGGGGGCTGGGCACAATCAAGGGGCTGACTGCAGTCTCTAAAACAGCCAAGTGGTCAGAGCACAGAGGCTGAGGGATAGTCTCCACTGACTTGTTTTAAAGCAGGTCCCAGCTGCTGCCCCTCAGTTAAGCACTGAAGCTCTCAAATTACCCAGCTGTGCTCTCTATCCAATCTCAAGTTCACAGTATGCATTAAGATAGCCTTCCCTGCTCTTCAACAGATTTATCTTTGGTTGTGCTGGCACTCACAACATGCAGCTGCACTTCAGGGGAACATGAAGGCAGGCTTGGCAGCTGCTCCGTCCAGGATTCCCTACACTATCACGTGCCATAGTGCGAGCTGCGTACAGCACAGAGAGGGCTGTACCACATTTTAGAGACTGTATAATCAATGAGTATACAGATATATAATCGACAAGTATACAGAGAAGTTATGCTGGTCTTTAGAGAGCATATAGCTGGAAAGATCATCAATTGGAAAGAGATAATAGGAAAGGAACAGAAAAGCTTACCTGCGTTCTGGGCTCACAGAAAAAGACTCCAAGAGGAGTGATCTCCAGAGAGAGATCCTTCCTCACTGCCAGTCAGACCTTAAATGGAGACTAGGAGAGGTGGAGCCAGGCTCCAGCCCTTCTGATCACACAGGTGAATTGCCTTCACCTGTGCTCCCACGGCTGACTCAGTGCTTGCCTCAGGTGATCAATCAGAGGTTCAGGCCATGATTCAATAATTCCCATACAAAGAGCCTTGGCCACTCTATCAAGGAAAGGAGATCACTCTATAAGAAGGACAGAAGACAAAGAAGAAAAGAGAAAGAAAAAAAAACAAAACAGCTCTAAAGATTAGACATCATGTTTTTTGCTGATTGTTCTTTCTCTAACTGTATGTAACAGCTTAGTTCTTTTCTCTTTTCTGGTCTCTGAGCTGAGCTCCCCAGCAGTTCAGCACAGCTGACCCCAAGGTTTCTCTGGAGCCACGACTAAGCCCCTTAAGCCAGCAGTATAGGAGGTTCTGCATCTCTTGACTTTCAAACACCAAGCTTTAAGGTCTTTCTCTTACCCTCTTTTTTCCAGTGGAATTCTTCACAGCACAGTAAAGCCAAGCCACTGCGGGTCCCCTCTTCCATAGGGCTCCACCTAAGGTTCACCCCTCAGCCTGGCAGTACAAGCACTGTGTCCTTACAGTTCACACTCAGAGATGCTTCCCCCATCAGAGTGAGCAAGGCTCTGTCTTAATCACATTCAATATAGCTGCAAATACCAGCTCCTGGCAGCCTTAAATTAAAGGGACATCTACTTGAAATGCATTTCTTCACAAGATTATTAAGTATTATTCCCACTCTGGAGAGCCCCAGTCAAACACTCTTTCTTTACACTCACATTTTCCCATCTTAAATGTTCTCTTCCCAGCTGCTATGCAGAAGGTCCACAACAAACAGGGCTGACTAACTGTCCAGACAGGCTGAGTGAAAATTACACTCTAGCTGCTATTAAAGCCATGCAATGAGCACACAAGAACTAACACTAGAAGTCATCTCTTTTAAGCCTATTTGTGTTGTTGTGTGTAACTAAGCACCATGCAGGATAAAAAGTCAGAGAGGAGTTGCTGAAGCTGTGGAGCTAGCTGCTCTGTACACAAACCTCTTCTCACTGCCATCCTCACAGGAGGGGTGCAGGGACAGCACTGAGCTGGTTTTGCCTTATAGAAAGCAGTAATTTCCCCTCCAAAGGTGAACGCTGCCAAGCAGCTGCAGCAAAACCTCTGTTCTAGATGGAACTCCTCTTCAAGGAAGAGACTTGGCATGCTATGCTACATTAATTCTACCACATACCCCACTTCTCTGTTCCAACTGAAGGATTCAAAGGAGTTTTCATGCACAGCAACAGGACTAAAAGGGCAAAGTAAACTTCTAGTTGATATTTAACTCCACAGTGGAACAAAACGCTGCTCCTTCCAACAAGCAGCATCCCCAGCCTCAGCACTGGGACCCTGGTGGTCAGGAGCCCCTGCCTGGGATGAGCAGGGGGATGCCAGCAGGGACACACACAGCACGTACTGTGCTCTGGGGTGGCACCCAGCTTTTAAGATATTATCCATTTGCACCAAGCTTGCTTTTTCTTTCATGCAAATGGCAACATTACCAATAATAATCAGTATTTGGTTCTTGGGTTCCCTTTTTGGAATTGGAGTTGTGAACTGCCTCAACATTGTGGAAAAACTCTAAGCTCTACTCTTTCAGAACCGATCTGTCACTCAGCCTTAGAGCCACTGTTTGGATTATATCAACAACACAGGGACTCAAATGCTTAACTGTTTGCAAACATAGCTGCTTAGTGCTTTTGCAAACATCTCTTCCTCAGAACTCCAAACCTGACACCAACCGAGTCAGTGAGTGCCTCCAGAAAAGCAGCCAAAAGCTTTAAATTACTCTGAACTGTTTTTCTATAAAACTCCTAATTGAAAATGCTTCCAGGACTTCAGCTGGAAAAGGTTATTTCCTTCTCCTTCTGTGCAGAATGACTGCAGGTCCTTACAAAACAGCGACTCTGCAAATTTGCATTATGTGTCAGGGAATTTAAAACAGTTGCAAAACTTCTGCTTCACATACACTGCAGCTTCACGATCTTGACCATTACTTTCCTACTAATGCATCAACAGCATCACTGCCCATTACATTAAACATTCCTACTGGAGAAATTTACTCATTTGTATTCTTTAAACATTTCAACATAGTAACTGCACTGGGAGTCTGTATGCTATAATGCGTATCCTCTGCTCTTCGGCATCAACTTATTTAAAGCACAAAGTCAGTGTTAAACTCATATCTTGTGGATATGCAATTGCATTAATAAGAGCATGCTCAATTCAAATCAAATTTGCTACACAGAGTATTTCATAGCACTGAGGACCCGTGTCAATGACCATGGCTCTTCTCAGTTTGGCATAGCAATGCTCTCCTCACAGGATGAAATACCAAGTGTTATTGCAAGCTTTGAAACAGCACGGTGGTACCATGTTAGCCATCCTCTCATCCAGCTTTTGAATTTTCTACAAAATAAGGTTAATTTGACTATTTATGGCACTTGGTACTTAACAGGTATAAAAAGGTTTCCCTGTCTCAGCTCAAGAATTCACTGCAGGAAAGAAACACAAGCGTTTTTCTTCTCATATAAACAGAAAGATGCCAACATTGTGCTGCTGCTCAGTTTTGCCATACTTTGCATTCAAATTGATAGATCAAAGATCACATATTTTCAACTGAGAACATCTGCTTCCAAGCAGAAATTCGGGGGAGGCTAACTAGATAGCAGGAAGAGGACTGGCCACAACTGTTTGCTTTCATGGATGGTATCAATGAACAGCAGAATCTCCTGGCTGCAAACCAAAGCTTTGCTACAATAACATTAATCACAACATGTTCCTTTTCTTCTACTGCAACATGATAGTGCTTAACTAGGGTTTTTTTCAGGGCTCATCGAGACAGAAAGTTTACATATAGCAGTAATTGGGAGACAGGATACAGCTTCTAATGCAAAGCCCACATCCAGCAGAACGGCTCAGGGAGAGGAGCTTCAAGACCAAGTGTGCCCTTCCAATGAGCCCAAGAGCTGAATAGGAGCCCTACTAGGAATGCTGCTATTTATTTTCAGTTTGCAGTCCTCACACTGATTCCCCTATCCTCATGAGACACAAGCTGCACACACCGCTAGCATGCTTGCATGGTGGCAGTGAGGGGACAGAACTCAGCTCTAAGTCACTGACTGCTGACACACAGCAGCAGTAATTCAAGGCAAGTGCTGACCAGCAGTCTAGTTATCTCTCAGATGTAGAGGAATACACAAGAAACTACAAATACAGTGCTGAAGCATCATCCCTTTCTTCCAACCTTTCTTCTAGTTGGGCCACAGCCAGAAAAAACGCAAACCCCATTCTTACCCTCCAGAAAGGCAGTGCTGGATTCACACTGGAATTGCTGGCTAATTGCAAGCTGCAGCCACCTCTCCCACAGTTGGAAGCACAGCTGTTCAGAGTTTGAGGGCACTAGCTGAGGGTGCTGGTGCCCAGGTGGAGCAAACAGCAGTTGAGAAATCTGCACTTACAGGTGATTATGCTCAAGAGGGAAGGCTCCATCTGGCACGAGCAGAGATTGCCCCACAGCCTTCAACCCAACTGAAAAAAATATAGTAGTTTTTTTGCTACCCTGTTTTGTGTGACCCTTAGCCCTATCCAAATGTAAGAATCAAACTCCTAGAGGGCTTTTTGCACCAAGAGTGTGAGCAGCTTGGCCAGCGGGGCAATTTGATTGGAAGCCACTGCACCAAGCAGCTCTCTCTGAGTAACATGAGGCAGTTAAGTTTCTCTGAGTACATTTTAGCCCCAAGACACCCGTGCTTTGCCTGTGTTCCGCTGCAGATGCACAAGTCCCTTGTTAATCTCAGTCAGCATTCAGAAATTCAAAACACTGCACATCTGGGCTCGAAGGGGCTCTATAGAGCAGGCAGGGTGACAGTACAAGAATGAACACAGAGCACAACAACGGAACAGAACAGCAGGAAATACTTTTCTAAACAGCCACGCACCAGCACTGCCAATGTGCTTTAGAAGTGCATACCCAGGGATGCTGCTTCTCTTTCAGGTCAGGGATTGCCACATGCCTAATTTTGGTGCTGTTTCCCTGGTGGAAGGAAACCTGTTTGGACCTGCGTACGTTGCACAGCATTCAATCTTTGTCCATCTTGATTGTAAGCTAACATATTTTTCTTGTTACCGACAAACAAGTGAAGACACAAAGTGGCCAAAGGGCACATTTAAAAAAAAACATCCAGGCAAACCAGATTTCCCAGTTTGCACAGGCACCAGCATATTTTTTAAAAATGTGACCCTCAGTGGCATCCACTACAGCCCTGATCCCAGGGAGATTTACAGCTAATTACAGAGAGGTACCATTCCAGTTTTGAATTCAAAAGAAAGTAATTTAATATGATGGATGCTGATTGTTACAATTAACATTAACGCAAGTCAAGAGATCTATAACAAACTGTAAAGAAAATGCTAACAGCAATGTCAGCCAATTTGTTCCAGCCATGCTTTTGTACTGAAACCACGGGGAACAATTCTCTTTAGAATTCCAATCTCTCTCCATCCTGTCTTTTCATAAAAGCTAGTTCAAAAAAGGTCTACAATCGCAAATTAATGGGTAACTCTATCAGGCTACTCCATTATTTTATGCATCCACTTATCTACTATTGTAGAGACAGTATAAACGTCTCTCCTTTGGAAAAAATAAGAAAGATGAAAATACCCACTTGAATTTCCGCAGTGAAAGAATCCACAGTGAGAACTGGCATAATTTCTGAAGATCAGAAACAGTATGGAAAATGGAACTATATGAGAACTGAGATTAAATCACACTTCATCATTCTGGCCCCCTTATTTGGTATAACTGATAAAGATGGCTGTGTTGGTGCTTGGCTGGTTATTCCAGAAGTAATGAGAGCAGCCACACTTTACAGTAAATCACAGTGACTGCCTAGCTCAATGTTAGCATACAACTGTGATGCCACGTTCTGTAAGAAATGTATCTTAAAGCAGTAGACAAAAGCATTTTGTCACTGCGCTTGCTGAAGTGCTGTTACTAGTAACAAGTGTTCATCGTGGTGCTGAAGCTGCAAATCAAGTAAATAAAGCTTTCCTTAATACCTTCTGCACTTACCTAGCTGACATGGGTCCTGCTCCGAGGCACATCAAACTCCAAACGGACTCTTGCAGACAAAGATCCCCTCAGCTTCTTAACCTGAAACTCTTTGGATTGTACCAAGAGCACATCAGTAGAGGGGTGTGTTTCACGATGACCCTTACAGTGATGATGAGTCACGAGGGACTCCAGGAAACAATCCGAGCTGACCCAAAATGCAGAGTCTTGTTTATTCCTGGTAAATTGTTATCTGTAGTTGTGGCTGTAACTGGGAATGAATTTTTAAAGGAGGAGATGAGGCAAGGCTGCTTGGCAGGAGTTGCAGGCATTTTTTGTACGGAAAACAGGGCAGATTAATGTGCATCATGAAAGAAATGATGTTCCTTATTAGGCTGCGCGCTGTTCCCCAGTTGCATAAAGCCACTGTCAATGCCTTGGCCTCAGCGGGCCCTTCTGATAGCGGCCTGTCCAGGCTGTGGGGAAAAATCAGACAGCATTTCTGTGGGACCTGCAGTCCACGAGATGCTGCAAAACCCAACAGGTGGCTTTGTGCCCTCAACCACGAGTGCTGTGGCAAGCCCAGAGCAGCCTTGGGACGGTTCTTGCCAAGTTCTGCCTCCTGGTTTGACTGCAAGCAGTCTAGCATGTGCCTAAAATATGCTATTTCTATTTCCCTTGCAGAAGGGAAAAGCCTGAATAGGGAAGATGTCCTGGGAGAGCCTCAGAACAGACTCCAGAGGTCCCAAGTTGTCCAGGAAGCTGAGCTGTTCCACAGCTGTGCCAAACAGCTCTTTATGCCTGAGATGTCACAAAACTGCCCAGGCTCTCACGCACTTGTCCAGTCTTGCTCCTCTCCCCTGGCTAACAAGGGAAGACAGGCCAGTTCATGTATAGAAATTGGGAAAATAACACATTTTTCTGTGCTGGGTAAGATAATTTTTTTTAAAAGTCAGAAATAAATTCCCATTTTAAATTGGTTTTGGTGAAACAAGCTTTTCTACATATTCCACTTAGCCACAATTTCATTCTGGCTAAATCCTGAACATTTGGGTTAACTTGACATGACAGTTTTCTCATTTGAGGACCATAAAAAAAATTCACCTTTACCTTTGGGCAGCTTTCACTTACATTTCTGTAGATGTAGCCCAGTTCCTAAACAAGTATCACTTACTTAAGTAGACATTGCAAATTGTCATTTGCACCAGTAGTCTTAAATATTCCCACCAATTTGTTTCTTCCATTTCATTCTTCCTATTACAGCATAGCTGGCCTGAGTTTGCAAATAGGCCCACTCCTCCCAGACCTCGCTATTCAGCAAATCTACTTGCCTAAAGGAATTTGATCTCAGGGGACAAGTTACACTCAGAAAGCACTATGAAGACAAAGTGTTAAATAAGATCATAAATCTCTGTTCTGCAGGCTCACTGTAGGACTGCTTGCTTTCTTATAAAGAGCTTACCCGGCTTCCTTTTGAAGGCATGCTGAAGTTTGGACAGAAAGTCCCTGGAAGCTGCCACTACAGCTCTAGCATGTAATGCATTAAAAAAAAAAAAGCCCTACACAATAAAGCCATGTGTTTTCAATTTGTCATTGAGTAAGCAGACTAGAGTTTAAATCATAATAAGAAACCAATGTCCTCCTATATACACCACGCATGCTGTGATTCATTTGCACGGTTGAGAGAAGAACATGGAAAATCACATGAGTACAACAAAATTCTGCTATTTTCTGAGGTGATAATTTTCACAGCTTATATAGACATGTTCTTGTGTAGCTGCCTTTGATCCACCGTGGAACAAAACTGTGAGAACTTTTTTATGTATTAATCTGGTGCCATAATCCAAGAATTACATGTCATTTATCTGGGCTGAGGAGGAGCTTCTCCTGAAGTCTCATAAGAAATTCCCATAGAAAGGAAGCAAGATGAGCCTCACAGGCAGGCAACCAAGGGCAGGCAGACAGCTGTGTTCTCACTACAGAACCATGACCAAATAAAGCCCACCTTGTAATTCAGGAGGATTGCATCAAAGTACTCAGAAAGACACGCTCACATACACTGCCATGGTCTAGAAAGAGGTCTCACAAGCTGGGGACAACATGGCCTTTCAAACACAGTTCCTGAATCTTTGGAAGTCGTTGCCAGCAGCCTTTAGCCTGCCAGTGGAAGGTATCCTGAGCACCATCATCACATGCTCTTCTAGGCTGCTTCACACTGATGATTCAACCTTGCTTCAGAACTCCTCGGTTTGCCAGCACGGACACAGGACACGCTCCTCCTCCCTGCAGCACACTGTTTTCCTGTGCTCCAAGGCAGCATAGCCCCGACTGTGGCACATGGCCAGATGGTGCTGTGCTGATCAGCAGTGTCTCACCCAAGGCCCCTCACAGCTGCAGACAGGTCACAGCTGAGTAGGACTGCTCATGACACGGCTGCCAATGACTACAAGGGATTGTTATCTAGAAGCAAGCACTGATTTTCTCTTCTCCACCCAATCTTGACTCAGGAGAGTTCCTCTTAGGGAAGGACTCTCTTCACAAAGGACATGACAGCACAGTCATCTTCACTCCAGATTTGGGCTGTTTTGTACTGAGGCTGTTTTCATGCCTGTCAGAACTGCTACAACTGCACAGTGTCAGGGCAGCTTTGCCCAACTCACGACTTCATACTACAGACACCTTGCAATCATATTGCACTACCAGGTTCTTGTGTCCCACCAGAGTTACGCTCATCTATTATTCACTTAAATGCATGGGGCAATTTGTTAATAAAACATCAGGTAGTTTCCAGCAGAGATTCTCCTTAAAGTCTACATGTTTATTCTACACTTTAATTTAGGCAGTTCTGTAGAGAGGACCCCAAGAGGCAGAACTTGAAAACTAGCCACAGCACACAAATAGCTTTCAGAGTTGCATATCCAGTTAAGGTCTGATCCTGCTCAACAGCAGCACTTTCAGTACCCAAATGGCGGCTGTAAGAAAGAAGGGGAGTTTAAAGAAGTTTAGCAGGTCTGTCGTGGTAGTGTAGGAATGGAATGTTGTTCCTGCATTAGATATCATAAAGAGGGAACTGATCTGAAGAAGCAGACCACAATGTATTTGTATTTGCATTTTGTAACTTGTGCTTAGAAATAGCTGATGTGAAAAAGTAAAAATACCATATGTTTTAGCAGCAGATTTTAGAAATACAGCAGCTCAATTATGTGATAATTCTTCCTTGCAAAACTGCAATAGTTTTTAAATGTTGCGAATAGCAGGGGTATAGTATTATGGACTAGTAAGGCTATTCTGTATAGAAAAGAGACCCTCAGCTGAAAAAAACCAGACTTGACAACCATCAAAGAAGCCAGGGCCTCCACACAAGGCCAGACTGCCTCACTCTGTGGGTAGGTTGGGATGCAACAGACAGGAATCAAGACCAAGATACTCCCCTTTATCCTCCTTCCAAACTTATCTCTATCCAAGGACAAGCAGATGTCCAGAAATAATGACCGAGTGCTGAGTGAGCAAATGTTGGAAGTTAAATAATTAGCAGTGTATGCTTAGCTACAAAAATTTATGTTTAGCCAGTATCTGTATGTTTAGCTGAGCATTGGGAAGATTGTGAATCTGAAGCACTCAGACAATGAGGAACCAGGGGAGGAAGAGATAAGTATAGCATAATAGGGCATTAAAGATGTAACGCTGTTTTCTGTGTGCACTCCTGTTTGCAGGATGCCTGCCACTGCAATTGTGAATAAAATGTTTTCATCAGAGATACCGTCCTGATAAATTATTTGGATATTTCCAACATTAGGGCAAGAGGAAATGGTTTCAAAACTAGAAGAGGAGAGATTTAGACTGGATATAAGAAGTTAGAGCAGTGAGGCACGGACACAGGTTGCCCAGGGAGGTGGTGGAATGTCTCCCTGAAGGCACTCGAGATCAGGCTGGATGGGCTCTGAGCACCTGATGGAGCTGTAGGTGTCCCTGGCTCATTGCAGGGGGGTTGGACTGATGGCAAACAAGCGTCCCTTCCAACACAAATAGCTCTGTAACTCCATGATTCTAAGGGGCTGTGCTTTGCCTCGGGCTGCAGCTCCCAGAAAAGCTCTGTGGTACTGAGGGGTCTCTGTGCAGGTGTACAGGATTTATCCTCTAATTGCATTAACCACAGAATTTCTAAATCTTCAGAAATAAAGGACTTGGTTTTACATTAAGAAACACTTATGATTTTAACAGAATTTGGGGGAAAGAAAAAACAAGTCAACACAGTCACTCCCTGAATTCCCTTTCGGAAACAAGAGCTGAGACAGGTGTTTGCAATTATTCTTTGGGTAGGTCCATCACGGAGGAAAAAGAGCCTGAAGCAGAGCAGAGGAAAATGGCTCCAGGACAGGCACAGCGTGAGGGAAAGTCCACAGCGCTTCACCGAATGGACATCACCGAATCACCTGCGAACCCTTCAGAGCACAATCACAGCATGGTGTTGGGCCCTGCGAGGAAACAACGGCACACTCTCTGCCGGTGCCGGCGGGTGCAGCACCTCGCACCTCCCCGGCGGACCCCGAGAGCAGCCGGGAGCGGCTCGGGCGCACGGCTCCTTTCCCCGCCCACCGCCGGATCCGCGGCTCCCTCCACCGCCGCTCGCTAGGTGGCGGCCTCGCCCAACGGTCGGCGGCCAGTCGTTCTGCTTCCCGCCTCGGGCGCTGCCCGCCGCCATCTTGCTCTGAGGATCGCCCGTTACCCGGAGGGCGCAGCGCGGACCGAGTTTGGGGGATTCGCCTCTTCAGCCCGTCTTGCGGAGAGCGGGTGCCCGCCTGCAGCTTTGTGTTGAGGGAGGAAAGCGGCTCAGGGAGTGGCGATGTGGCCACTTGTGCCCTTGGCACGTCCTCTAGCCTTCGCGTGGCCGCGTTGATGAGGTGCTCGCGCACCGCGCTGACACGGCTGTGCTCGTGTAGGCAGACGGCAGTCAGGCTGAAAAACGCACATGAAGAGGAAACTCCCTGAGGCTCACAGTGAACACAGGAGTTCCCTTCTCTTTGAGCTGCCATTGGTATTCTGAGTGTTGTGTAAACATTAAATATTTAAAACATTGCCTGTAGCATTCTTGTTTCTCAGAGGGATTTGGATAAAGCCGTTGCTGACTCAGGGTCATGAGAACATCTCTCAGGTTGAACCGTTTTCCATGCTCTGTGCAGCTGAGATTTCTAGGAGCAATCTCTGCAATGGGCTCAATTCATAACCTTGTTTAACACCAGGAGCTGGAGGGGGCTTTGGTCAGTTAGTTCCCTCATCACTTGTGGTCTACGGGATGCTGCTGCAGAAACACCACTTGAGCCTTATATAGGTTTCATCACATCAGCCATGATGAAAGGTAAACTACTTTACAAGGCACCATGTTTAGGTGGAGTCTCGCGATAGGTGGAATAAGCTATCTGCTGGAAATGGCTCCAAGCCTGTGCTCCTCAGATCCCAGCTCTGCAGCTCATTTCAGGTACTGATAACTCAGCAGCGACCTTAGTTTCACATGTAAAACTCTTGGTTATTCTTCCCACCAGCACCTGAAGTAAGAAATTCCAAGTCCATTTTAGGTATCTGCTCTGTTTTGGCTCTGACCCTAGGTGATTCTGCAGGTCACACAGAACGCTGTGGCTGTGTCAATTGAAACCAGTTGAAACCTGTCTCCTGAGTCATAGCCCAGTGCTCTAATTGCTCTTATCCTAGTGCAACTGCCCTGCAGTTTTACTGACAACCGATCTAATGTTCTGATCAGCAGCAGAGCATCTTGAGTCATTTAGATTTCAAGATTGAGGATATTCCGAGCAGGCTTGTTTTTCTGTATCTAAATCTCCGTCTCTAGTTTGATGGAATAAGCAATGACAGGGATGCTGTTCTTGTCCATGTGTGCCTGGAAGTCTGTCCCAGAGTGCTTTGTCATGAAGTGGTAGCATAAAGAAAGTATCCTATAGAAAGAGCTACAAGAAGGGCACAGGAGGACATGTTTCCCCTCATTTTTCTGGCACGTAACTACACTGCCTCCCCTTTCAGTCCCACTTCCCACCCAAAGGACAACCCATTCATTTGCAGAGCTACAAAAGCTTGGCCTCATCTCACTGCATTTCGCTCATCTTCCTGTTGTAAGTGCGCAGTAATACATGGGTGGGCGACCTCATTTGAGAGTTGATTTCATTATAGATCAAGTGTGTTCCACCCCTCACATATCTCATAGTTATCTTCTTCCCTGATGAGGACTTCTTAATTAAAGCATGAACAATTTGTGATAGAACAGCGTTTTCCAAAGATTTTCTTTCCTGGGCAGAGAGATGCACTGTTCTCCAAAGACTAGATTGGTAAACTATTTATCATGACTCTGTTAATGCATCCTGCTCTAGTTGTTGTTCAGCTTTCTAAGCACTATTGCAAGAATCATATTTTACAGGCCAGTCATAGATTTGGCTGTGAACAGATGCAGTATTCCTATTTTGTAGGATTTTTTCCACTTTCTCCTGTCAGGCTGCTGTACTGTGTTAATACAAGCTCAGGTTGGCTTTAAAGCCATACTTTACAACAAAACTGAGGCCATATATGTCACAAAATTACATCTTTGCCCCATTCCTGTTCCCAGGGAAGGGCAGTTGTATTCCCTGTTCCACCAGCAACTGAGGACTCCAGGAGAACATCCTGTCTGTGGGAAGAAAGTCACTGATTGCTCCAGTGCGCTCTACCAAACTTTGGCAGTCTTCCAGTGTCCCAAGAGCACCCAGCCATGCAATGCCCTCATCTGCCTTTGGGATCCAAGCTAGCACTGCAGATCTGTGCAGCTCAGCTCCCTGCCCCACGTCCCACTGTTTGGTGTACACTGGAGGCTTTTAATCCTGCTTCCTACATCCACATTTTTATAAGCTTCTAAGGCAACTAGAGCTGCAGGTCAGCCTAATGGGGCTGATAAAACACTGATATAATTGAAGTATTGCCACTAGGAAGTTCCAACCACTATTGTGTTTTTGCAGTTTCAGGAGGACCTCCCTGTGGTTATGAATGCTCTTATCATTCGGGTATCTCTGCTTTTGAAGGTGGACAAACACTGATTGATATGTTGTCTGAAGATCAGCAAACAGCAGGCCTGCAGTAGCAACCCCTGAGAGAAATTTTTAAAATTGCAAAATTTTATGACACACAGTAAAAGATTGCATCTGAGAAAGTGACCAGACTCATAATTTGTTGCCCAGGGCTCAAGAAGACCAAGATTTGAAGACAGGCACAAAGCATCATTTCCAGCGATCAAAAATCCTTCTCTGATTGACCCTCAGCCTCCACACTCTGTTAGAAGCAGTTAGAAGTTAGAAAAATTGGTGCTGTGTATGTGGCAGCCTGTTGCCACTGAATGGACATGTTGTCAGGTACCTTCAGGAATAACCTTTTTCTCCAGAGTTCCAGTTGCATTCCTAGCTGTCATTCTTGTGGTAACTAGAAGAACAGAGGTTTAATGATCTTAATGGCATTTCCCATGGCTGCATGTGGGTGCTAAAAGCATATTCTGAACACTTAAAGTAGAAGATGACACACGCACCAGGGATAGTGCACAGTTGTCAGAAGAAACAACTCAAATCTGTTTCAAACAGCTGTTCAGCTGCCAACATCCATTTGGGTGCACTGACTGGAAGACCTATGCTTAAAATATATCAGCTTCTAGCGAAAGTGACTTATTTTTACTCATTTAGCATCCTTTACTGGCTCTTCCGTTTTCACTGCTTTATACCACATTGGTAGTCCAGCTAGACACTGTCCTGAGCAAAACAGGAAGATGTTCTTGAGAGAAGATGCTTTTTTGCAATGACAAACCACTCCAATAAAACCCAACTGTAGCTGGTGGCCTAGAAACTGGAGCCAGGGGTGAGAGAGGCCAACAGGAGTGGATGTCACCACAGGGCTAGCACTGTGTGTCCTAAAGATGGGAAATTTAGACTGGATATTATATATTATTTTTTGCAATAAGGGCAATGAATCCTGGCACAAGTTGCCCAGAGACATGGTGGGTGCCCAGTCCCTGGAGGCACTCAAGGTGAGGCTGGACAGGGCTCTGAGAACCTGATCAAGCTGTGGGTGTCCTTGTTCATTGCAGGGGAGCTGGAGTGATGACTTCCAAAGGTCCCTTTCAACTCAAATGTTTCTATGATTCTACAGTGAGAGGTGCTTTGCAGGCTCCAGTTGTCCCACTGCTCGGACAGTGAGCATGTCACTGGTGTTCCTGATGGCTGCTTCCTCCATCCAAAGGTAAAATGTGTCTTGGAGAAACTTTCATACTCTTCACCTCGAGGTAGATCAATAGAATTTGAGGTACTCAGTGCCTTATTACACTCCAGTATAAACTCAAAGAGCAACATAAACGGAACAAAAGTGTTTGCATCGTGTAATATGTGCTTCTTGCAGGTTTTAGAGGAATAGAGACACAGACCCTGTGAAGTGGGATTTTTGGGGGACAGTTTTATGTAAAACATTGATGAGAACTTTGAAATTTGGTAGACCTACTTCTGAATAAAAATACAGATTAAAGATGACTGATTAGTGTTATTTTCAGAGTCAAAGTTGTGTATATGTCGATTAAAACCATACCCCTTCTCTCTTATGCACAGTTCTAACATTACCCCTTCTCTCTTATGCACAGTTGATGTTGTAAGATTTAACACAAGGGGTCCAACTGTAATTCAGAGCATCACACAGAGACTGAGTGGGTGTTAGTTAACAGTATTGCAAATACAGGGCTGAAAGCCTGCAAATTTCAGGCCATTGGAGTTTTCTTACTTATTTTGGAACTGTAAAATTCAATATTGCTGACGTGGTGCCTTAAAAAAAAAGAAAACTGTAAAGTATACGGACTTGTTTTCTGGGTGGTTCACATCTGTCTGCAAGTGTGCAAGACCTGCATCATGGTAAAGGTGATGCTTTCATGGAAAACTATACTTTTGAATTTTAGGTTGGGAGAAAGATTGGGGCAGCAGAGCAGGTGGCTGTGGAAAACAAGGGACAGATCTGAGACTACCAAAGGAACTGTGCAGAGGATTTAGATTTGTTGACTTTTTTAAAGGTGTTTTATTTACAGAAGACAGAAGATTAAACTTCACCACATAACAATGGAGCCAGAGAGCTGATGCTACAACCCTGTTCAGCATTTCACAGAGCTAAGCTGCCACAGCGCATTTCTATTCTTCTTGGTCTGGCTGCAATATTTTGGGCTGGAATTTAAGGCCAGCAACCACAGAAAACTTGGATCACGTGCAGCTGGCAAGCCTGACAGGCAAAAAGTGTGTTTTCTCTGATTGGAACCATACTGTACAGCAAGCAATGGCTGAGCATCAAGTAATGGGGATTAGCTCTAGAGACCAGCCAAAGGTTTTCCAACTGGGCCAAAACGTCTGTTTCTGCCCAAACAACTGACACCACATAGGGCCAACGTGCTTAGACCTACAGCTCTTGGAAACAAACACTGTTTTGCTGCTCTGATGAAACGTTACGTTCAGAAATACCTGACACACATTTCTATATATATCTGGGCTGATGTAGCAGGAAGGCTGGACATCAGAAACTTAATTTTGTTCTTATTTACATGGCTGTAAATCTGGAACAATTCATATGTGTCGGTGGGATTTATTTTAAGACAGCAGCAGCATTTCCACAGGTTTCCCGTGCCAGCTGTTGGTACCACGCTATGCCCATCTGAGTTTCCAATGACTACCTATAGTTTCTGGAATAGCTATGATAGATGCACACAGTGAGGGTTTAAAACCTGCCATTTCCAGAATATTTTGCACAGGCAAAAACACTAACTCTTATGTTTTTTTATTGATCTCATCTAATAAGCAGCTCCTCAAAAAGACAATAGAGTGTTTTGTTTGCTCTTGGTATGCAAAAAGACAGAAGCAGAGTATTTTTTCCAGTACTTGTTCTGCCTTTCTGTTAACATTTGCTTCAGTTTGAATTCATGCACGTTCAAATAAAGGCTGTTTTTCTTCTACTGGTTTTATTCTGGGAACTTTTTTTAGTGTGGTCTTTCATTGCAAACAGTACTGTACTGTTGTGCTTTATGTGGCCTGTTCAAGCATGCCAAGATAATGACAAATGGGTGCCAGTAACTAGCCGAGTGGAGTGATATATTGGTCGCCCCAGTGCTGTTTGCCACTTGGCATAGGGTCTCCGCTGGGTCTAGACGGCAAAGAGCGCAGCCCTCTTTGGACTGAAATGTGGTGACCATAGAAAAAGAAAGGATAAAGGGCTCCATCTGAGCATGTCTCTTTGGGAAGAATTTGAGCTGTTTCATTGCTGCCTGTTCTACAGCAGGGATGAGCAAAGGTGACTCAACCACCTTTACTTTCAATTCTGCAGATGTCAAGTAGATAAAACACAAAGTGATTTGGACTATATAAGTAAATGAGGAAGTCTAAGCCTTATTTTTCAGGCATACAAAGAAAAATGTCATTGTCTTTACTGTGGTTCTGATGAGGTAGATATGAAAGCAGAACTTGAAACATTTTTCAAGCTTGTGTGAAAATACAGAACAAAAACAGCATCTCAAATCTTACAAAGCTTCCCAAAGCGAATGTGGGACCAAAAATCCCATGCTGTTGAAACCTTGTTGCTAAGGAAGAGGTCAGGCTAAGGGCCAGATCCTGCTGGTTTGAATCCACAGTTTTGACTGAAGTGCTGCACATAAGGAAGAAGTTGCCCTTGGCTTCTGCAGATCTCCTACACTGGGTCCCTTTAGTGAGAAGGATGGATCCTTTACAGGTCAAGGCTGTTTCAGATAGGCAGATGTGGGTCATAATTAATTTAAGACAGTCACATTTCGTTGGTCTTTTTTCTGCATTTGTGCCAGTACAACCAGGATTGATTTAGGAAAGTCGACGAAGAGAAATGAATAAGTACCACTGTAATTTGTAAGACATAGTAAACACACGCTAAGCAAATAAAAGCATCAGAAAGGTTTTATCGGCCTAAATATTGAAACCAAATTTTATTTTTTGAAAATGACATTACACACATCTTGCAAATGTACATTTAGATGAGAAAACAATGAGTAACAAATATTGAGAGCAAAGCTATAAAGTGGACAGGTTCTCTGCTGCATGGCATTGCATTACAAGAATACTCAGACCTGGGATGGGTATTACAAGTGGTAAAAACAGTTCACAACACCTCACAAAAATGGATTTTTTTTTTCTAGAAAGTCAAATCTTCTAACAAAAGGAAATTCTGCTAAGGGAGAAGAGGCATGGGGAATAAATGCATGGATCAAGGTAGACTGTGGTTTTGAGGCAGGGTTTTGGGGGGGATTTTTAAGTCCATTTCTTACAAAATCCATCTTTATCTGTGACCCCCTGTCTTTTCCTAGCCTTTATTTCCTGTCCTCCTCTGCCAACAGAACCACGGCTATACAATAATAAGCCCTGTGTACTCAACCCAGAGCTTGGGAGTGTGGAGAAGGAGCTGCCTGCAGAACCCATAACAACATAATTCCTATATATCATCCACTATCTCCCCTCTGCTGTGTATCCAGGAAAATCAAAAGGTGCGTGCAAACTCTGCAAATCAGGGGCCGTGGGAGTAGTCCCATGTCAAACAACCAGGTGTGGAAGCCACGGCCAGTAGCCCACGTGCCACATGCCTCAGCTGCAATGGATCAGCAAGATCTCATTGTTTAACGGTGGTGCAAACTTCCAAGGATTAACTTGTTCCCCAGTTCAAGCAGAGGCAACAGGTGATTGTTCTCCATCTGTTTTATCTTGAAAGAGTCTAATCAAAGTGCCAAGGCAGGGCGCAGTGAGAAGTTCCCCAAGAGAATCTGTTGAGAACTGCTTTTCAAACCTCATTGTATATCATTTTATTTATGCCCAAATCTGTACTTTACAACCACGAGAGAGACAAAGATAGAATAGAGAGAGGGGGAGAATCTTTCCAGGAGGAAAGGAAAAGCTAATTAAGTGAAGTACAAGACCATGCATTTACTCTCAAAAGCTTGTTCACGAGCAAGCTAACATTTCTAACACTACAACCACTCATCTACATCTGTTTGCTAAGTAATCGAGTTCTACCTACAACTAGGGAGCAGAAGGGTTTTTTTCTTTTCTTCCTCCTCCCTTTAAAACGTTAATAAAAATGTTTTCTGTACAAGTTGAATGGCACAAAAGGTGGTTAAAATGCTAAATAACTCACCACAAATGGAGAATGCAAAATTAGTTCAAAACATGCATGGACTGTGTACAGGTAAGCAAGGAATCATTGGCATAAAGCTGCAATATATTACAAGATGATACAATTGAGATCTTTTGGCATAACCTCTGCTTGTTCTGTCCCTTTAAGAGAACTTCACATGAAAATTTGGAGTAAAGGGAACTCAAGTTATATACCCAAGCAGAAAGTTAACTATGGGCAACACTGTTTGAAGAGGAAAGCATTTCCCCTCCCCTTCCACATACTCCCCCAAAGTACAAAAGTCAACATAATGCTATGTGTAGCATTGCTGCAGGCTTGCCAAAAAGAAAGTTTAGATACATCTGTTTTAGGAGAACAAATGCATCATTTAAATTAATAGCTCTTTGTACAGTGACATTAATTAAATACCTTACTATTTAAACGAAACCAAAAAGAAACTTACCAATCCAAGAAAACAATAACTCAACCCTTACCACCCATGTGTCCTCCAAGGTTATATACACAGAGTTTAAAGTATACCAGCTAAACTTTAAACCCGGCTGCCCCTCCAACCCCACCCACTGAATGGCAACAGAAAACACACTGTGGTCTCTCAGTTATACTATATTGCAGCTTTGTTATTAATGATGAAATCATACAAACTCGATGAATGACCTAAGACAGTAATCCGTGATCAGGTTCCAGTTCAGCTGCATCTCCCACCCTCAAAACCACCTCTGGGCAGACTGGCAGCTCACAGAGAGCTGCAGAGTGCAGGGCTATGGGTGAAGGCAGGTCACGCTCTTCAGAGAAGACTGGCATGAAGAACACTGGCTTATGTGATGAGAGCCACTTACCTTAGCTTGAAATTGTATTTGTGATTAAGAAAATAGGCAAAGGCTAGTAACAGCAAAGTCAACAAGCTGATACTCCTGTCCTGTGCTTCTAGACTAGAGAGTGTCATAGAATACAGAATATCAAGGAGGGGAATTTGTACACAGAATAGATTCGTCTACATAGGCTTCTTTCTAGAAGACCCTGGATGTCTTCTAAATTGATAATCACAGCTGTACTAGTACTGCCACGGTGGTAAAACTGCTTGGATCACATATAATTTAAATAAGAAGCAAACTAACAACAATTTTACATGTCAGAATTCAGCATGTAATTATAACTCACAGGCTTTCTTGTTCTTACATTCAATACTTCTGCTTCACCTTATCTCTAAACACCAATTAACAGTGCAATTAGTTCCCTAGACATTCTTCTTAAGGAGACACATTGTTAGATATCACACTAAATCTGGAAAAAGCTCTTCTGATGTAAAGAGTGAAAAGAAAAAAATAAAAGCTGTTTTGTTCTGCAACCCATCAGTGACTGTGGTCAGCATGACAGGGAGACAGAACATCACTCCACTCCAACTGCCACCTGCAAAGGGAAGAGAACTAAAGATCCGTCTATACCTGCTGTGCAGAGGTTGGAAGCTGCTGGAGAAAAGCAGCCATGTTGAAATTTCCCAAAATGAAACAAAAACACAAAAACACAGAATGTTTCATAGGGATTCTCTGAAGGTAAAATTCTTCAGTTCTAGAACTGGGCCTGGAACCCAGCTAGGGGTCCATTTGGCTCATTACAGACATTTCTTCAGTATGATTCTACACATGGGTTCCTCAGAAAATTGGGGATTCAGAATGAGGATTTGGTTTGGGTCCACTGTAGTAGGCGTGGCGAGGAGACGGTGTGTGACGGGGTCAGGTTCCCTATGCTCAGGGCTTGCCAGGTGCTGTCCCACGATAGGACAGCGTGAATGCAAGGGGTGTAGACAAAGCGGGACGAGAATATTTAAGTGCCTGCTACATTTTAATAAACGCCATTTTGCTTCACCTATACTTGGGGTCTGTGTGAGCATTTGGCCCCGACCTGGTATGGGGTCGGTTTCGCTGGCAAAGCAGCACCTTATGGGGTGGAAAACGAGTGTTGCAGAGAGAACGGCAACAAATGGTGACCCCGACGTGATACACCCTGTGAGTAGTAGCTGCCCGGCGTGCCCGTAAGGCGGTGGAACCTGTGAGGTGGCGGCAGGTCGCCTACGGAAGACACACTGCGGTGGAACCTGTGAGGTGGCGGCAGGTCGCGTGTGTAACTAAAATTAAGGTATTTTTACATTTCTGTAAAACTTATTGCGGTAAGACCGTTCCTTCTAAGAAGGAGATCGCGGCTGTGTTATCGCGGCTAGAAAAGGAGGGTGAGCTGGACTCCCCTCAACAGGTGCTCGATTCAAACAAGTGGGACTCACTCACTTCGGCGCTGTGCCAGCGCGCCATGTCCGACCAAAAAGCCTCAGAGCTTAAAACGTGGGGCTTGATACCCTTTCCAAGTGCCACCAACATGTTTCACCCTAACTTCACGTATCAGGCAAATCACTTCACTCTGCAGCTACCTCACTGTTCAAATGTGACTCACATTAATATAAATTTCCTATATATAACTTAGGCATAGTATAGTGTTAATTGCAAATAGAGATGGAAGAACCAGCTTGAATAAAATCAAAAGCAGCCTTGAACTTAGATAAGTCACCTAAAAAAGAGCAGAACCTTTGTTTTATGTTCAGAGACATGTGGTAATACTTTTCTCTAAAAACTGAGCCAACCATAAACCTCTATTCTGCTTGGCACTAGCTGGGATTAGGGCAGAAAAATACCAAAATAAATAGAAATGCTATTTTCTATAAGCCTGTTGGGCTTAGGGCATGTCTTGGTGGACTGAGGTGAGAGAAGGCAAGATAGACTCTCTAGGACCAGAAAATGTAGAAGAGACCTTGATTTGCTATGCTGCTTGTTTAATTTTCAATCTTAAATGTTTTAAGATGTTTCAACACGTGAAATTATTTTAGCTTTATCATTAATTACAATAAAATTATAGAAAATATCTCCTATGTATAACTTTCTATTAGAGGTTTATAAAAGAGATCACTTTCTAGCTGGGATAAATGTGATTTTTTCTGCAAAGTCTGCAGTTGTCAGCCAGGAAACTGAACCTGCACTTACCTAATCAATCACACAGTAATTACTAACAGTAATAAATCTCTGACATAGGAGACCAACCTTGGACCAAATGGATTCAGCTCCCATAATTACAGAGAAGCTTCTGCTTGTTTTAAACAATGAAGAATTAGGAGCTTTGGGTTTTGGTTGCATTACACGGAGTGTCAGAGAATCTACAGAAACAAAGAGCTGCAATCCTTATGGAAAAAAAAAAGAATTGAAAGTCTGAAAGCAAGCAGCAAAAAAATGTATTCAAATAAATCACCTCTTCTGCCTTTTAGCATTAGATTCACAAGTATTGTAACTCCACTGAATTTAAAAGAAAGATTATCATGAGAAAATCAGTGTTAAACACGGATCCTCTTGTTCACCATGGCCTTTCCATTGATTTATTGAATGCAACAGCTTTCACATGTGTGGCTAGGGATTCCATGGACAAGATCATCATCAGCCCTTCTGCCTGCATAGCAATTCACAGTAACCTCTTCCAGAAGCCTGTCTGGACTTATCACCTTGGTACAGCAGGGTTGATAGTTCTTCCAGTTTGCTGCACTCTATGGGAAGGGCCAGGAGGTTCAGAGTTGCCCTCATTATCCTTTCATACATGTCTTGCAATTCCCCAGTGTGCCAGACCTGTACTTTCCTGAGCCAGTGCATGCTGATGAAATTCTATTTCTGATCTAAAGGAAGGAATAAAAATAAAACCACACTGTAGTTTGGTGCTGTCATTCAGCGAAGAGCTGGATTTTCCCTTCACCCTTTTAGAGATGACACAGACGTGCATATGCCAGCAGGAGAGAAAAAGAGGAGCAGACAAAGAATTTCAAACCAAGTTCTTCAGCCTGAGGCCAAGTGTGACCTTATTTCTGCCAGTGGGAGCGGGACACATGCTGTTGTGGCAGATAGCCTGCATCCTAGCTTAGATACCTGCAGGGGCAATAACACTCTCAACATGCAGCCAGAAACCCCTGCTGCTTTTCCATCCAGACCCAAGCTGTAGATCCACAGCTTGCACTACCCCTTTTATTTCTCCTTGGAGTTTCTTGGCACTCATCTTTCTTTGTTCCCACACATCAATGCTGTTGATGTTTCCAGTGCACTGCCTCATGCCCTCCCTTCCATATGATTTTCTGTGATGTTCACGCTCATTTCATCACTCAGTAAAGATCTTGGAACAAATGCCCCCTACCAATGCTCTTGGAAACAAGTCTTTTTTCTTTGTTTACTGTGACAATAGCCATCATGGCATCTTTCTCTAACAGTGCAGCTTTTTTTTTTCAGTTGACAGACTCTAATTGCTGCAGAGATTTGTTAATTCCCTTTGGGAATCCTCCTGCTTCAATTGTTTGAGTGGCAAACTGTCAGACCTAGGCAAGCTCTAAACTGGCCAGTGAGTTACAGTTCACTGAGTGATAGAGCAAGAGCCAGAATAAGTGTGTTAAGCAATGAAGACTGAAAGGCAATTCTTTCCTATGAACACTTTCTGAACAAGCAAGTTTTCAAGAACAGGCCCACTGTTTTCTTGGTAGAAGGCCTCTGAAATCATTAGATTTATTCATTATTTAAAAATACATTGCCTCACTTTCAGTTGGTAACCTGCGCTGCCCCCTGAGACGTACACGTACAGGTAACAAAAAGAGGGGCTGTTGGGGACTGTGTTCAGGCCAGATGTGGCAACTCCAGATGAGAGAACGTGGTTGTTGGATGTGGCCTTGCACTTAGAGGCACTGCTGGCTCCCCAGTTGGTTTGGGGGGAACTAGAAGTGGTGTGTCTGTTTTTTACCATTTCTAAAATAATGAAGCATTTTTACATCATGGTTTTTGGAGACTCCTGAAAAATTGGAGTTCCTGGAAAGACTTGTCTAAGAGAGTGCACCATAATCCGCTTTTATAGGGTTTTCAAACTTCAGTAATAATGAATAAATCTTAAGAGCTAGCTCTTCTATAACTGTATATCAGCTGATCTCAAAGCAGTTTATGGGTGGAGATGAGTGCTATGCTCAGCTCTTTATGCACTGGGACAGTATGGCGCAGGGAGAACTGATCGGCTCACAGTTATACCAAAGACCAGTAGCTCTGAATTCCCACTGTTACGTTCACTACGTTTGGTTCTCATTTGCTCAGAATGAGCTACTGGATGAACATTGGTGTCAGTGTTTTTGACCTTCTTTAAATAGTGTCCTGAAGAAGGGATAGTGGTCTGTGACCCTAAAGCTCTGCATCTTCCCCTGAGGTAGTACTCTTACTCTGCCCTACAATTAGGATTGTTAGAGCAGCTATGCAATGACATTGCTGGAAAAAAAGCCTTTTCATCCATTCCTTACTGTCTCTGAGCATCTCCCAAACAATAGGGATAGTAGCTTTTTTTTTTTTTTTTTTGTCAGCTTAGTCCCAGAACTGTGAACATCAAATGACTCAAACCTTTCCAGAGGGAAAAAATATAATGACAGCAAAATAACACAGGTGTTAATGGACATGTCAGTTCAGGCTTTAAACTGGAGGCACCTAGGAGAGATACCAGATCTCAAGTCGGGGCAGAGAGGGAGGGTGAAGAATACCTGAATAACAGGCTTGATAGCTGATGCAGCAAAACCCAGCCCAGCCAATCTATTAGTGTTTAGTGGCTGCACTGTGAGACATAGAACTCAGCTTTAACATATCTTGAGATACTGCAGAGAGGCCTGCTCAGGTTGATAGGAATGGGACAAAGGCATCAGCCAGATGTCTGTGATCCTGGAGACAGTCACTTTCTAGAGCATAAAAGCAAAATGGGCTAATCATCTCAAGAGGCTCAAGAATTAATCTGTCCTGCCCACTTTTGTCAAGGCCATTTAATCTAGGCCTTGTTGGATATGTGTAGTCCTGCTACTGAAGCCCAACGCATGTTGGAAGGCACTTAAAGACTTGACCTGCTTTGCCTCAATAAACCAAGGTGGTGATGATTCAGCTGGATCTCCTCTAGAATCTGGTATAACATGCTAATCCTGTTGCCTGAGCTACATCATACTTTATCTACCTTAGCAGAAAAAGATATTTATTCTGTGCCATCCATTTTCTTCTACAAGCAACATCACCAGTCCCAAATACCATTCTAATTTGCTTCTGTCAGTAACCAGAAAAATAATTTTGAGCCTAAATTACTACTAAAGAAAATGTTTTGCTCTGTCTTGGTTGTGATCAGCACCTTCTGTGTGGTAAATACACCTCTATATAGCTTTTCTCTAGTTGTGTATTGTCTTAGCTTGTGGAGATGCTTTCTTGACTAATTTTATACCTCTTTTACTTGGCTATCTTTTCTTCCTTCACCTAAAAATAATTCTTACTTTGCTGTAGCCAAAGATATCTCTCCAATTGCCTTGAATGGATGTGGGGTGCCACCAAGGTCATAGCAAAATACCTTATGCTTTTACTACGATAAAAAAAGGCTCATGCTTGCAAAATCCACAGCATCCCCCTGCAGAGAGGGTGGAACTTCCAGGGATAGCTGTCACTGGAATGGTGTTTTATTTTAGGGATTCAGCTTGGTATTACAGAGCAATTTCAAAAGGTTTTCTTTGCGTTTGCAGTAAGATCAGCAGTCAGTGCAAAGGCATGAAAAAGCAAACACAAGGCAGCCTAGAAAATGTCATCAGTATCCACATCAATAAGGGGGAACTAACAAATTTATACCAGTATTTCCTATTAAAAATGCTTGCTTGTAACACTGCTTTGCTGTTAGCCAAAATTATTGATCCTGCCTCTTTATTTTCTTTTCAAGAGCACTGTTCAAGGAAATGAGAGAAGTAACAGCTAGACTATGTGTGATTCTTTGCAAGCATATATGTATGCTAGCTAAATGAGAAAGAGAGATGTGGAAGTTCTTTTCTAAGCAGAATTATTCTTCTGTTGCCTATGAAAATAGGCTTTTCAGATTCTGATAATTCTGTAAATAATATGCAGATATGGGAAACACAGACAATAGAAGGCAAAAGCTATTTCCATCTCCTTCTGCAAAGTGGACCAAGGTAGAATTCCATTACCAAACTCTTTCAAAATTACTTCAAGGGGTAGAGTATTGGTTGGCTATCTAGTGGGTGGAAATGAACTAATTCCAAATCTGGCATCAGATGGAGATTTAACTCAAAAGTTTCAGAATAGAAATGCTTTACAAGTGACAAAACCCCTAAGGCTCAAGAACTTGGCTGCACTGCCCTGATATTCTACAGTTGAGAGCGCTGGGGGAAGGTATGAAGACTAAATACGTTGGTCTTTCTATAGTTGAAGGATATTGCTCTAATTCCTTACTAATGATTATTTGTGGAAATAGGTTTTTTTTATAATTTCATACGCAGATGTGCTAAAATATACTGGGTACTGAATAAATAAAGGTAGATTTCAACGAAACGAAGCTCTGTGCCAGATTAAGAATATCTCAAATTTGCTTTTAAATACTGAATTATTTTAAATCAATATAGTCTTAATGATTCAATTAGTTTCTAAAAACACTAAAGGCAGCCACATGAGGGAAATTAGATAGGGTTTTTACAGCAGAATTAATATGGCAAATCCTCACATCCTGTAGTGCTTTTTTTATGTGCCTGCAAACGTAGAATATATATAAAATGTAAACTCTGGAGTGTATAACAGAATTGCAGTCATTTGCTCCAGGATCTCATAAGGTCTGGAATTATTACAGTACAGTGAAACTAATTCCTAATTCATTCTAGTTCAGGAAAGCTTTCTGGCCAAATCCAGGCTTACATCTCATGAAAAATCAACAGGAGGAAAGCGAAAATTTAAGCATGTCTTTAACTTCTTTGCTGAATCAAGGCTGTTCCTCTATTTAAATGACTAAGTGCATTATTTCTCTTTGTAATCAAATCTATGTTAGGGATCCTACAAAGCCAAAAACACCTAGTGTTGAATGTACAGTACATTCCACATGCATGTACAAGACCTCATGCAATGACAGCATTAATGCAGACTTAACAATATGTTACAGCTGAAATGCTCACTGACTTCTACTGCCTAAGCAGTTCTACCTAGAAAACTGCTTTTTAAAACTTTGAGTTGGACCTCATACCCTGTTTTCTTTGTGGCTTTTGCAGGTTTGAATGGCTATTTTTCCCACTGAAGATTTTTTCTTCTTTTAGGCCTTTTCAGGTTCCCTTGGTAGTGCCCTGAAGAAATTACTGAGCTCAGCCCCACCCGAGGATGATCCTAGTGCAAAAAAAAAAACTCCTAAGGAAGTACTTGCAGGATGAGGTTTTAGGTATGTCATTAAGTACAGCACAGGAGGAAGGCCTAACTGATTTATTAGCATACTCTACAAGGAAGAGCATATTTAAATAACCACTACACGTGGCAGGAAGGAAAGGAATCACCTCTCAACAACAACCTTCACCACCATCCATCCAAAGGTTTATTTGGCCTTTGGCATCTTGCTTTGTCTAATACAAACTGACTTTGTGGGTACTGGATGGAAGCATATCTCTGACTCCTTTAACATCGTCATCAACTCTAGCACTTCAGTCTGCTTATGGGCATCACAGAATTAGGTTTTCCTGGTGAAAAAGTGGTGAGAGTCTGAGGCTGAATAGCAAGAGAACCTAGATCTAATTTTATGGCTGGTCTCCTAGGTTGAGCAGGGACTCACAGGAAGGTGGCAGGACATGCTAACTTGGGCTGTGAAGGAAACAGCCTGCATCACTAAGTGACAGAACCTCTGCCTAGAGTCCAAGTCCACCATCCCTTAACAGGCTGAGCTAGTAATCAGTCCCTGGAAAGGCAAAGGGGAGGGACTTTCAGGTTTACATCAACAGAAAAGAGAAGAGGGTAAAAGCATGCCATCTCGCTAGAGCTTTTACTAAGATAAATGTTTAATTAACAATATTGTTGGTATAACCATGGCCTTTGCTATCCTGATGCTTAAGAAAGTCCTGTTTTCTCAAGACTAGTATCTACAGTAGCACCTAGTGGATTAAACAGCCAAAAATTAGCATCCATAGCCAAATCTGCACCCGGAACAGTTCAGTACCTTCTGTTAGAGGATCTGAAAGCACTTCACAAATGCTAACCAACATTTGGATTCACAACCCACAGTGAGGTAGAACAGTATTATCCACACAGGGATGGGTAGACCTATTGAGGCACAGTGTTACTAGCAGACCTGCTCCCCTTCAGACACTAAATCTAGCAATGCCAAAAGACTGAATGAAGGTTTCCTGACTACTACACCTATGCTTCGTCCACAGTATTTTCCCTCACACTTCACAGCTTCAACATAAGCCTCTAGCCTTCTGAACTGAAACCAGGTTTCTATATACAATAGGTGAAATGTTCATTTAGCAGTCACATAGTCAGCAAATTACTCAATTAAATGAAGTTATTTGTGGGCACAAATGATTTCTTTCACAAAACTCTGTGTGTAAAAGATCATGCACTAAGACTACAGGGTGCAAAATTGGTGCATAACTCTGACCCCTTGGTAATTCCCAATTCTGTCCTCTCTCAGATGCATCTTTTTAAAGTTGCATTATATGTATCATCACATGAACCTCTAAAGACATAGCCTGCACAGATTGTTTCATATCAGCAATGCAAGCAAATAAAATATGGAGTGGCTTTGTGAAAACCCAGCATTCATATAGCATCAAACATCACATTATAATTCATTCTAATCACAAGGGGTTGCAAGAGAATAAGGAATAGGTGTATATGTTGAAACAAAGGCAGATAGAGCAAGAAAGAAATATTTGATTGCACAGATTTCCTTTAGGTAAAGTTCCGTAATAATCACTTTCATCAAAAGCTTATTCCATGAGAAAGAGAGGCAATGCCAGCTAGCCTATAACAAAATTTCGGCGTAGTAAAAACCACCAGCCCTGCGTGAGTAGATGAACTTTGCATTCCATAGGAGTCATTACTGATTAATAAAAGCAAAAGGTTTCTCTAAATACAATAAGTTTGTTTTTGTCAGATAGAAGAGTTTCTTAAAATACGGGTTTTCAAACACACAAAGTTCCATTTGTTATACAAGTAGAGAATCTGGCCATAGTTATGAATACAGAAGTGTAAAAAAACAAATACATAGTCTTAAACATTACAAAAACTATCAAAACATTCAATATTTTGAACTGACTTTTTTTTTCCCCTACAAGTGTCTGTTCTGGCAGTGATGACAAGATTTCTAAACTGATTTGTTGTTATTACTGTTCTGCAGTTGGTGGGGGTTTTTTTTTGTTCATTTTTCTGAATGTGTTTTTTTAAACAAAACAAAATTACCAGCTTTTATAAAAAAGAAGGAGCTTGAATCTTTACTCCAAAACACAGATACAAGGTTTTCCTTTATAAAAAGTGTATTGATTTTTTGCTATAAAAAGTGACCTGTAGGATGTCAGACCTGAAAACAAATTCTCACAGTGTTTTCAGTGTTGGCTGTTCACAAGGCATTACTTTTCAAAACAGAGATAGAGAGATACCATAGGGTGGTTATAAAAGTTTGTTTCCAGCTAGCAGTGTTTCTGGACCATATGTGAATCTGTTCAACTCTAGACCACTCAGCTGACTTACATTATTATGCTTAATTATTTAACAACTCCCAATATTTGAATATCTGAAAAATCACTATTGCACCAACCTTACTTAGCATTTCATGTTATCATTCCTAATCTTGTCCAAGTTTCTGCTGGCATATTAAGCATCGAACTAAGAAGTCATTTCCCTTCCTGCCCTGTAATAACAAAAACAGTACTAGTTAGTATGCAGGTGTTAAAATCAGGGCTGCAAACGAGGAACAAGCAAGCGTTGGCAGTTTGGACAGGTAAAGAGTTGTCAGAATTTGTCAGCAACAGATTGATTCACACACTTCTGGGGGAGCTTTCCATTACTGTCACTAGGAAAATTACATATTTGCAGAAGAAGAAATAATAGAAGAATATGGGAAGTGCACAGGATCAGTGGCATAACGGCCCAAAATTGCTGGCAATGTCCATTTTGCATCCCTAAAACTCTGCTTAAAAGAATGGTATCCCTCTATCTCTATAGACTGGTAGGTGTTGAGTTGTGGTAGAGAGGATAAATCACAGAAAAAAAATGACATATAACTGTGTGTCCTTTGTCTGATTGGAAAGCACCAGTCACCTATCTGCTTAGTTTGGCAGAAGTACTCTACTGTATCTTAAACATAGCTTGCAGTACGGACTATTAACGTCATGTTGCTTTACATGGAATCTCCAAGGGAATCAGAGTCATCCAAAGACAGAGGCAGATACAAGTCCTGTAGGAAGAAAGAAAAAAATGTTAACTCATACAATCAGTTTTCACATTTGGTCGTGCAAAAGGTGACAGTTGGGTGGGTCCAGTTCTGTGCACTTCATAGGGACAGGGTGGAATTCTCATGCACTGGTTACTGGATGGTTGCCCAGTTACTTTGAAGCTAAAATAAGGTTAATTGCAGAGTGGAGGAATGTGCACCTTGGTACCAAAAGAAAGATGACTGTTCAGTGACAAGTTTGAGAAGAAATTTTTTTATCACTTCTGGATCAATGCGTCCATTGCAGCACATGCATGAAAGAGCAGAAACTTTCCTTAAAGAGATCTTTCTGAACTTAACTCTAATGAGTACTACCTTTATTTGACAGCTACCCTTAGGACAGATCTCTAGGAAAATCACCTCCCGTGATGTATACTTTATTTTAAGCCATTTTTGATCATTCAGAAAGCTGTTCAGAAGTTAAAAACATAATGCCTACTTCCTTTTTTTGATAAAATACTGAATATAAAACTTTCCCAGGGCCTCTTTCTGAGTAACCATTTTATTTTGCTTCTTTGAAGTTTGCATGGATCTAGGTATACAAACCGTCTTAAGGACTAAAGCTATCTTTGGGCTTTTATGAACTCTGATCCCCACATGGAATAACTGAGCAACATGAAGCAAAGCACAAGTATACAGAAAGGGAATTCACAAGCATCTTAACAGAAGATGAGGGGAAAAAAAAGAAAAGTGATTTCATTGTAAGTGGGAAATTGCTCCTGGGAGGAAAACAATGATGTATGAATAATCAGGAAACCTAAAATGCTACATTCATGTTTTCTGATTGGCTTGAATTAGTGGAGAAGCTCGTAGCTGCCTTTAACAGTCACCTTCTATTACAAATGTTCTAGGGCCTTCACTGGGAAGGTCATAAGTCAGCCAGCTGAAAACATCCATAAAACATAGCAGAAGGTGAGTTTTACTTGTCTTCACCAGAAGACCAATCCTCAACTCCAAAACCCTAAATGAGATGCTGTTTGGAAAGTATTTTAGATCCTTGGCTGATGAAGGAATGAATGCAGTTTATAGCATTACTTTCATAGAAATACACACAAGCCAAGAGCAGACTATGGGCCAGTTCTCAAATAAAAATTAAGAATACATTTGGAACCACTGTGCTACGTTGGTGCAGTTCCTTAGACTTTAAACTGAGCGGCTGAAACCAGAGTGAAGTCCTGAGAAAAACACTGATTTCATCTGATTTAGCTATGCCGCTGATAAAGGACATGAAAACAAAGATGAATGACTACAGGATTTCCATATCTTGGAAATACTTTAAAGATCTGATTTTTGAGAAGCAGATTCCACCCCAGGCTTCCCCAGTACCATTCAGTCCCATGTCTAATGTGGTTCAAAGTCTTACATGCTAGAGTTATAAACCAGAGCCCAGTGGACTTTCAGGGATACTTCACAGAGACTTTGCTATGCTTTCTTCCATCAACTAACAACAGCAGTCCAGCTACCACTCTTGTCTTTGCGATAAACCATAATCCTCCAGCAAAATCAGTTCCACTTGTGCAATCAAGTCCACAGGAGATGACATGTGGCTAGCTGACTGCAAAACCTCACCATCATTAGAATTGTTTAATGAGGTTTCCAGTCTTCCACAATTTCAAGACAATGCTTTCAAAATCATACTTGGGCTGAGGTACATTCTGATTACTACAGCAGAAATCCCACTGACCTTCACTCATACTTAAATTTACACGCAAATTCCACTTTTTATATCAAGCAAAAACTGTTCAAGGAAGAGAACAGCAATGCTAAAGCTATTAGAGAAATGAGAAAGCCCACAGAAATGGCAAAGTGGATTCAATATAATAATAACAGAACCATGAAAAGCTGTGCTACTTCTATACAGTTTAAATAAATCAATAAATGAATAAACTATGAGACACCACAAAATTACTCATCTCTACTAGGATGCCAGGCTATATGTTAGATGCTCTGGATGTCACCAGGAAAACAGTTACTGTATCAGAATACAATTACTGCACTGGGAATAAGAAAGCCACATTTCCTGCAAAACAGAACATTGCTTTAAATCATTTTAAAAATCCCTGAGAAGCAGCATTAAGGTGATGTCTTAGAGCTTCAGTTACATTTGCTTTTCTCTGCTGTTTAATGAACTAGACTTGCCAACACCTATGGCTTTTCAAGAGATGAGCACTGAAATGAAGTTATCAATGACTTGTGAGCTTTTCCAAATGATACAAATTTAGGCCTAAATTATCTTTTCTGATCCATACAGATAATCTTCAGCACACATTAGTAACTCCAACAGGAGGAGCAGTTCAATGACTGACTGTTCTTATCTTGCTATAGGCCAAAGTGACAGTTCTTTTCAGGTAAAGAGAAAAATTCTCCACTGTTTTACTTGAAGGTGTGTTCCAAGAACATAAAGACTTTTTTAAACTGCCTTCCACACCTAAGCAGACTAAGGAAGAAACAGATGTAGTAAGGTATAAGAAACATAATACCTTGTGCTTACGGAGGCTCCCTGGGCTGGTAGGTGTGGAGATCGGGGACTGCTTGGATTTGGGCGTAGACAGCTGACTGCTCGAGGTCCCATTTGCTGTCAGAAAACAAGACAGAAGCTAGCAGTCAGACAAGAAAAAGGAAGACCATTTCTCTTCTTTGGGGAGATGGAAGATATCCAAACAGTCAATATAGAAACACTATAGTTTATTCATGTGAGACAGGAGGGGAGAAAAAAAACAACAAATGAACAACATAACTATTCATCCAACTTAAGGCTTTCAGCTGTTCAGAATAGTTGGCTGTAAAAGACAGTGAAATACAAAATACATTGAAGCAGCAATATTTTGCACTGCAAATATTTATCAAATTGATCCATGATATCCATCAACAAAAAAACAGAAAGACAATTTCTGTGCTCTCAAACAGTTTAACACAATTGAAACCACATGGAGAAAGCGGGAGAGGAAGCCAGGGGCTGCAGATATCCTGGATCCTACATAAGAAATGTTAAATATCAAAGACACATATTAGAAATCAGACAAACTGTCTGGAATGCCTTGGATGGAGTTAGCTGTGGCAGAGATGAAATGACTAGAAGAGCCCTTCTGAAGCCCTGGTGTAACCTGGTGGGATCTCTCCACCTTGGTACCACTGCTTGACACCAGAGCTGACCCTGCCACTCCTCTGCTGTCTGCGCCAGCTGGCAAAGCTGATGGAAGCATGGTCCATCAGGGGCGCAACAGGAAAACTGCATCAAGTGAAAATCCTCTTTCAAAGACCAAAATCTGGCTTTTAGGGGTGCTCTTTTGTTCATTTTGTTTTGAAGAAAGCGTAGCTAACCTCCGTGGTTCTATTAAAAAAACAGTCCATTTAAGCTAAACAGCTCTACAAAGAGTTATTCTTTGGGGCCTAGCAGTCAAAGTGAAGAAGCTGAGGTCTGTATCAGTCAGCTATTATCGACGTGTTGCACAAAGAAGGAACCCAAGTAAATAGCATATTTCACAGAAAAGTGAAGGCAAACAAAATGTTATCACGACAAATTATTATTTTCCTACCATCGATGTTCTCTGAAGAAAGCTAACGTCTTTGATAATTTCAAAGTGTCATGCTACATATTTCATAAAGACAGACTTCTCCTAGAGAACTTCATCTGTTGTGTATCAACTCCAGGGATGCAGACCCTGCTCTTGTTACCAAGGGTTATCAAGTAGCTCCTTCGGTGCACGCAGTATTTCCCGAGGGAGGGAAATTCCAGCTCGTGCTGTCTGTGCCTAAGTATATCATTTTCTCTGGTCTTTTCTTTTTGCAATCCAATCTGCATCAAGCTGGAGGCCTTATGAGCATTAAACTACACATCTCAGTCAAGTGTACAGAAGTGACATTTGGAAACCTACTCCAGATGTTAACATATTCAGTACAAGCCACAAAACTAAACACCAAATACTTTGTCGTTTCCTTAAATGGCAATGATGTTGGCTACCCTCCAGATGAGTATACATGTCCCTACCCCTTTAAAGAAAGTATTTTTGTGTAGATGTTTCACATGGAAAGACAAGTTTATAATGGTCTTACTGTCCCGATTTCTAATTTCCCATTACCTCCATGTATCATTACTCCCGCTGCAAAGGCACATGCACAGGAAGATAGATGATTTTCATGTATAGGACTCACACTTTCAATTGTAATCACTGAATGTGTAATTAGATACTTGCAATTAAACAAGCATTTGAGTGTCTGGAGGAGACCTAAGAAATGCATAAATATCATGCAGTAACAATGATGTGTGCAAGTGTCGTATTTTAAAGAGTGAGATCAGAAAGAACTGATAAAAGTATAACATCAGAAAGCAGGGCAGCAATATGTACCTGCACCCACCTCGCAGCCTCATCACGTCCACTGACACAGAAAGTGGACATGAGAATTAGGACATCTCTGAAGTGTTGGCTGGGAAGCCAGGCTGAGTAGAGAACGGTGAGCTAAGTCTCAGTGTGCAGCCCTGGCCTTAGTGATTCTATTGAATTTAATTCTTAAGCACAAAAGCATATCCCCAGCCTCCAGATCTACAGACATGCACAGCAGCCAGTGAGGCTAAAACATGTCTGGCCTTTATATCAGGGCTTTTTTCAGAGTCTGGTCCCAACCAAGCAGCCATATGTTTAACCTCAAGTGCGTTACTTTGGGGAACTGCTGGATGGACACCGTTAAGCATAAGCTCTGTTAATTACCTTCAGCACCCAATGACAGAACCTGACTTGGCCTTGGGACTGCAGGATACTCTACTCCAGAGCTTAGCCTCCGAGTTCAGACTCAGCTGGAGCTGCTCAACATGCTTGCTCTTTCTATAAGAGAAGCTCCATCTTTTGTAAACCATTCAGTATGTAAAAAAATAAATAAATCACCAGAGCCAGGGCCAAACAGGTGTTTCCTGCACATCATGTTTATGTTCCTTCTTCCTTCTCCACTGATGGGCAATTACACACTGGAATTGAGATATCTTTTTGCCACTACAGCCATAGAACTTCCTGCTAAAACTTTTGGCTTCGTTAAATCAAGTTTTTTCTCATTGTGAAAATATTCCTGAGGGACTAAAATCTATAATTTATAATTTTTTTAAACTCCTTTGTGGTTGGCTCTTATGTCCTTGGTATCTACCTCATTATTCTCTGGGCAGCAGCGTAAGTCCTGCTTTAATGCTCTGCTATCTTCCTGTGAGAAGGAGGGAAGCAGTGAAGGTTGTTAGTATATTGGTGCAAATGTAGAAATCATACATCTGATTTTAAGTAAGTGTAAAGAAATGTGCTGTAAGCCAAGGGACAAAGGAAGAGCTAGAGGCATGTTAAAGCAGCTCAGACTTAACTGATGCTTTGTGAAGTGAGACCTCTGTCTTCATATCCATTGCTTCTGCGTTTTACTCACTAATGGCAAGAAACAGGTTTTTCCCCATTGCAAATGCACCTCACAAGAAAACAGATATTCCTTAAAAGATGTTAGAAATAATGACTTATAGATAATTGGTTTATAGTTTGACCCTTCACCTACCTGTTCTACTCAGGCCACCCTTTTTTGGCAGGAAGAAAAACTAGTTGTGGAACCACAGGTACTGTTACACGGTGTACCCTGAACTGCCACCTGCCACTTTTCACTTTGCTCCAGTTCTCTAAAGTGAATTGTCCTTGAGCATTGTGGGGAAAAAAGTAGAGTTCACTATTTGCCATATAATGAAGGCAATTCAGAAAAAAAAAAAGCAAGTACTGTAGGTTTTCTATTGAGTATAGTATGGGCTATAATAATACTAATATGATCTGTATTAGCTGAAATCCATCTCTACTTTCTAAAATCCCTTTCTTTACCACTCAACCCGAGGCAGGAAATAATCTTTTCTAAGATGAAAAATGCCACGATTCTACAACGAACCCAAATTTCCCCATCCACAAACAGGAGGACTGGGATAACAGCTAACAGTCACTGTGCAGCAAAAGGATGTAATTGCTGCAGGGAAGGACAGAAATTCTCTAATACAATGAGACTTTCAAGTGCTACAGCAGGGATATTAATATTTTATAAGCACCAATGAAAAAGCAGATGTGACATCCAAATCAGAAATCCAAAACAACAGATGTACGAGGGCTGCTCTGAAAGTAATGCCTCCTAATTTATTACATTGGCCTGTGACATCAGAGGTAAATGTTGGTGGTATGGCAGTAGAGGTTGAACCTTCCCACCAATATCCCGTTACGTTTTGTTGCTGTGTGTTTGCCACTGCATTCCTCTGTGTAGAAAAAATGGCACCACTGGCATTCATTGCTGAGTGAATTTATGGAGACACTTGCTGAACATTTATAGAGACCAGGCAGTGGACGTGAGCACAGTGAGGTGGTGGGTGGTGCATTTCAGCAGTAGCGACAGTGAGAGCAGGGCACCTCTGCTGGTGCAGATTTTTAGAAGCACAGCATGCAGGTGCTGGTTCATGGCTGGTGAAAATGCACAGCTAATAGTGGTGACTGTGCTGAGAAAGAGTGTTTGGCAGCTAAGAATTTGCCCTATCAAATAGTGTTATTGTACTCTTTGTATCTGTTGTAGTTCCTATGGAAATAAATAGGCATTACTTTCAGACTGACCTGGCTGTATCCTTACAGATATTCACATGGAGTTTTACAGCAGGAGAAGCAACAATCAAGAAGCCTGGTTTAATTTTCTTTGTATCTGCTAACGAAGAATAGTGCTCATAATCAAACTTGCATACACTTCTTTTGAACTCAAATGCAGGGAAATAAAATGAAAAGAACAGATCCCAGATGTTCCTCTACTGAACTCTGATGATGACTCATGGTAGCTAAGGATCTCACATAAGCTTGGCTATTGGAAACCACTCTTTATAACTGGCTTTAATTTGACTTTTGTTCCTGTCACTTCGTTTGTATACTATATCTTCTTACTTATTTCATAGTATTTGCTTTAGAACCTCAGTTTGCCTTAAGGCTCCTTTGTGCACATGACACTTCCTTTGATTGCAAAACGTGTGTTATGTTTTTTTGGAAGAATCCATGCCTCCTTCAGTGCACAAGTTAGTTTGTACTCAGGAGATAAATAAAGGTTGTCCAGCAAATGGGAGCAAAGATGGAGAACCAGATGGCTATGAGAGATCCAAGTAAACTGAATTCTCTGCCTGCCTCTCCCACAGGTATTTTAGCCTAAGTTCTCATTTATTACTGTTTCTTGAGTGCTGCTCAGGCTTGCTTGGCTGACTGAAGCTTTGGATCTGAATTTACACCAATGATAAATTCACCATGATCTCTAAATGAGGTTAGTGATGTTTCTATCAATGAACAGAACTGGAGATTGCAAGGACCAAAAATTACAATAAGAGTTAAAATCTGTGGAGACATCTCTTTTTATCCCAGCTTAGAAAACATGGCTAATGCTCCTTGCTCCACTGGTGTTCTCAGGGTTCTATGGATGAATTTCTGTTTTGGGGATCACATGCTCTTGTATCACAAGAGACGAAATCATGGAATACAGGGATAATTTTGTCCTGGTCAAAGTTGCCAAAGTTGTCCTGTTTTGAAGAGTTGCCAAGGAAATACGAGACAGAACAACCAGAACAGGGAGAGCACAAAGCCAATGTTGAAATAACAGTGCAGTTAGTGAGCCATCCTGCCCTGCAGGGCAGAAGTATCTGGGAAACGTTGTAAAGACTCCATTGCAGCATTTATTTAGGAGTAGAAGAGTTTAGATTGCACAGGCATACTTCTCTCAGGCACCTCCTAACAGTGCACTCAGCTCTGCGCTGTTGGAACCTGTTTTTAATCACGTTTGGTGAGGGTGATCCGTCCATGGATGCGTACTGCAGATTGTCAGCTAGCAGAAAGTAAGCAAGCACAAGTGGGATTACAAGCTGCTCTATCTCACATGTGATCCAAAAGACATCTGCTGCCTTTTTGACATATTCATAGATAATGACCCTGGGGAGCCAGATCTGCTCTCAGGACAGACTGACGTTCTGTATCTGTTTTGCTAATTGCTGCTGCACTGTGAATATGCTTTTGTCCCTCTGTCCAAACTCTCCCATTAGAGAAGTAAGAAATGAGAGTCCTTTAGCAGTGCCTCAGATCCCTGCTCATAGGGACGCTGAGGAAAATCAAGGCAAAAATGAGGAAAAGACATCCTCAAATTTCAGCTCAGGTACCTGTGGCTCTGCACTGCATGGGACTAAGATTCTGCTGGATTTAAAACTCTCCTAACAGAGCATGTACTTGTATAATGGAACTCTTGCTTGTTATGTCAGCTACTGTAAGATAAATTCAGTTTTTTAGAACAAAGAAGTAAGGGCAAATAGAATGACCATTTTTACCACTGTATTTCTCACCCAAGATTTAGCTCCATCTTTTGTTCAGTTTGATTTCTTATTGGAGTGGCCTGTTAAAGAAATCCTTAGTACTAATCTTCCCAAATTCCAATCTGACACTGCCCCATTTAAATTTCATGGACCATATACAATACCTTTGTCCATCCTCCTACACAGTACTAGGGGGCGGCCTCATATCCACTATATCTTAGAATTACCATAGGGTTTTCTCAATTACACCAGCACATAACATCTGTGAGCTGCTGCAGGACACAGTAGCTTGAACACAAAGCTGTATCTCCTCATAACAGTCATTCCATCTCCATTTCATTTATTTAAATGACCATATAGTAAATAAAGAGATAAAAGTAGTATCTTTTAAAAGTACCAAGAAAACAGTGTTTAACACGTTTCTGTGGACTGGCTATCTCATTTTTTGAGTAGCACTGGAGCTGAAGGGCTCTGGCTGCCTAGAGGGAATTGAGCTTTTCACAGCAAGGCACTGACGTGTCTAGGCAAAAGGCAAATTGCCTCCAGAAGAAGGTAGCAACTCAGTGAACTTGCATCACTGCAGCTGGAGCTGGTACTCTGTGTAGCTGCACTTCTGTTCATAGCTTTTTGTCTTGATTATTTTTAACAAATGTTTTGCTTGTCTTTTCTGTTACTCCATGTTAATCCTTGTTATTATGGAATGGGATCTGATCACTTACCTACTCGGGTGGCTTGCTGCCAGGACTGCTGTAACAAGGCTACCTAAGAATACATTAGAATTCATATCTAGCTGGCAATAGGAGCAATTATATGTCTTATAAACTGCTTCCTTTTCAGCCCTGGATTTACAAACTTGTTACATATATCTTCTTCTGCATACTGCTATCATTCTGACTCAGAGGTGTCCCCAGACACCACAGCCAGGAGACAAGTTTTGGGTGTCATCAGGGCAAAGTGAGCTCCGGCCAGCAGTACTCTATGGCTCTCTCAGAACATTATTTGTAGCAGGTCTTTTGTTCTTATTGAGAATTAGATCACCAAATCCATAGTCAAAACCAAAAGGAGCAAAGTCTATCAAAGAGGAACGGAAATCATCTGCATAGAAGGCGGATCCCTAACACAGAATGCCTCCAGGCTGGAAACATGTCAGCCTACATTGGTAAAGAAGACTTGAACAACTTAAAGGATGTACCCAAAGCTGTGGAGTGAGTCAGTGGAAGAGACTGGAGTCAAACACAGGTGCCCAAATACCCCGGTCTGCGTGAAGGATAGCTGCTGCTACTTGGGCACAAAGCATTTCCATAGGTTTGAATGAGGTTTTATTTGTGCTGACACGGAAAGATCAGACGTTCCTACAGTGAGTGGCAGGGGAAATGTATGCAATGCTTCTGTGCTGTCAGAATTAGCAGCACTAACGAGCTGTGCAAAAGGAGCGTTTTCTGTTCTCTCTGTGCTGTAACAGTGACTTAATACTTTTGTCCACTACCTACTGGCAGCATAGGAGCTGCTGCCAAGGAGTGCAGCACAGCTGTGCATGCACAATCTCAGCCTTAGCTGCCTGTGTGGGCACTGCAAATGCCCTGGCAAATGCAACTGATCACTGTCCAAATGTACATGCACTGCATTCTCATTTTCACTGCTAATAAATCATGTACCAATTCCCCCTACCTTTTAGAAGGGAAATGGAATAATCACGTAGGTTTTTTTGAAAGTAATACCTCCTATATATTTCCATGAAAATTATTACAGATACAAAGAGCACAATAACAATATTTGATAGAGCAAATTCTTCACTACAAAACACTCTTTTTCAGCACAGTTACCACCATCACACTTTCACCAGCCATTAACAAGAGCCCACATGCTGCACTTGTAAAATTCTGCATTAGCAGAGGTGACCCACAGCTTCCCAGTGTTTCACCACCCATCAGCTCACTGTGCTCACACCCACTGTTTGGTCTCCAGAAACATTCAGCAAGCATCAAGGAATGGCAATGGGTGCCATTTTTTTCACATTTTTTCACACAGTGGAATTCAATTCCACCCCTTTGCTTCATCTGCACTTCAGCATCTCACACCATGCTGTCAGACTGCCCCACTGCCCCATCAGTCACACAGCAACAGCATGTAATGGGATATTGGTGGGAAGGTTCAGCCTTTACTGCCATATCACCACCATCCACTGCTGAAGCTGTGGGCCAACATTATAAAATAGGAGCAGCCTTTGTAGAATGAGAAAATAAATAAAATAACACCTTTTTCTGCCACTATAATGTAATTTGTAATAAGGAAGGTTCAGCCTTCTTCCACTCAAGCACCTTGGAGACTCACCTCAGAATCTGTATTTACATTATTACCAATAGATTTCTCACAGGATAAAAAATACTACAGAGATAAGAACTGAAAATAACAGAATCTAATTATTAAAAACTAAGAAACTCCAAGTTCTGATATGACAATCACAACAGAGTAAAAGACAGCAAAGACAAAAAGTACAAATGCATGGGAGATCAAACACATGGGAGATATACTGTACATACTTGAAATAAAACTGCTTCAAAATCCTTTTACAAAAGAAATAGGTGAGAATTTTGAAGGATCATCTTTTATTAATCAAGCTTCATTCAGTATTCTCTGCCTTTTTCAATGTGACAATTTTAAAATTCAGCTAAGCCTGCTGTTTGTTTACATAAATATTGACTCTCAGGTAACATGCACACCTACTTTCTTTATTACAAATTCAAGAGAAAACAACATAAGATGGTAGTATTCTTTTTTTTTTTTTTTTGCCTCTGTCCCAAGAAAACAACTATCTTTGATTAAACTTCCATCACAGAAAGAGTTCAGTCATTTTCTGTTCTCATTAAAAAAGACAGGCTGCCATTTTTCCTGCACTGAAATCACAGAAAAGTACGAAAGAGCCTTGTCTAAATGAATTAAAGAAACCTGATTTGTCCTTCATTACAGGCCTTAATTCCAGGAGCTGCTATTGTTTGACATTTCTGGTTATTTTAATCAATCTCCCTTTGAAAGGCTCAAACTAACTGTTCATTAAGCTTCATCAGATGACTCACCGTTTTGTTCCGTGAGTCAAAATCAGGAACACAATAGTTGTCATTTCACATAAGACTATAGACTCATGCAATAAAGTCTTGTTCTGGTAGCAATTAGTACCTGATGCTTATGGAGTTTAAATGCTGTCTCCACTCATGCATGGCCCAACTCCCAGATTGCTGAATAGGAGATTTTTTTTTTAATTCTACAACAGATTTTCAATTACATCTTAAATGCAACCACACAACTCCACCACGCAACTTCTTCTCTGTAAACTTCTTAGATCACAGTAAACTCAAGTTTAAGCAAATACTGGAATGTTGATGGAAAACTGTAGGAGTGCAGAAACTCCTTACAGAGAAGGAATTATTTAAAGCAGAGTCTTGGCACGTGCCAGCAAATTTCACATTTTTTTCACATCATCTTTTTAAGTAGCTAAAAAAGATCAAGAGACCCTAAACAAATTAACTGCTTAATGGGGAAAGTCTTACTGAATACCATTAGGAGAATTTTACATTCAGTAATCCAATGTCTACTGAAGGGTCAACTGTTTTGTGGTGTCCACATGCAATATGCAATGGGTTTCCATGAAGGAGAAAAGCAATTTCTGCTTTATTTTAGCCTTTGATAATACTATGGGTCACTTGAATTTTGAATTCAATTTATAAAGCTCTGCTAGAATCTTGAAATGCTTAGTTGGTGATTTGGCCTTTTTAATGAACATCCATATCTGGCTCTCTTTTGGAAAGAACAGCGGAACAGATGACACACCTAGAGACCCACTCTCTTCATTGTACGAGTCTAAAAACTACCAATTACCAGCCAGGTCTCTAATCTACAGTCTCTGCAGCTCTCCATGTGTGCTATATTGCCAATCCAGTTGATACTGAAGAGGCAGGGCAGCATTTCAAATGATGAAAACTGCTGCAGTGAATGAGGATTACCATTTTCTTTCTCTTCTATTACTGAGTGAATGTCTCTAATCAATCAATCATCAATAAACCCATCACCAGATCCTCAACTGCAAGGTCACTTGTCTTCTTTAAATGGTGATTAAGAGAGGACATTTCTGACTTGTGCAGTAATTAACATCTGCATTACACAAGAGGCTATTCCAAATCAGTCTGTAGCTACAGGGAACATACCAGAGCACTGCAAACCTCAATTTCCTGCCTGTAAAATGGAAACTTTTCCTTTTAAATTGTTTTTTAGGGCAAGAGGCTGTAAGACTGTGGGTGGTATGATCCCAAAGCCATGACTGCACTTAACTAACCAGAGATTTCCTCTCCGATATTTATTTAGTGATCCTGTATGCTAACAACATCATCTTGTGTTTAAAATATGCCGAAGTCTCAAATGCAAACATCCAAGGACAGTGTTTACAAAGTCACACGCAGCGTGTTTTCAAATAGAGCAGAGTTAAGATTCAGAAAACAATCACTCACCGTCTTGATGGTTACCTGAATCAGCTGGAGACTTGCTCCGGCGCATTGGGGCTGGACTCTTTGCTGAGCTCTTCTGAGGGGTGGGAGATGACTTACTGCCCGTGGCAGCTGCAGGGCTCCCTTTCATCACCCGGCACTCTAAGGAAAGAGACAGTAACAGTGGTTATGCCCCTGCCTACTCTCACAGCCTATGGGCACTAGCTGTGAAACACTCATGGGTGCCTTAGTGGCCTTCTGTTTCCAAAGAGCTGTAGAAAACATCAACGCAAAGGGGAAAACTGGCATCTCCAGGGTAAATATGAGACATTTTAGGGACAGGGAAAAAAGGAGAGCCTCTAGAGGAGGCACTGAGACTGTACATTAAAATCAGGATTCTCTCCCTGGCAGGGAACATTTTTGTTCATGTGCCCTACCAAGAGTTTTCTGCCCTTCCCCTTGCCTTGATGCCCACCAACTAGAGACCAAAATGAAAATAGTCAGCGTTTATGATGAAAGAACAGGTAAAAAAACAGTTAATCTGCAAAACTCTCCCATGAAGACCTAGCAGTAGGAACAATGGGTACTGTTTATGCAGGTGCATAAAGCCAGCAAGCAGCTCATAGCATGACTTAAAGATAAGCAGTGCATGGGACCTGTGCCCTAGGAGGCTTTCAATCCTTTCACGCTCTCTTTCTGTGTTTTCATCGAGCTGCCCTTTACAGATATGGAAAGCAAAGACAACAAAGTGGTTTTACAAAATACACCCTTTGTGCTGGTTAGTCATCTCTTTCAGAAAGGTTTACATAAACAAATGCAGTAGGTTCGTGTGTTTAAATGCATGAGCAGATGAGAGCCCCAACTGTGTTTTGTTAAAAAAATAAACCAGCCAGGAGGAGGGGAAAATGTAAACATGATCTACAGTGTTGTGCAGAAGGGAACTGAAATGCTAACAAATCTGTATGTGTTCCAGGATTTCAAGCATCTCAGGTCTTCACAATCAGGGTTTATTTACACTGAGAATTGATAGAAAAAGTACTTTGTCTACCCAAAGTTAAATTATCTCAGTTAAGAAGTTGGCAATAAAAAAGGAATTCCCTCTCTGTCAAATTCTAACTGGTCTCATCTCCTATAAGCAATTGTCCTCACATGAAAAACAGGTGTTTTTTAAATATGTGAATTAGATATCCACATTTATTACCTTGTTGCAAGAAAAAGATGACATAATCCTCTCACGGTATTTCCCATGTACAGGAAGATTTTTATAGAAAAGCTCAACTCAGCATGCATGGGCTGCACTGAGAGTCCCCTTGACTGGCTTTCTTAATGGGAATTAAGTGAAGCAGAATATAGGGGATGAATATAGTGGATGGATACATAACTGGTCAATTGAAAACAAGCTGTCTGACCTAAATGTATGTGTTATTTTATTTATATATCAGAATATATATGAAAATGTAATTGCCCTAAACCTTTTCCCCAGGCTTTCCTTATTCTCAGACAGTCAAGAGTCAGTCTCTTCTTCTTCCAGATGGGATGATTCTCTGTGCTCCAGGGATGTTGCATGGTAATAATTAAACCCATATTAAGTTTATTCTCTCTCCTAGTAAATAGATTCTGGAACATGTAAATTAGGAATAGAAATTGTTTTGTTTTGTTTTTCTAAGGTACTTGACTTCTCATAGACGATGCCACAGAAGGTCTTGTAGGGCTTCAGAACAGAATATCCCCATTTTTTTATGTCCTTTGTTCTAAATAATACTGTTTGATGAGGCAGTCTGAGATAGCCACTTGGAAGAGTGTGCCAGTAACTGCTTCTGGTGTTAATCAGCCTAACCAAAACATGGGGGACAATCATCTTCAGGCGCTATGAAAGTAATGTTTTTCAAGGCTTTTACATGTTGCTCTTTAACAAAAGAGTGTAACACTTGGATCAGCAATGTCTGTGCATGTAGTAGGCGTGGCGAGGAAACGGTATGTGACGGGGTCAGGTTTCCTATGCTCAGGGCTTGCCAAACGCTGCCCCACAATAGGACAGCAGGTAAGCAAGGGGTGTGGACAAAGCGGGACAAGAATATTTAAGTGCCTACCACATTTTAATAAAGGCCATTTTGCCTCACGCACTCTGGGGTCTGTGTGAGCATTGGACTACTGCGGCAAAAATACCCCTTCAAAGAAGGAGGTAGCCGCGGTGCTTTCGGTTTTAAAAAAGGGAGGGGAGCTGGACTCCCCTCAGCAAGTGCTGGATTCGGGTAGGTGGGATTCGCTCACCTCGGCTTTATGCCAACGCGCCATGAATAACCAAAAGGCTGCTGAACTTAAAACCTGGGGCTTGATACTTGGAGCCCTTAAGGCGGCTAAAGAGGAGGGTAAGCTTAAGGTGGAAAAAGGGGTGGAAAGGGCTCCGGGGGGCGGGTCTTTGCTACCTTGCAGTACTGACGACCAAAGCGTGGCGGACAAGATGGCGACAGTCGCCGCGGCGAAGGGCGGGGAAGAGGAACTCCCGACCGCATGTCTACCAACCGCTCCGCCCACTCCGCCCGCTCCGCCCCCGCCCTACCCTCCGCGGTCGTTATATCCTTCTTTGGAGGAAGAAAAGGCAAGGGCGGGGCTTCGTCCCAAAGGGGGGAGGGACGGGCGTCTGCTGACTGATTGGGCTAAAGTAAAGGAGGAGGCACAAGACCGGGGCCTTGCGAACCCGGAGGCATTTCCGGTAGTGATTTCCGATGATGATAACCCGATCTGGGTCCCGCTGGACCCGAAAGCGATAGCGAGGGTGCTTGAGGCAGTTGAAAAGAAAGGATTGAAGTCCCCCCTGACAATGAACGCCTTGGAGACATTAATATTGCCGGGACCCCTGTTACCATACGATATTGAGAATCTGATGCGCATGATTTTGAAACCGGTGCAGTATACGCTTTGGAAGGAGGAATGGCAGGCTAGACTTAGACAAATGCTGGTTACAGCCCAGAACGATCAGGGGAATCCGCTTCACGCGTCTAACCTGCAGAGATTGACGGGTAGTACGCCGGGTATGATCACTGCACATGCCCAGCTTACGGAGCTGAGGCCCGGGGAACTAATAGCCACTACAGACGCTGCCCTTGAGGCGTTCAGAAGGCTCGCAAGAAATGCTGAGCCGTCTACTCCGTGGACGGAGATTGCACAAGGTCCCACTGAATCCTTCCAGGATTTTGCGGATAGGTTGATCAAGGCAGTGGAGGGATCGGAGCTGCCTAGGGCAGTGCACGGCCCCGTGATCCTGGATTGCCTCTATCAAAAGTCGAGCTCGGACGTACGGGCTCTATTACGGGCGGCGCCAGACAGGTTCCACACCCCCGGTGAGGTCCTTAAGTATGTGATGGACAAGCAAAAGTCTCAATCATCAGTGGCAAGCGAGGTTGCTGCAGCGGTAGCTGAGGTGATGCTAGCGCATGGGGTTGCCGGGCGGCAGAGTCCAGATCGCCCGCCTGGGCCATGCTTCAGGTGCGGTCAATTAGGTCATTTCAAGGCACAGTGTAAGAGCAACGGGGGTATAGCGTGCCAAATGTGCGGGAGGAGAGGTCACACTGCACCGCAATGTAGAGCTCGTGGGCTGCGATCTCGAGGTAGGGGGGATGAGGGTCCCTCTTACGATTCACGGGATTCTCAGGAAAGGCGGGCTTTGGATCTAGGCCTGCCACTAGCTGCGCTATCGTTGAGCTGCGGGGAGCGCCCCTTGGTGAAGATTACAGCCGCAATTACGGAGCTTCCCGCTGGCTCCCCAGGGCCGCGATCTATTTTCCTTACCGCCCTGGTGGACTCAGGAGCGGATGTGACGGTTTTTGCGGAGTCCGACTGGCCGCCCACGTGGCCAATGGGGGCCACTCAAACTATAGCGGGAGTGGGGGGAACTGCTCCAACGCGGAGGTCAGCCAAGCAGATCGAGATAATCGTGGTCAACAGAGACGGTTCCCTGGAGAAGCCCGTCCTGCTAACCCCGCTGGTAGCGCAGGTACCGGGAACCCTGTTGGGGCGAGATTACCTGCGGGGTGTGTCTGCTCGGATACAACTGCAGGCCTTAATTGCCCGGTGGGCAGGCACAGATCCGCGGCTGAAGCCATACAACGAGACCTCTTGGACTGTGGTCAGTCCTGTGAACACGGAGGCTTTCTCCATTACTTCGGGTTATTGCGGGTATACCAAAAATGAAACACGGGTCTTCACAGGGCGCAATACAACCTGCTTGTCAAAGGGTGGGGTCCTTTCTAAATCTAGCGGTAGATCCTCATTTAATTGTACGGCAGTTTGGGACTTTTATGGGTATGGGTTCACTTTCAAACGGGGGGTCAACGAGGTGCTATGGAATAACAAAACGGCTAAGGCGTTGCCCCCTGGAATCTTCCTGATCTGTGGGGATAGAGCCTGGCAGGGCATCCCGCACAATGCCTTAGGAGGACCCTGTTACCTAGGGGAACTGACATTACTGTCTCCGAATTTCACGACATGGATGCAGTATGGCCCGAGCATCACGGGTCACCATCGTCGCCGAAAGCGTTCGAGCCCTCTCCCGGAGAATTGTAACGATGAGGTAGAGTTATGGAGTGCCACAGCACGGATATTCGCATCATTTTTCGCCCCTGGGGTTGCTGCAGCACAGAGCTTGGCTCAGATAGAACGCCTAGCATGTTGGTCAGCTAAGCAGGCGAATTTAACAACATTAATATTGAATGCGATGCTAGAAGACACAAACAGCATTCGGCATGCGGTACTGCAAAACAGAGCAGCCATCGACTTCTTGCTCCTGGCACAGGGGCATGGATGTGAAGACCTAGAAGGAATGTGTTGCTTCAATCTTAGCGACCACAGTGTATCCATCCATAAAGCGCTGAAAGCCCTGCGAGACCATACGGAGAAGATCCAAGTGGAGGACGACCCCATCGGGGACTGGCTGAGAAGTGTGTTTGGCAACTTTGGAGGATGGGTTGCGAAAATTATTAAGGTAGTTGCGCTAGTATTGCTCGCAATAATTTGTATTGCGGCCATTTTGCCGTGCATAATCATGTGTTTCCAGAATTGCCTCACAAGGATCATGTGGCAAGTTATGGACCAACGGATTCTGTATCACAAAACGAAGGAACAGTTGTGAGAGATGTACTCGCGTTGCGATCGCGCTGTTACGGGATATTCCTGAGCATAGGGAGGGGGAGATGTAGTAGGCGTGGCGAGGAAACGGTATGTGACGGGGTCAGGTTTCCTATGCTCAGGGCTTGCCAAACGCTGCCCCACAATAGGACAGCAGGTAAGCAAGGGGTGTGGACAAAGCGGGACAAGAATATTTAAGTGCCTACCACATTTTAATAAACGCCATTTTGCCTCACGCACTCTGGGGTCTGTGTGAGCATTTGGCCCCGGCCCGGTTGGGGTCGGTTTCGCTGGCAAGTGGCGCCCTCGGTCGGCAGAGGACGAACGATGAGAGACTACTACAACAGTGCACCAGATATGGGTTTCTCAGAAACCTAGGGAACTTAAAAGTGTGTTACATCAGTATTTAGTCATCTGAATTGCTCCCTAAAATATAAACCTAAAAAAGTGAAAATATTTTGTTGCCTTTTTTCAAGAGCTTATTCAAATTTATTTTCTCCCCAAAGGATAATTCCTTGCAGAGAAGCTCAGCTTTGCATTTACCAGCACAGAAATGCTGACTCTGATGAATTTCTCCAACTCAGCCATCAGCAAGTGTCAGCACACCAAAGGAAATTACTGAGCATTTGTATGCCTTGCAAGAAGGTAATAAATGTGGACATCTGATAATGCTGACATCAGTATAAGCAGGCCTCTCAGCATTGTGGGGTGTGACATTTCAGTGTGCTGATGCTGAAGCCAGCCAGTATGAATGAGACAGAGCAGCAACATCTGGAAGGTGCTTAGCAACAGGGATTATAGGGCAGAAGCTGTGGTGGGCAGTCAGAAAGAAAAAGATGACATAATCCTCTCATGGTATTTCTCTTTTTGTTTCCTGATGTCCTGCCAGAGTGAACATAATAGCCAGCAATTCAAGTACGTGTCATCCCAACAGGCAAGAGAAAGTATCCATGACAGAAGAGATTTTAATAAGTGACATTCATCCACAAGACCTCAGGTTCTCTTTGCAGCATCTGATTCATAACAAGGAAGGATGATGTGTGGATAATGGGAAAATGCTGCTGGCTAATGGCTCCTCATCGGTTTCTTGGGAAATGCAAGGTATCCCCACTCTCCTGAAAATACAACAGAGAGCTGCAGATGCTCAGTACCTGCCCAACAGCAAGCTTAGCTTATTTTTGTTAGAGAAATCCAAGCTGGAAAAAGTAGTAGAAACCAGGAGTGTAGGCAGAGACCTGAGCTTCCCATGAAGTTGTTCTGCTAGGATTATGTGCAATTTGTTTTATATGTGGAACTCCCTGTGGAGCTGACTCAACTGCAGACTGTTAAAATAAAATATGAAGCTCACATTACAGATTGCTTCACCAGCCTGATGCAGGCTTTGTTCTCTGTCTGCAAAGTTTCAGCTGACCCCTGGAAACTTTGAAATACCCAAGACCACCAAATGGGTTCATCTGGAGTACACAGGTCTGAAGTACCAGCATCAAATAAATCCAGCCTTGCTAAGGAGTCATAAAAATGCAGTGTTTAAAGTTTAGAGGCTGCTTTGCCTCTTGGTAGACAGCAAAAGTTCTCTTAAGTCTTCAACACTGAGCCAGTCTGTAGTATACAAGATAGCATGTAGTTTCTGTTCCTTAGACAGTATACCTAAAAGCTTTTGTAGGTAATGTTTGGAAGCCATATTTTCTTCCAGTTTAAATAGTCACAGCTGCATTCATTTACTGTTGCTGCACTTGCAGGCACTGCAAACAGCCTGTGCTGTCGGTATATACAGTTACCAGGTAGGGTAACTCCTACAAGCAAGCTCTGCATATTCTGTGAAATCAGAAATTCTGTGGTTTAATTGATCAAAGATTCTCACATTGTTACAGATCTCTGGTTGCTATCATGACATGGACAAATGATGGTGCTGTCCAAGTCCCACCTAACAAACATTGCCCTCCTTTTTTAATCAACAGAAGAAAGTAATAGAGAGAATGTTTTTTCTGTTTAACTGTGCTCGTTCCTATTTTTAATATTGACATGTGTATATAAGGACAAGAGTGACAAGAGTGTGCATTTGTGTTCCAAGTAGAAAAATAGAGATTGATCTTCTACTGCTTAGTTCTCAAAAATGTTTCAGTCTGATTGGAACTTGAACAGGTTTAAAGGATATATAGTACCAGATTTTGTAATTAATGTAAAAATGATGGTAGAGTGGAGGAGTCCATCTGTTTTGAAATGGGCTGTCCCAGCCAGCATTTGCCCAATTACAATATCCACTGACTGTACTTTGTGTCACAAAAGGATGCTGAATTCCATGTACTGGGTCATATAGAAATGAACAAAAGCATGTGGCACTTTTACCTATTACAAGCAAATGAATGGAAGTCAAATAAGAACAGATTGAAGAACAGTGTGTGTTCAACATTACCGCTTTCATCCAGAGAAAAGTCATCCTGTGCATAGCGGAATTTTTCGGGACCACAGGCAATAAACACATCATCATCTCCAAAGAAATCGTGGAGACAGGTCACCTATAGAGAGAGCAAAGTCATTCGTTTTATTTTTAATTGGCAACGTTCTGACATGGCTCATTTTAAATTTAAACAGGAAGGCACTGCGTCTCTGCTGCTCCCCAGTTCCATACTTACACGGTCCTGCTTCCTGCAAGTCAAGTGGAACAGTGTAATTAAAAAAAAAAAAAAAAAAAAAAAAAGTAAAGAAAAGAAAAAAATGCAACTACCCTGCAAAATCCAATGAAGTATGGAATTTCCAATCCTTTCAGGAGCTGACAGGCTATGTTAGCCATCCTAATGAATGACACAGGCATTCCTGAGCTAATTCTAAAATAATAAGCAGGGTGCCCCCACGCTGGGTTGGTAAGCACAGCTGTCACCACTGCCCATGCTGACGAGTATTTCACTACCAACAGAGCCTAGAAACTCAAGGACTGCTAAGAAGAGTGGCTGGGCACAGCATGTTCCTACAGAAGGTGTCTCCAAGACCATTAGCAGGAATCCTGGTCCAGTGGTTGGCGACCCTGCCCATGGCACGGGGGTTGAAACTAGATGATCTTTGAGGTCCTTTTCAATCCAGGCCATTCTATGATTCTATGAACCCCTTTGGACCTGAAGAGCTGGACAGGAAACCTTCATCCCACCTACCTTCCCTCATTTCCTATGTCCCCCCAGCACTTGTGAAGCAAGTTGGCCTGAAAAACTGGGAACGCTGCTGTGCACTTTTTGTATCAGCAAGGGCAGCACTGCTGGTGGCCATTCAACATTCATTTTTCTAGGTGCTACACTGTGAATAATGACATATTCTGATATTTACACAGGTACAGTCATGGCAATTTGCACAGTTACCAGTGAAATAATGAATGCAATTACACAACAGCAGCAGGATAACTGTGCTAAGGGTAATTCCACTGGAACCAGTGGTAATTACACATTAACTCATGATAATGCTATTGTGCTATCGCCAGTACCTAAAGTTAATGCAAGTCATCTCAGTGCAAGGACATGTGGAGAATGTGCACATCATTGCTCTTCAGGGAGAACCTTAAACACCCAGATTTGTCATCAGCATATTGCAGAAAATTAATCAGACTCCTGGCAAGCTGACAGGTGCTCTTTTGAGGCAAAGGAAGATGATGCTTTTCCATCTTCACAGAATGCTCTGAAAACTTTCATGAAGTGCAAAGTAGCACTTACTTTTAAGAGGGGAAAAAACACTTTGGAAAGTCCAACATCAAAACTTTTGTGTTCAAAACGCAAGTGTTCAGTACAGAAACAGCCTCCACAGGCTCAGGGGACACCAGAGTGCCTGTACACAACTGACTGCCTAGAGTTTAGCCCAAGGTACTGGCATCCCAGCCACCTACTGATTAAGTACTGTGTCAGGAGAAGAAAAACGTGCTAGCACACGAGCATGGGACATCTCCAGGCCTGCACCTGCTAGAAATAAGTAAACAAAAACAAACAAAACAAAAAAAAATGCAGTTTTTTCACAAGACCACTGCAAATGACTGCAGTACTGGCACCAACATTTATAATAGAGGTCTCAGATTGTTGAGGTCCAGTGTTTTGTCATGTCTGGCCACTGGGGTCTTCACAGAGGTCATACGCATCGCAAGGAACCAGAGAGAGCCCTGGAAACAGCAGTGGAGAAACTTACTGTAGACAGAGCTGAATTTCCATATCTACTGATCTATTGGAGCTGGACTGTGAAAAGTTAATTTCAAGCTCTAATAAATAAAATATAAAGAAGGCTTTTGGCTATCCAAAGAGGGCTCAGTATTTCACACTGATTAATATAATGCATAATTAAAGCACTGACTAACAGTGCCAGCTCTGTTTACAATGCCAAACATTAGTGAAAAGCCTCCTTTTCACATCTGCACGACTTTCAAAATGGTGCAAGATGAAATCTGCAATGGCATTGATCAAAGACAGAATTTTCTTTACAAACTCAGGGAGCTGCAATTTCTATTTGCCTGAAATTAGGATGAAAATAGTTAACACATCACTTATTGAGAATTCCCCCACAGAATGATGACATTTCAAACGAGCACTTGCTATTACAGTCCTCCCTGAGGGTGCGTGCCACTGATTCATTTGCAAATAATTGGGTTTGGCTCAATACCCACATTCCCATCTGAATTCTAAGTACCATACGTATGCCACGGAAAAGACTGGTGGTTTGCTTAGCTCACTCTTCTGTATAGAAACTGCTGTGCAAAGCTAGATCACAACATAAGGGTTCAAAAAATCCACAGCCTTTTAGATGATGTCAGAAAGAACCCAGAGGGGCCTTCGCCCTCTCCAGGTCACCAGTCAAAGGGTACACTTTGTCCTTTACCACCCATTACCACAAGCAAAAAGAAAATCCAGGCAAACAAGGAGGCCTTCAGATCAAGTGTCTAAGTGTGACAGATGCACAAGGACAAATATGATATCATGTCAAGCAGAGATACTTGCAATTCACCTTCTTGCATCCTTGTCCCTTCAGGTAGTAGATTAATATGTTTGTTTTATAATTGTGACCAGCAAAGTGGCTGAGCACTGGAGGCTGATAGATAAATTGCATAACCCATCTGTTGTGCTCCTAATATTAAGGAAACAATAACTTCTGTATTTGTTTTATTCATTCTCTTTTGTTTCCTGTTGTAAGGAAAGATAGACAAAATCCCACCCCTCTCTCACCAAACAACGGAAAACATTAAAAATTCAGAAAATAATGTCACTTCATGCAATTCTAAGTTAGACACATTGCTTCTCTTCACTGTACATAGTATTTCCTATTTACCCTTTGTTTATTAAACTTAAATCCTTGATCATCACTGTCTATATGAAGTTGCTAGAATAAACTTGCTTTGTGAAAACATGCGACTTAAGTGCTGGATCTTACTGCTCCCAAGCCTAAATGTGGGCAGGAGACGAAAAACACCAGGAGAGCAGCCCCAGACATACACATCCCTGCAGGTCGTGGAGCAGGGAAGAGGGACTGTGAGCTGCTCTGCTGGGACAGCTGCTTGGAAACCTGATCAGCCAGTATGGAAACACACCAGGGGTGTCTTTGCCCAGCAGTACTGAACTTCTACCTTGCATTAACTGGCTCAGGGGATTTTTGTGACTCCAGAATAACCTTAGGAATGTTTTGATCTCTACTCTTTGAAAGCCTTTTTTCTCACATTTTCTCAGGAAGAAAAAAAAAAAATACTACAAGCCTCTCCTCAGGCTCTGTAGACTATTTTAAAAGTACATGTTCTGCTTTAGCTTACCCTAATCAACTGCTCTAATTATATCCAATAATTAGTCTAGAGCACCATGAAAACCCTGGAAAAAAATTACCCCAGTGGACAACCTGAAAATCATTGTTTTAAATGCTTCCTTTTGCTGTTAGCCATCAACCCATTAAAGCGCAGGGCAGAAAAATGATAGCACTCTGCTAGTGCACAGACCTGTGCTGCTACCTGTGTTTATAGTTCTTATCATGCACAATTTGCAATGGCACTGGCATCCATAAAATTAGTAAGATGTTGTCTTTTTGAATCTGCAAATTTTATTATTAATTTTATCTATAATGGAAAATTAAACCTGTGTATATAACTACAGTAGAGAGAATAAATAACATTGGTTTCCAAGCCTTTGTTTAAAGAAAGATAATATTTAATTTGAAATTCAAGACTGAAATGATAATATTGACATAGAAAGGATCACATTGCATGAAATGTTTTCTCTCCATTTCCTGCAGCTTAAGCAGAGCCAATAAAGGAAGTTAAACCTTCACACTCCAGTAGATGAGGCACAGATTTATTTCTTACAAAGTAATTCTTTCTAATAGATTTGCTGGTAAATTTTTTCTTTGTGTCAAGTTTTGATGTTTTTTTTTTAAACTTTACAGCATATATTAGGGAAGAAACAGAAGTCAGTAGAGAACAAGAAATTTTAGGAAGCACAAGACCATTCACAGTTCCTTGGGTTTTCTTTAAACGTGGTTTCTTTCCTCATTAAATGAAATCCTTCTGTGTGTATATTAGAAAAACCTTTCCTGAGAGAACAATGTAGTTAGGATGTCCAGGAGGGGATTCGCACAGTGTCTGCTGCAGCCATTTTAATTGCAGAAAGGAAAGCTATGACCTTTGCAGTGATGCTGAGCCTTCGAGTTCATGTTAACACAGCAGCTGTAGAAAAACCATTTCACAAAATGGAGCTAGAAGTGAGCTCACAGTTTGCTGAAATGTCTCCAATATAGATATTCTTAGTTTGCCTGGAAAAGGAGTGGTCAATATACAGGATATTGGTGTGCAGCTGAATAACCAGCTATTCCTACCATCCTCCACAAGGCAGCAGAATTTCAAAATTGCAATTCAGTAATAAATGAAACAACTGAAAAGTATTACAGTTCAAAAGACTGAAAATCTATGTCAGTGCAGAACCTCCTGAGCTTTCTAAGGGTGTTATGCTAAACAAGCACTTTTTGTTCCCTTTCATAACCTGCAGAATGACAGTTTGAAGAGTACACATGGCTGATGTGTTGCCTCTCTGTCCCTCTACTACTGGCAGAGTGAAGGCTGTCACTGCAGTAACAAAGGCTCCAGCCACATTGTGGGTGCTGCCACTGCTGGACTGAGCTCTGCCGCTTAGGCAGGAGACCTCCAGCAGCCTGGATTGGCCACCATCATTTGCCAAGAACACAGAGAGTGCCTATGAAGCGTGATACATCACCAGGAGGGTTAACTGAACTGTCTTTTTCACCTTTCTGAGAAATGCCTTTATTAAAGGTTCCTATTTTTAGCTTGACAGAGCCAGGTCAGGCTGAAAGATAAGTGGTCAGATGCTGTAGCTGGTGATTATTCAGAACAGTGATTTATGTACGTACTCCTGCCCTCAGATTTTCCATCTTTTCCTTATGTTGTGGAATGAGCAAAGACCTCTGCTTAAATGGCTAGCAGAGATCTGGCAAAGGTTATTTGGAATGACACAATCACAGGTTTGACTTAGGGGCTGACCATATCCCATCTCAGGACTTCTATCTTTAACCAACTGCTTGATTCTGTGTAAGTCTTAGGGTAGGAGAGCCAGGGCAAGATTTCTTCTGTTCCTTTCTCCCTTAGTCATAAAAAAAATAATAATTCTTCCCTCTGTAATAACCTTCTTGCTAGGAATTTAGATGGCAGAACAGAAAGTGATAGGCATCTCCAAACTGTTCCTTAATTTTCTGCAGATCTAAAATTGTGCTCAAAGAGAAGAGATGTCTATTCGATTTCTTAAAATCATCATACTAGTTGAGCTTAGAAGCCTCCAGAGTTGAGTGTGGGAAAATTGTCTTCAGAAACAGTTTCTTTTAAGGCCAGAAAGGCTGTAGAATCCAATTTGCATGCTATGCACACATAAAGCCTATTAAGAGCAGAATAAAGGGAAGAAATGCATTTTCTAAGGCATTTTTGACTGTACTTTCCTAACTGCTATAAAATTGAATACACCTGACCATCTGTCAGCTGAAGACAATGCATTTCAGATGCTTGCTGATGTCCCTTCTCTTTCAACACTCAAGTGCTAGGTGGAGCTGAAGAAGCAGCTAAACAGGCACTGGGAGTTTACTAAGGTGAGAACATAACTAAACTGTGCTTTAACTCAGTTTAAACTCAAATGGGAAATCCAATGGACTTACTTATACTCCAACACCTACACTCAAAGTCAAATTGGCAGTGGTATGTTTATTTCATGTCTGAATAACCACAACCCTAAATCACAAAGGCAGCCCTGCTGTACAATTAATCAGTTGTGTGCTCGCAAGCAAAAAAGCATGGTACAGCAACCAAACATATACAGGCCTGTCCACAAGAAGACTCAGCAAGGTCATGTGTCAGAGTGAATATCAGGAATGAATGGACATGCTGAATGGATTTTAAATGAATTGCTTTCTCTTCTCTGACAAGCTTTTCACCACATGTCCAGAAAGAAAAAGATTTCAGACTTAATGGTTAAACAGACATAAAGGAAAATAAAGATGTTAATACTGGAATGCACAGCACTTAATACGGGTGGGTTTTTTTTGTAACAGTCTGAAGAATGCAAGCCCAAAGCAGATACTGAATTGATTTACATGTTATTAGATTTGGGTTTCCTGCATTTAAAAATAAGGGATGTTTGGATTCGATTATTTCATAAAGCATGCACACGCCCACTCAATAGATTCCACATTTGCATTCACAGAAAGAAAATTACTTATCTGTTTTTAGGAAAAAATGCTGCTTAAAACGGATAAGCAATAGAAAGATGAGCAGGAAAAGCATGGATGTTGGTATCCACAAATGGGCTGGGAGCACTCCAGCATGCCAGCCCAGACCAGGGATGCAAATGCAATTATAGTGCCTTGGGGGACCCTCTCTGAGATACCCTGCAGTAAGAGAAGGGGACTTCGTCATCTGTTCCTCCATCTCTGCTCTGTGCCAGACACCCTTGTAGAAGCTTGTCACAAGCAGGGTCATGCTGGCCCCTCGCAATGCAGCGCACGTTGTGAGGGGAAGCAAAATCATCTCCACCATCTACATTTCAGCACACTTAATTTGCTCACTCTGTAAAAGCCTGAAGTGAGACTTCCATCCTTTAAAATGGTAGTCATAGACCTCAGCTTTCTCTTGTATTCTCTCATGTATTTCTCCATTAGGCTGCATAGTACAGCATGTTGATTATGAGAGCTTTATGGCCACTTGGAATATTTTATTATATTGTGACTGAAGCAGAGTAGAGACACCAACTTCTAACCAATATGCATTATTTGGACTCATTTTGTGATGCTTATTCAAATGGAGTAAGAAATATTCATGCATGTATATACAGAACAGCTTGTAATGCTTCAAGCAAGAAGAACTGCTGCTCTCAAAAGGGCTGCAGCACCAAGTATGTGTTTATTTAAGTATTGGAAATAGAGCAGTTCAAAATAGAACAGAATAAAAAGTAGGGATGGGAAGGACAATAGCCAGACAAGCTACCCAGTAGGAACATTAAAAGTGAATTTAATATAGCTGGTGAATCAGTGGTGCTTCCAAACCATGTGAAATCCAATTAGCCCCTGGTAGAAAGGTTAGTTTGTTATCCTCATTCTCTATACATATGGAGCAGACTATGAGACAGAAATTCGGGCTGTTCATTTTTTTTACCTAGAAGAAAGGCTTTTCTTGAATTCCTAATGGTATTACATAAAGGACAAATGTGCTGTGCAGGGCAGCGGCATGAGCAGCCCACCCATCAATATCAATATATAAAAAAATTATCCCTTCTCCACTCAGAGAACCATAAAATCAGGCATCCTAGTTAACAGACGAAGATGGCGAAGGATTTCTAATGCAAGTTGCCCCCACAGAGAGCACTTAATAATCCAGAGAATTCTTAGAACATTATTGCTAATCATTCCTTCTCATAACTTTTGAGAGGAAACCATACTTCTGGACTTAAAAAAGAGCATCAGAGATTTTGGAAGTAGAACGATTACATGGCCAAAGTCAAGCAATGCTGCTCAAAATGGCATCCTTTGTCAGTCAGCCTACTCAAGGTCAGGCTGAAAAAACAATGGGCTGAAATTTCCAGTTAATGAGATTTCCAGCAACAAGCTCCTAAAAACCTATAGTTGTCGCTGATCCTATTGTGCATGTCTTCATACAAGAGAAAGGCTGTTCAGCTTTGTGCAAGATTTCATTTAACTGTAACAATGGTACTGATTGTGGTAGAGAGATATTGGTAAATAGATCCTCACCCTGATTAAAAAACAAAAGACTCAAAAACCCCAGCAACATAAACCCATGTAGCAGGACTGAATGGGTTGGATGCATGCCCACAAGCAACTGCACCATCGTCAGAGAGCACAGAAATAATACTACAATTAGCCAACCAACAGGCCCAATGCAGTGAAAAGCTTCGCTATGAACTTTCTTCTTGTAAGCAAGATCTGAGGGGCTGGAGGAGACCAACAGCCAAGCCTTTACTTAGTCTTGCAGCTGAGCTCCTCCCTAAGGAGCTCTTTTCTCCATACACTCCCTTATTTCCATGCCTACCTGGTGAATGAGGAGATAAGCATATCCACCCCTCTGCCTGCAGACTCAGCTGGAAGCTGAATGGCACGGAGGAAATACAACCATTTTTGCTGTTAAAGCTGTTCCCACACACACATGCAGTGTGCGCTGTCTGCTTAAAAGACTAGGATGACTTCTCTGCTTTCCTTACCTGCTAGATGGATGCCCTATGAAGGGTGTCTTTTCTGCCCCTCAATGTCATATAAACGTCCTTGCTTCTTCTCCTTTCTCTTACCAGCCAGCACTACGTAAAAATTCTTCCACCAGTTAATTATTTCATGGTTAGATGCATCAAGAGCTTAATTCTCAGCCCAAACATTTCAAAGTATTGTACACTGGCCAGATAGAAAAAAGAGATTCATTTGTGAAGTTTTACTCACCTGGATATAGTGAGGGACTTCAGCCCAGCACTGCAGCTATAGTGACTGCAGATGAACTTTCACAGGGGGACAGAACTGATTTATTCATGCATTTCCAGTTTATGGGGATACGTCCATTGCTCTTGCAACCCCATTCTGCCTAACTATCACCTACTATATAGCCATGGAAGCAGGGGATGGCATCCCTGCACGGTGCCTTCAGGCAGAATAAAGTTCTGGCAAAATGAAGGATTATACAGGTGTACAAAATAGCAGGATTTGTTCCTACAGCCCCTCTGTGATGTGGTATATGATGACACAAGATAGGAAGTTCTGTCTGTGATAATCACTCAGAGTGACAAAGGGAATCATATATAATACAAACAGATTTGGTTTCCATGCAACAAGTGGATGTGCTTTTCTCACTGAGGCAGCCTGAGAACTGTAGCTATTTGACACTGTCGTGTGTCCTGCTGACATCAGTAGCCTCCTTCCACAATAAGCACTACAGTAAAATCAGCATCAGACTTGCCATTATTATTAGCACATCAGGAGAGCTTGAGGACACTTCAGTTCAAGTCAGGCATCACCACTGACTTTGAAGGCAGCAGGTTTTAAGCTGGCTGCACTTTTCCCAGCACAGTGGCAGCAGCACACTAACACACTTCTCTACAGATAACCTCGTCTTCCCCGGCATGTCAAGTAGAGAACATATATTGATTAGGACTATGGCAATGTGATTTTTTCCAGGGGAAGATGAACTTTCGCTCAGTTGCAATTAAAAATCTTCTCTGGTCAGACAAGACTATTCTGTCGATTTACCTCATGCACACACTTGTATCTCAGCCTCTCCACTGAGTTGCTTGGTCTCAGTCTCCAGCTACAGTCTCTTTCAAAAGCACGCCTGCTGTTTTCACTGTATCTAAAGATACTTTGTCCATTAACTGATTTTTGGATGTGTCACTGAGCTTATATTTTATACAGGCCCTTCTCTGTTTTGTTCAACATTTGCAAAATCCAAAATACTTTTTCCCCAAAGGGAATATAAAAAAGTTAATATTTTTCACTGCAGACTACGTTAATGAAAAAAGACACAAGTAAGAAGTATCGGACCTTCAAGTCACCCTTCCTAATACAGACCTCCAAAACCTGATAATAAATGAACTGTCCTGTCCTCCAGCTGCAACTTTATTTGCAGGCTATGGATCCCAGTCAGCCCAATTCTTGAAGGGGATCTGGTTGTGTATGTAGCTGGCTTTGCATTTTACCCCACGTATAAGCATTGAAGCTTTGGCTCAACAGTTAAAATATTTCAAAAAATTTCCTTAGGACATTTTGACTTGTTAAAATCCAGTGCTTGCAAGGATCTTTATTACACTGCTAATTTTCGAGATTAATTGGAATTAAAAGTGGTGTCCTTTAAAAATTGTAACATGCTACATTAAAGCTAAGGGAAAGTAACATTTGCCATCAAGCTGTTCTTTCAGTGAGTTAGAATTTCTTCCTTAATTACAATTCTAAACATGTTCTTTGTGTTTTGGGAGATTTCCTGAATTTAATGCAAATGCATATGCCCCCTCTATCAGAACAATTTTGTTTTCACTCTAATTTCTGTTAATCTTTGGATAAAGCTATTATTTTTTTCTAATTAAATGGGTCTTTTCAATTCAGCTGACAGCTAAGAGAGTCATGGAAAATTCAGCATTATGTCCTGAATTAAACCATATTAGGGTAGAAATTAAAAATGTTAAGCAGGCTGAGAGATAAAAAGTACTTTGCACAGAACATACAGAAAGGCTGCTGAAATGAGTGTCCCAAAGCCTCTCAAATGAAAGTGCTTTTTTTTTTTTTTTTTAATTTGAAATATGTCCCATCTCTTACAATTCTATAGACCTATGGCAAGTTCTAGCTTAGCATGCAGTAATGTTAAAGGAATAATTGATGCAGGAATACTGAAATAGATGGTGTGTAAAATGGCAGTCTGCATAATTGTCTGGAGTGAGTTCAAGCATTTCTGCAGTGAAAAAATAGTCCTGCTTTATAATCCTATCACGTCTCCTGGCTGCTGTGTAGCAGGCAAATTTCATTTGGAGATGATCCCAAGGTGCTGCTGATTTACCAAGGGGATTCCTAAAGGCAGAAGGTTAAAGCCGTCTTGCCCCAGCTGAACAGCACCTGGGAGAGCTATTAAAGGATCCACACTGATTTTGGCAGTAATGTTCAAATTGCATCAGTACAGTAAAGATTAGCATGCGACAGTGGCAGGATACTGAGTGATAAAACACCTTCCTTTGTAATGTTCTATCTTTCTTTTCAAAATATAAAGTGTTATGTGATGGAGGAAAGGGGAGCAGGAAGAAGAGGGGGGCTAAAAAATATTATGCAATTAATTTCTGCTCTGAAACATGCAAGAGCCATTACATTTGGATGGTATTTCTCATAAAATGAGCTGTAAGCTACTGAAGCAATTAGAAACTAATTGCTGGAAGATTCCCCCAAGAGACACATGACGAGAGAAACGAGATGGCCAGAAACTTAGGAGCAAAACTACATCTGTTTCCTTCCCAATCTGTAAGAAATAGCAAGTTCCTCTTCTGCAGGTGCCGGGTGACTGTATGAGCTCACACATCAGCTGGTTGCAGATGGTTATGCCCATTTACATTCCCTTTGTGCACGGGTGCTGGGATAATTGGGTACTGCTCTTCTCATCTGAACTGCAGAAACACATCTGGACTTTTTCCTCTCTTCTCCTTTGCTGCATGAACTCATCAGCTCTTCACATATCATCCACTCTCCATCTCTTTCCCACCCCTCTAGACAGACTGTGTAATTTCCACGACAAATGGATCCTTTCTGCTGAGGCAAAGAACACAGGCCCAGTATCCACACACACAGGGCTTCTCCCTGCTGCCACTGCCACTAGCAGGGACTGTATGGAGCTTTTTCTTCTCTGCAGCACTGTGCTGTGAGACAGTCCTGAGCCCAGAGAGTACCTTGCAGCAGCCTTCAAATTCCAGGGACAGATGTTACAAATATTTCCTCCTGGCAAGACTCTTTCCTCATCCCTCCAGAAAATAAAGCATTTCTTCTTTCTTACAGATTTTGAGTTAGATGCTGATGTCATGTGTGCACCCAAGAGCCCTGGGTCAAAGCACCAGTTGTTAACCCTCGTTGTGACTGTGGAGATCAGTAACTTTGCAACTACTAACTAAACAAAGGGACATTAAATAACCTTCTGTTAGAGCTGATGATACCTTATATCAGCTAAAAGATGCAGATAGTTTTGTCATTTGCTTGTTTTTGTTTTTAATTACTGTGGATGCCAAGGAAGAGGCAAGGCTTGCTGCCTGTTTATGGTGGACATGCTGCTCATACACAAACTCATATGTAGGCACTGCAAAAAACCGCAAGATACAGCTATGAAATGAAATGTAAACAAAAGGGCCGAATCTGTAATGCCAGAAAAGCCTCTTGATAAAAATCTACCAAAGTCAGAAGAATTATACAAGGCATCCATCTGACTTTATTCCTTGATTAAATATACTGACAGCACCTCCAGAACTTTGCATTTTATTTTTCTTTTTCCCCACCTCAAATGCTTTATAGCTTCCCTTTGCTCCCTTCTCCTTTCATCTCAGATCATTTCTGACAGGTAATCCAGCAATATCAGCCTCTCCTGAGGAGATCTCTATCCTCAGAGTGGTGTGCTTTCCGTTTGCTCCAGCACTCTAACACACATCCAGTTCAGACAGCGTGGGCTGGGCTTTTTTAAGAAACATCAAATGTCTGTAATTCCAGTCGGTTTCAAAATGAGCTACAGAGACACAGCCTTTCAGACACACATGAGAGCAGAAATAAATGGAGAGGTAATTGTAACAAGACCACTTCTCTGAGTTCTCCTACAATATATTTGCTATATTTTCCTTGGCATCTCTGAAGAAATGCTGTTCAGCCCAGAAGATACATTTCCATAGGGAAGGTGGTGTCAGCTCACTAAGATGTCACTGTACGAAACCACCTGACCTTTTTCTTTTCCTTATTAATATCCTTTAAAAATAATATACTGACAATTAGCACGCTGGTGCAGTCAATTCTTGGAACACCAAATCCATTATAATATTTGCACACTGGAGTGATTTAACAAGCATTTTTCTTTTACTGTCCTATCTTGAGCTCAAGTGTGCTGAAGTAATATTAAAAGATTTTTGTTTTTTTTAGTCAGTCTAAATATTTCATTTCTTCTTCAACACATAATACACACCGTTATATCGTTTTTGCTCCAAGGCAGCTTCTTGGATTAAAAAAAAAACACTCTGAAGATTAGCCTTAGCTGATGAATAAGATATTTTTCATTGCTGCTACTTTTCAGTGTTCTGTGTTACCTACGCAAGTAGTAAATTTGTTCTTCTGAGTTGACCTGTCCATAAAAGGTTTCACTCAGAAGCATTTTCCCTGGCTATCTGACTTGGTTCTATAGCCACTGACCCTCCCCTGCGTTGCATGAAGTCACTTCTTTTATTTGGTTGGTATTTGATGAATGAAATCAGTGTTTGGCACACAGAACCTGTTCTGCACAGGGCTCTTGCCAGCTGCAAGACCATGCTGCTTGGGAGCCACATTCCTGGGAGAGCAGCAGGCAGCTCTCTAATGCAGAGCATCCTGGTAGCAGCATGCAAACTGACCTCTCCTGGTTACTATCAGCTTAGAGAGATGCTATTTAACATCCAAACTTCTTCTGTTGGAAGCAGACCCAGATTTTATCAATGTACAGTTATTTAAGGACTACCAAATGATCACATAACAAAGCATTTTTTTGCAAGATGACATTGACTTCTAAGACAAAAGTGGGTTTTGGTGTTATTCTAGCTTCCAGATGTAAAATTTGGGCCAGCAGTTGGTAAATGAAGGTTCTGGTATTTTCCTGAACAGACTTTTATTCTTTTCAGAACGTAAATGGAAAAGAGAGAAGTTGAATCTTATGGACCAAGTCATTATTCCTGTAATCCTCTTTAAGATGCCTTGCTTATCTATATCAAATGAAAAATAAGGCATCAATATTGCAAGCCTTTCCACCTTGCCCTAGTGATATACACTGATTCTGTCTTAGACATGTCTGCAGAAACCCTAGTGGTGCTTATTCAGTACTTTGTGTCTCCTGTAATTGTGATGATGGATGTCTTATCCATTGTAGTGTCAGAATTTGGTCTTTGAACTTACCTTTGATAATAATAGGACCCATGAGATCATCAGGCCTGAATTTCAGATATCATGCTCTCAGTGGTTGATAGCTGCTGCAATAAGTGTGTACAGTTTAAACAGTGTGAGATGTGCTTTTAAATGAATAAGACAATGGGCTGCAAGGAGCAGTGTTGTTACATATTGTGGTTCCTGGGGTAGCGTATTAAGCTATAGGCATTACTAAGTATAATGTCATTTAATACAAACTTTCTTTGCACCAGATCTAATTTTGCTTGTGCTGATGAGAACCTGGCTCTTTTCCAGCAGGTAGCATACAAGCACACATGAAGAGAGTTGTTTAGATTGTATATGTATTCATTTTATTCTTATTTTCCACTCACAGCTATAGCCACTATGAAGATGAATATTACTTTCTCATTTAGATGAGAAAGACCAACTTGCCATTTGAGGGTTAATGAATGATAGCAAATGGAAGCATGACAATAAAATTAGCTATGCCCTGAGCTACTCACTTTATCAAAATCATGAGTTTATATGATTAGCAATGGATTCGGTGCAAATCTTTACTATGCTAATTAGAAGAAACAGTATAAATTATTTGAGCATTCCAACAATTAGAAGTTTCTAATTTTAAACAATATTATTGAACATCCGTTTCAAGCATTCATGCCCACTTAAGACAATTTTTACTCAGCTCCCATGTGCTATTTAATTTCTTTCATGCATTTGTGGCATTGTATCCTGAGGCAGTGGAGTAAATCATTCCTTTTTTAAGCTGAGTCTTGCAGCAACTGCTCTCAGTCTCTTTAGATTCAGGCCAGGTTTCTCTCAGCAGAAGCCAACATCTACCACATCCTTCACTCCTCTGCAGCAGGTATAATTCTGACCACACAGAGGTCAGTGGGAAAATTCACCACTGACTTCAATACACATTGGATCAGACCCCAAATCCCCACAGCAATCAAGAGATCTGAAGGAAAGAATTTCAGTAATTTAGTGGTTGACACCACTTGACCACTGGAAGACATCATCCCGTCTCCATCAGAGAACTGTTGATGACAGGATATAGCTCCAGGCTTCTGCAATGTGCAGTTTTCCTATGGGCATCACAACACACACGTCCACGCACAAATTTCATTGGTAACCTGATCAGAAAACAATGACTGTATGAAACCTAGACTTTTCCCATATACGCTCATGCCATAAGACAGGTATAAGGCTGAAACAGGTGCCATTTGTGACTAAAACACTTCTGTCCCTTGGAAATTCAAATCTGATTCATTTTGGCTCTTGTTCTCTACAATCATATTGTCATAAATTACTGAACATCAAGATAGTATCCACACATCTCTGCACAAGGACTTACTTGGAGCTATGGGGTATGTCTGAGCTGGTGCCTCTCTACAGCATATGTGGGGGCAAGAACAGCAAGTTCCATCTAATTCCATCCATATACATGTGACAGATACACAAATAGACACCCAGTTGATAATCTCTTAGACAGTTTGTCCCTGACAAAAAGCTGTTTAGTAACTAAATAACTAATTACTTACAACTGTGACAATTACACTGAAGCAATTTGTATGTGGACATAATGATGTTCCTAATGACGATTAATTTAAATTAAATGCTTTTAATTACAATTTACGCAGCCCTTAGCTGTCTTACAGACAGTATTCTGACATTCGTGCCTCACCAGATATGAGATTTATATTTTGCCTTGTCAGAGCTGACCATAATTATTTGCTGAATAATTGATGTCAGATGCTGACATTGCAAAATGTTGCAGTGCAGTAAACCAACGCGCAGAATGATTAGGGTTCAAATCTCTGTCGGTCACTTTGAGCCATTTGTGTGAGTGTCTGAGGTAGCAGGCTGTCTGATTTGCAAGTACTTCTACCTCATTGCTTCAATGTCCTCCAAAAGCAGAGAATCTTGCTTTTTATTTCAGTAGGTGTGTGTGGAACCCTGCAGACCAATTCAATTTGTCAGTGTCTTTTTCCCAGTGTTCAATTAGGAGAAAGACAACTACAGGAGCCCAGAATACATACTGGATGCATACTTAAAACATTAACTCCAAAGGATCCTTGGAGGCAGCATCTTCATTATTCAGAAAATCTTGGCATGTAAACTCCACCTACTGGCATTCAAAAGGAATGAGTGATCAAAGCTGGATTATAGATTCATTAATGATTATTCTGTCTGGAAAATCTTCCCTGATGCTTTGCAGGAGTATGACTAATTAGTAATAGTTACAATAGGATTATGGTTAGAATTGTAAACAGCTACTGAGAAACATGACAACAACAGAAGCCTCATAGTTTTACTCTCCAAGGGACATTTTTGGTAGGCAAGGGTTCAGAACTCTGTCTTCTGAATCGCTACAGCCCACTGTGCTGATAACAAGGGCCTCAGGACTGAATTCTCTTTGCATTCACAGAATTGCAGTGTCTTGAATGATCCAAAGATATTGCCTCCGTTATGCCCTAAGCAACTCTAATGACTTTGGTGAAACCGAGGATTTTAAATCTGTTCCTCTCATCATTTAGTGGAAAACGTTAAAGATGTTCCAAGATGTCTGGGGGTTGGCCTCTTTTCCCAGATAACTAGTGATAGGACAGAGACAATGACCTTAAGTTGCATCAGGGGAGGTTCAGGTTGGATATTAGGAAAAATTTCTTCTCAGAAAGAGTGATGAGGTACTGGAACAGGCTGCCCAGGGAGGTGGTGGAGTCACCGTCCTCGAAGGTGTTCAGAAAGAGTAGATATGGCACTGAAGGACACAGGCTAGAGAGGTCACAGGCATAGGATGATGGTTTGACCATCTTTCCAACATTAATGATTCTATGATTCTATGTATAAGTCAGAGTAGAGTATGGCACTGAGCTCTTATGAGCAGGACAAGTTCTGGGCATGCCTTATTTTTTCTGCAGTTTCCTCAATGTGCAGGAATGGGAATGAATTACAGAAAATATTTCTCCTATCCTTTCTTTCTGAAAAGATTGCCATAGTAAAGACCATCACAGTATGCAACATATTTTATGTCAAGGCCATTCATCCTTATGGCATAGAGTGTGCATGAGCACTTCCGCAGGAGACCAAGACAGCTTACTGTCTGCTTTCCTCTTGAAGAAGAAATCAAAGTTTGCTAAATTCCCCTCTGAAGCACAGTGTCAACATACAGAAAGAGCACTTTGTGTAGGCTTTCCACTGTGGAAGCTCTCCAACATCTGCACAGGGCTAACGTGCAGTGTGGTTTCTCCAGAAGTCAAAGTTAGAGCCTGCCAGATTTGTTTCACTTAAGAGTCACGCTTATCCCACTTAGCATTCGTTCCAATACATATTTCATCATGCTAATACATATTTTATTGCACTTTTTGTACCAGCTCCTCTAGCATTTCGCTTTTGCAATGGTGCCTAATAACCCATGATTGCATATAGCCCTGAGTGCATGTTTGTGACTTGTGTGATTCCCTCCTGTCCCCAGAAGGGAGTGATTCTCCCAGGCTCCTGCTGTGGCTATGCACTGCTTGCAATTTCACTCCATCTCTTCAGGTTTCTTAGCTCACGTATTCTACACGTAACATAAGTTACTCCATATCACGTCTTCCCAACTCCTACAGCCGTTCCTACAGCTTTACACTGCTCAGCTTTTCTAAACATAACATCTAGGGCCAAACTCTGCAACCTACCTCTACAAACCAGGTCTTGTAATGTTTACTTCTAGCCAAAGTCTTTCTTGTTGCATTAAGTTTTATTCATAGAAATACAAATTATTACTTGGTAAAATAGTAGGAAAAAATCATATTGCACAAAAGATAAACCAAAGCTTACCATTATTCTTCTTCTGAACTGTTGCTCTGAAGTAAGACAGGCCATGGAGTGGCCATTGTCAGCAGTGCACCATAGCACAAAGCCAGGCAATGAAAGCCACAAGCATTCATAAAGTACATTCTTTGCAACACATTTTTTTAACACATCCAAGAATGTTCTAGCTTTTGAGAGTGCAGGAAGAATAAATACATGGAGAAGTCAGATGTTTCAGCTGCCAATTTTCATAATCCAAGCTAATTCCACAAATTGCTTTCTGAAAGCACACTGAAGTGCATGTCTGCAAGGCTGTACATATGTATGTATGTTTGCACATCTATGTGCCTATATGAAGCAAATTTCACATCCTGAAAAAATACATTTTTTAAAATATTACTGAGGAACTGACTACAAGATAATTTCACCATCCAATCTTCAAGGACCAGAGGTCAAAGTAGCCATTTAAGTTGCTGTGCTATCAAATTAGTTCCTATCAGGAAGTGCTTAACTGTTTACAGATACCATCAGTGCTTTTAAAGACTCATGATTTAAAGTATTTGGAAAAAAAAAAAAAATTAGAATTAACAAAAAAATTTAAAACAGTATACTTGCAGAGTTACTTTTTTTTACTCAAATCCCATTTATAATATTCCACTCCAATTTAACTCATAACTTGTAGCCTGTTTTCCCTTAGAGAAATATAATATACTAATTTCAGACGTATTTACTTTTAGCTGTACAAAATGCATCCTCTTCCCAACACACCTCAAAGTAGACTTATGTAAACTAACAAAAGAAACCCACACCCGTACACTCATCTCTCTGACTCCATGTAAGGGAAAAAGTTACCATCTTTGCAGTCACCACTCAACCATGCCCAGGGAAACACAACAGACAGAACAGAAACAGAAAGCTATTGACGGTTCTTCAACATCAAGTGATCCAAGCATTAATAGGCCACTAGGGAAAGCTGCTCGTAAATGTGCTGGCCCTTGCTGTGAGGTTATTAGATCTAGGTAGCACTCAGATCTAGCTGATCTCAGCCAGTGCCTCAGCACTCAAAGTAGAAGGAGACCTCTTAGGAACTATCTGCAGTTTTGCAAATCCAAGCCAATACCTCGAATTTGCACTCCAAAGGAGAAAAGGGGGAAAGAAAAAGAAAAGGGGAAAAAAGAAAAGAAAAAGGGTGTGCAGTGATGCTGCAGCTCGCACAAGCAACACTCTTACACCTTTTTCTTTTCTTTTCTAATTCCTGACATTCCCAAAGCAGAACACAAGATAACAAAGATCAAATTCACAGGTTACAGAAGGATGGATTAGCATACAGAAACCCAATTCACCAGAAGCAGATGGCCACAGAAGTCCCTTGGGACAATGAATCACAGAATCTGAACCTCATGGGCAAACTGAAGAACAAAGCCCATCCCACAGTGGTAACTGCAGACTGAGAATAGGCTCAAGATCCCTTCCACAGTCCTACTAGTAACCAGGACCATGTCTAGATGAGCTTCAGCTCTCTGGCTGGAAGAGCACAGATACTAAACTGACTGAGTTTAGCTAAGATACAGCATTCCAGTATCTTACTGAAGGTAAGCCCAGCTTGCTTGTTCCCTGCCATCCACTGCAACAGCCACACACTGCTAAGGAAGACACACAAAGTTCCAAAGACATACCATGAAAATGCAAAGATGTAGAGTAGATATCCTCTCCCCACCTACTGTGGGTGAGCAGACAGTGGCTCAGAAGACCAGCCAGGGCCATATGGAGTGCAAAATCCAACCATTCCCACTGGCAGGAAGGCCAGGATATTCCCTTTGCATCCAAATGCCCCCAGTATAAGTCAAAGCCATCAACCTTACCAGCAAAAAAACGCTTGAAAAATATCTTCCATGATTCTTGTGTAATAGCTAATAAGCAGCTATGTTTGCAAAGGGTACTGAAAAAGCAGCAGTGTCTCTTTTAGCCCATTTCCTTTTCTTTCTGCTGGTCTTTCAAACCTTGACAGACTGATGATGCAGAAAAGAGGCTCTCCTACCTCACCACACTAGGGCAAATAGCAAACCCAGCTTTGAGGCCACCAGCCCATTTCCTCTTCTCTTCTTTCCTCTTGTATTATTTTCCATGCATGCCTCTTTTCCATAAGGAATTCTTTGTTCATTTCAGAGCTGTGAAAAAATCAAGTTATTTCAGCTATTCACACCTTTAAACTTGCTTCCACCTCACAGTCCTCCAGGGATAAACTGAGATTAATTGCCCTTTCCCCAAAGTCCTTACATGATAAATGAAGTTTGCTTATATGCTTTATCCAGGAAGGACAATTTTGAAAAGGTATGGAATTCACATACTGCAGGAGTTTGACACAGTGCAGTTGGGAGTTTAATTTAATTGACAAGGAAAAATAGAAATAAACCTTCCATGTACTGTAGGGAACAACTCTACATTAGCAGGAAAAGAGAGAAAGATGTGGGAAAGAATCACTGGAGAGTGGAGGATACTGAAGTCATCTCTTAGCTGTCTTACCTGCAGAGTGACCTCAACAAGCCAAACAGACTGAGGGTGTTTGGAGATGAATGAGAGAAGGGCACTTGGACAACCTGAGAATCCACGTGAGCACTTCCTATCTGCAAAAGGAGGACAACTACATATGCTTCTTTGTAATGCATCTGAGCAGCTCCAGAAATGTGCTTACTGAGGATGCAGCTTTACCCATATGCAACACTGCGATCTTTGATGCTGTTCTCTAAATGTACTTGCTTTCCCTCGATTCTCAACTCACTCTTTGTTGAATAACTTACCCAACCATGAGGTGCCTGAAATACTCTTATGCCTGACTAATTATTTGTTCTGGAAGGTGCTATTTTTTATCCCCTGAATTAAAAAATCCATTTATCCAAAGTAATTCTACTTTGTTGAGGCATAAATCTATTTATGCCAACTAGCAGCCATTTTTTGAGGACTAAAAAACTTGAGCGTCCTGTATTGAACTGAACTGGGAGTACTTCCCATTTCATCAACATTTTGTGAACTTCCCATTGTAGACTTCCCGCAGCAGAGAATGTCTTTCTCTATCACCATCCTTACATTAAAATTTTTAATCTTTTATGCTGCCTGCTGGGACGATCTGAACAAGGAACCCAGAATAACCACAGTAATCAAAACAATTCTTAACTTTTAACTTAAATTCATCCACTTGGCACCCATGATTACTAAATTTGAGTTCATCTCGACACCACCTTTATTTTGATGCAAATTTGCCACAACACTTCTTTTGCCAAATGCCAGTTCAATTACAAAGATTTTCCCTCTGCACTGCTGCATTCCAGATGCACTCAACTTCCCTCCTGCAGTCTACAAGAAAACCACTTGGCTCCTCTTCCACTGTTTTCTTTTTACTCCATTACATTAGTCAAATAATTTGCATTAAGTTAGTGTATCATTACAACCTCCTTACATACCTTTCCTTTCTTCTGTGTAAATACATATAAAAAAAAATCCAAGCCTCACGCTCTGATAGATTGCATACTTATATACTCATATCTTTGGTTATTCCATGGGAAAAAGGGATGGATAGAAAGCAAGAGGAGTCATTGTAGCATCTCCCCACAAAGCAAATATTTATTGTTTACAGAGATTAATATTATTTTATGAATAATATAGTTGACTATATATATTACTGATGTTCAAGGGCCAAATACTGTTTCAACTTACTCTTCAGTCTACCAATCTTATATAAATCTGGAGTAAGAAGGAGGAAAAAATGGCCAACTGTGGTGAACTAGGTGAATATAGCACTAGATGTTTGCCTCCTAGAGGTTTTTTTTAATAGTTTCCAAGACCCAGCACATTTGTTATGATTCACCCTGTGCTAAGTAGCACAGCTGCAGCTGCCAAGCAAAAAGGCACTGTTTGCTTTCCCTACTCCTCAGTGAGTAAACCTCTGGCAAAGCAAGGACAAGCTACCTCCTGTAAGCATCTTCAAACTCAGGATCAACTCTAGCAAACAAAGGCTGAAAAAATTAATTTAGATGTCTCTTACAACCAAGCAAATGAACTTTTGAGTCTTGCTGATAAAACCTGTACAAAATAATAAGACAAATTTTTCTAGGTTAGAACACTGGCTGCAGGATTTGGCCTTTATTGCAGTTTTCTAAAACCCTTTTCCCCACATTTGATATGTTTCTAAGCATAGCTACCTATTATAGAAGAAATCTCAAAAGCATTTACATTTACAAGAGGGAGGCAGCATACCCCTCAGGCTCCTCTCTGCTCACCTGTGCTGATATGTGTTTTACTTCTATGAGACTGACTTCCCTGCCCACTGGGTATGTAAACACATGTCCTTCTTTACCAGATCCTATGTCTGCACATGGGCTCTGCTATTCATCACCTCTCAGGCAGCTGTACTAAAATGAGCCAGTGAAGCACTCTGAGAACAGTCTGTGTGAACCAAGGCCACCTCTGGTTGTGCTACGAAAGAAATGAGCCCTATCTTCCATTCTGATATTGTAGCTCTGGGGAACACACAGTGTCCAGTCACTCCGTAGATGACACTGCCTACAGCCATAGGCTCCTCCCAAACACATCAATAAAAAGCAAGTACAACCACAGATGAAGACAGAATGTCAGGATGTTTATGCCAAATCACAGGTGTGCTGTGTGTACAACGTGATCTCACTGGGGCCAAGCATTTGATCTGTTGTGGCACTTGATGCTCTGAGGTCAGCATACTAAGTATTTTGGTACAAGTATATTCATGTTTTGAAGTTCAAGACAGGACATTTATCTTCTCTGGTCAACCATTCCCCCATTTGCCTTTCATCATGTGAAGCAGATTTCATCTTCATCCTTCTGAGACCAGGTCTGATTTCCTTATCACTTGCTACTGTGCTGAAGACGTGCTTGCTAATGGCCTCTGCACAGCAGAAAAGCGGAGTGCAACATGGAGCAGATGCCTTTTCAGTAAGTAAAAGTCTATTAATTACCTCTATAGGAATGAAAGAAACCTGAGTCTCTTCATCAGAAGACTGTTTTGTCTCCTGTTGAGTAAAAATATGCAAAGTCCAGTTTTGCATACCAGATTCTCTGCTGAGATTTGGAGACAGTGGTACCACCTCACTGATCTGGTCCATCTGTTTACTACATTTCCACACACACTGAGTAAATTATTGAGCCAGAGACAGATCTTTAAAGCTACTTCTTCGATGCCTCGCTGATATAATGGAGGAAAAGGGCTCTATCCTGGGCTCTATTATGGAAAACTTTCAGCAGAAGAATGGTATTGGATGGATACAAACGGCACAAACATAAAAATAAAAAAAATAAAAAACCAAACAACAAAATAACTGGGAAAGCACCTCAGAGGAAAATTGCCCTTCCAAGGCAAACGGGTAAGTTATTTCTCGGAGCTCCTTTCTTTCCCCTTCGATGCAGCTCTTTTTGCCGCAGCCCAAGAGGCTCAGAGCAGAAGCAGTCGCTTAAACAAAGGATTTGCTGGGAGCTCGGTTACATCATTGCTGCTGGTTCTAGCAGACTGCTGAGGAGGATGTGATTAACATATCAACGGAGATGCTGAATGGACAGTACTAGGCAAACTGGCTGCATTAGCTCCTGCTCTACTAAAAAATAAGACTGCTACATGGATGCAGTTACTTAAAAACTATTCTGACCTCTTCAGGTCAGAGAAGTCAGGAAAGATTTTTCCTCTGCATATACATTTTTCCCCTTGCCAGCAATGAAGCAGACAAACGCCTAACCTCCTGCCTGCAGCACCCTCACATGCTGGGTGGGATTTGGCAAAGGAAATAGCAATGTTGTTTCACAAGGTGGTAATCTCGTGCCTAAGTGGATAAAACTGCAGATTTGCCCTGCAGAGGAAATCAAGTAATTGCCGAGACTGGTAGAACAATGCTCCTGTTAATGGTATCACATTCAAAATCCACTGAACACTCCTTCCAAATACATTTTTAAATTGTCAGCACATTGAGCAAGTGACAGAAGTAACAACGTGAGAAAGGACAAAGGCAAGCAATAAGAACTGTGTTGGTTTAAAAAGCAGCTTTAGGAACACATTATCAGCTAGCATAAATCAATAATTCTGCACTGCTTTTAATAGTGCTTTCCAAGCTTATATCAGTCTTGCCCTGCAAATAGCACCTCAGGTCTTCCCATTTACAACATCTTAAAATCTTGCTTTGGGGTTACTCTATTGTCAAGAAGGATCCATTTTTTCTAACAGGATTCTTGCAAACACAACCCATGTGACAGCCAGACAACTCCCATACCAGCCCTGTTAATGGATTTCTGCAAGTTCAAGACCCACACACATTGTGCTCTGGGAATACGTTTGCTCAGAGTGGTGTCTGAAATAGTAGCTCTGCCACTGTGCCAGCTCAGTGCAAATTATACGGGTGCAACCCACAAGTAACTCTTCTCTAGCTCTCCACTGGGAGTTGGGCATCTTCCTCCCAACTATTCAGCTAAAAGGAGAATAAAAACGTTGAGTATCATGCCTTGCTGTTACAAATCCACTTAATTGGAAATTAAGGTGAGGATACAGCTTCCTGTGCCTCGCATGGAGCCTAGCCCTAACAGCAGCACACGAATAGCTGGCACTCTCAGGAAGGTTTTTCAAGTACTTGAGGTGTGGTGTCCAAAGGACGCCAGAGCCCAGTGCAACCTGACATTAACTCTACCATGTGCAGGGACCAAGGGAATCAAGTCTCCCCCAAGCAGCAACTGGCAGCTGGAGCAGACAAGACGGAGCAGTGAGGGCAAAGTGAAGGCCTCTCTGCACCATCTGGCAGGCATGCAGAGAGGTGCGCTCTGGGCCCGACAGAATGGTGCAGCTTTGGCTATTTGAGTATCTGCTCCCCCTGGGGTACCAGCAGCACACACCTGCCTCAGGCAAAATGCCCTGGGGAGCTGCTGTCAGCACACACCATTGCCAACTCCAGCAAGGATGGTGTCTCAAAGTGCTTTATATTGAGCGAGGCCAACCAGGTCCCCCTCCCTCAGCCCCTTTGCTCTCTTTACTCTCACTGCTCAGCATAGCTTGATGGAAACAATAAAAACTTTTAGGATATGTATAATTATTATGTTCATTTTCCACATTTCTTTCCGAAAAAGCAACACAATGCATTAGTGAGCTGCTGCTACAATTGGGTCTGTGCAAGTACACTCATAAACAAACAAATTCCATCATGCATTACCTGCTATCTCCTTTATATTCATCAGGACTTGCAGCTGGTGTAACTCCCCCTGAATGTAGCAAACCTTAGCTATTTGTTATGTGAGTTTAAGAAAGCTCAGCCTGTGGCACAGTTAAGATTCTGCATTTGTGAACAGTGCAGCTGTTACAACTGCAGCAGTAGGGATGCTCTCAGTCTTGGTTTCCATAGCTTCACGGAACTTAGTCTCTCCCAAAGTTTAAAGGCACTACACAGTATATCCTCTCTTGCAGACACCATCTTAAACATGGTACAGTGTTATAGCAAAGACAATAGTCATACACTTTTTTGCAATTAACAAGATACAAGTAGAAATAGCTGAGATTGAAAGCACAAAGCAATGCAGGATAACATCTGTGAAGTGCTTAGTGGGGAATCAGAGCTGGAAAGGCCTGGAGGGAGTGAACATTCCTGTTTTCTCTCCTTCCTTGTGCTGGCAGGTTGGACACAGGTGCTGAATTTCTGTTCAAGACATGATCTAGTAAGGCTGGAAGAAATTTCTGGGTTTTGTAATTTCTGGCCTGAGCAGTAATGAGATACTTTTTCGTTCCTTATATTTTTTATAATAAATTATTTTAAGTTCTTGACTGAGGCATTTGTTAAACACAAGAGCATAGTCAGCTTTGGCACTTTCGGAACTCTTGAGTATAAGAAAATGCTGGCAAAGGTCATCAAAACAGAAAATATAAAAATTGCTATAGCCAGGCTGCAAAAATGACATACAATTACCAAAACCATTACAAAAGTCCAGGAAAGGCTGCATTTGCAGGGGATACTCAACACACTCAAACTTGATAATTGTCTCAGTTTCCTCTAGATGTCTCAGGACTTCCTCAGTGTTACAAACTGAACCCAACCAGGACAGGGACAGCAGCACAAGGGCACAGCTCTTCTGTGGGTCTGAACGCACAGAGGCCACTTCAACTTCATGCTGGACATGGGTAAAAAGAAAGAAACTTTTGGGCATGCTATGGCCTTTGTTGTTACAGATGGGTTTTTCCTAAATGACAGAAGAATTTAAATAACTGGGTAAAAGCTACCCTCAAAACTGCATTTCTTGCTATATGAGACATTGCTGACTCTAAAATTATAGTTTTTCATAAAGTGGATTTTCCAATCCTTGCTCCACAGGATCTAACTGGGACAGTGAAATCATTCCAAAGGAAAAGCCACAAATGTTTAAATGAGCTACAGTCAGATATCATTTAAAACAACACAAGTATTTAGAGTTGCAAAGAACAAAAGTTTCCACAGTCAGATGGCCTGGGAAAAAAATCAAGGCTTAGTTCATTCAGTCACTCTTGTGTAGTGGCAGATTTGACTCAGTGCACTGGTATTTTGCATGTAAATGCTCAAAGGGTGGCATAGTAGAACAAACTCTATAGAGAATAGATATAAAGGCCTGCCTTGTGGAGAGCCTCATTCGTGCACCGGTGAGAAGCAAGTCCAAACTGCAGTGTCTAGTAACAGCAGAGCAAACAAAGAGCAGCCAAGTAGGACTGGTGCTGCAACAAGAGAGCGGGACAAGGAATAAAAAGCTTCTGCAGTGAGAAATAAACTAAAACAAAAGGCTGGTTTGGAAGAGTTTGGCAGTGCAAATTACAGGACACATGTACACAGATTTCTTCCAAATGGCCAGCAAACCACAGTTGCTTGTAAAGCTGTGCACACATTGTGTTCTGTGTTAGTGGTTAATCCACAGCTGATTAAGATCCACCCCGTCTGTGCATGCAGAAAAGGCATCTAGCAAACAGACTGGGGGAACTGTACTTAGTATGATGCTTAATAACAGCACATCCAGTTGCCTGATTTGTACCCACAATTATCTCTGTAACCAGGAATGTAAGAGGCACAGCCATGGTCCTTCTGAGACTGAGAAATGGATTGTCTATGCACAGAGCAATTACTTCTCAGCTGTGATATGAAATGCACTCTTGCATCCTTCTTTTCAGAGGTGGCAATTTAGGAACAGTGCTGGTCTTCTCATCTGCTGGTCTTCTCATCTGGTTAAGAAATAAATCTTTATGCCTGAGAGATTAACACAAATCTACACAGACAAAGATGGGTTCAAGGCAGGCACTACCTAGCCCCACTGTGGGCTACACTTCAGCCTTTGTAATACTTCTCTGAGGTTACATAATAAAGTCACCTACGGGTTTATTCAGAATGACACCACATGCACTGACTGACACTTCTTTCAACTTGAGCAGTGCAAGCCCAGCACACCATGAGCAGTGCCAAGCTGTGAGGTATAACCTGGATTGCTGCAGGGGTCAGGAGAGAATTCTTTTCCTCCCGCCCCTGTAGACACCGCTGTATCACCCAGGGAGCATTTCCAGCTGAAGCAAAAAAAGATGGCCAGGGGCAAAATGAAGGACATGGCAGGCTAATGGTCTCATTTGGTGTAGCAAATCCCCCAGAATCCATTGACAATTTAGGAATATAATCCCCTCACTTTTATTAGAATGACATGCTTCAGTCTTCTGTATATATAGGAGAATACAGTTTCCCTATTGCCACAAACTTATATACAGTGATTTTTCTCAAAATAAGGTGCATCAAACTGCCTAGCAGGAATGCCCTTGCCCCTGTTCATAGTGAGGATTAAGGTGTGAAATTCCTATTAGGACAGGGGGATTAGGCTGTTGCATTTACATAAGATTTGACACAGAGGATCAGTTTGTTGGTGTATGCAGGCTGATGCACAGCCCCTGCGACAGGCAAATAGCTGATGTTGCAGAGGAGGAGAAAAGCTCCCCCTTCACAAATAATGCACTTTATCTTTTTGCATGGTTTTGCTTGGAGAGGCAGGTCCAAAGAAACCCAGAGTACCTTCAGAGTACACTTGCTCACAGCTCCCTGAATGGGAGGCACTGAAAGTGAGTCCTCATTTTCACAATTGGATCAGAAGATTTCACAAAACTTTGCTTTTCCCTCAGCAATTCTGTATGATAGATTTAGCAGTGTTAAGCAGGTACATTCCCACTTCAGTTCATATTACCCTATCTTCCTTGACGTCAGCCCTAGGAACAGAGCAGCTCAAACTCTCCAAAGGTAGCTTTATTTCTTTGAAGCTCAGGGCTTTTGATCAGGGAAGAAAATGCGTGAACCTATTGTGCTTTCTGCTCTTAGGAGTTTAAAGGCAGATCCTTTAGTGTATATGATAAATTCTTTATTCACTTCATTCAGTTTTATCACTGGACCGTAAATATTCAGTGTTAGAGTTTACTTGCTTAGCTATTGTATAGTAATTTGCATAATTAAATTACCCCAAAGCATAAAATTAACAACTGATTGGAATCAGTTTTGATTTACACTCAAAATAACAAAAAAGTCTTGCAAAGTAGAGCTAAAAAAAAAAAATTGGTAATTTAGGAACATATACAGTGGTCCTTATTAACTATAATAGTAGAAGTATGGTGAGACCAGCTTCAGCCATGGTGGGTTTCCTTGCTTTTCCCCTCTAAGTGCTGAATACTGCTTCTCAAACCCTGCAGTGCACTTCCACACAAACTGACTTGCTGGAATTTCTTCACATGCCTAACTGCTCTGATGTATCTAAGCTGATGCCTCAGATCTTGGTAGCACTTAGACCCAACACCCTTGTCTGAGAGGTCCTGCTACTCAGAAGCACCAGCTGAGCAGTACTGATGTCCCCTTGTCACCTCTCCCCCTGTACTTTCTTTTATCTAGGACAGACAGTCTTGCCTAAGTAGAAAGCCATCAGGTCTCCTCAACATCTCTTCAGAGACTGTAGTATATCTTAGTATGTCAATGAGACAGCTAATATATCAAAGAACTTGGGATAATATCATCCGTGTAGGAGCAGAATTGAGAAACCAGTGCTTGTAATACCAAGGTCTTTTCCTGGGTTATTAAATCACAACACTGAACTCTTGGAGTTTTGTTTTTATCTTACATGAAATCTGAGGGGCAGTACATCCTTCTGAGGTGGAAAAAAGTCATTAACAGCTGTTTCATGAAGGTGACCCACACAGTGTAGGATTTGTACAAAGAATGAATGAGCACTCACACATCAAATTAAGGAATGATTCATAAATCCAATACCCAATCTGACAACTTATTTTAAATACCGTCTGCTAAAAGCTCACCAGAACCAGAAGTGTAAATCATGCCTTTTGACTTTATTTCTACACCTCTGTAATAACAGACCACTACTGGTGTACAATGCAACTTTCCTGACTCAGGGAGTAAAAGAGGGATGTTAAAGAAGCCATAAATAGTATCTGCTGGTACTCCCATTTATATTATAAGTTGACTTTGATTCAGCTCCCTGCAATTAACAGGAACAAGAGAAAGACAAATAAAATTACCCCAGCTGTTTGTGGCCAACAGACCTGGCCTCCCAGCTGAGAGCTCTTTGTGCTGCTGAGCACGTCACCAAGCAACCAGCCCTTGCAGCTGCCAGACTGCAAAAAAGAAGTGAAAGCATGACTTATGGAAAGGAATCACATGTGAAGGGGATAAAGGTTGGGACTGAATCAATCTCTGCTTTGTCTCCTGGCCTACATGCAGCATTAGATACAAAAAAAGAGATCACTGTCAATGGGTTTCACCCGCTGAGGGGGCAGAACCTGGACACTTACTTTGTGTTAAAAGACAGACTTTTGGAGTATGAAACCCAGGTATCCCATACATGATATCTGGATGCAACAAAAAGAAGAATTGAATCTGTTACAGTGCTATTAACATTCTTCACCAGACTTAGCTGGTGGCCCAAAAACCAGCAGAAAGGTGGTCCACAAAACATCTGCCAAAATGACTACATTGTCCCAGTTGTAAGTCAAACCCACATATAAGTCAAGTGGAAGTGAAAAAAGATTGTTTGATAATTGAAACAATATGGCAAAGAAAGCAAAGCAAACAGGCAAATCCCCATGCATGCAGGCAGGGAAGAAATAAAATGGGAGAAAAAAAGAGAGCAAGAAATGAAAATTCAAACCATGGTCTGTGTTTTACTGATTGCTAGAGTAATGTTAGCTGTAAGAAATACTTAAGAAATACATATTCTTATCCAATCTGGGAAGTCTTTTGACGAAAGAAAAAATAAATAAATAAAGGACGTGAGAAACCTCAGAGCGCTCCACATTATGAATCTTACAGGTGAATATCTTCTATTTTTCCTAAAAGAGCAGCTAGGACATATGTGAAAACTTATAGCCCCATTTCAGCCCCCCCCATGAGTCTAAATGAGGCAAAGCATACCCATCTGAAACTGCTAAATCAATTGCCTTAACCCAGGCCACAGCCTGCAGTTGACTCTAGGAGTAATGCCAGGAGCCCCAAGGCCCACTCTTGCTGTTTGACTTTCTGAAGCACAATGCCTGTCACCTATCATAAAATATTTCCATATTTCCTGTAGCAACTACCATACTATCGAAAGTAAGAAAGTCTTTGGTGAGCTATGTTTACTTAAAAAAAAAAAAAAAGTTGGTTTTCACCAGTATTAAATATTATGAGATGTGTACAGTAGTTTTTCGTGTATCCACTTTTGGGTTCAACTTTATTTTTTGTTGTTTACTGCCCATTTTACGCTAAGCTGAATGCTTCACAGATACAACTGGAAACAACCCAAATAATGAACGTCAGAATCAGATGGAATTGTTTGTTACCAGCATCTGCTTTCTGGGAGAAAAAGCATTCTGCAGAAACAGTGTTTGATAGAGTAATTCTGCACAGCTTGGCACTAAATCACTACCTGGTGCCAACAGCAGTGTAAAACCTTTATGGAGATGTTCGTGAGGTGGATAAAAATTCAAGGAAAAGCAGACATTTTGGAAACTGCTCTCCATTTTAAAACTGCAAGAAACACCAAGGATGTAAAGATCTCTGTTGCTATAGAGAGCTAAAAATAACATTCACCAACTCTCTATTGAGAGTCTTACACAAAATCCAGGCAGCCTTATGGCTTTCATTTTGTGGGACACATTTTGCAACTCTCCAACTAGGGTTGTCTAAAATGTCAGAAATTCCCAGTATCATTTACTCTGAAAGTATTAAAATTCACTAGAAGCAAAAAGATGCCTCAATTTTTCGCTGGTATTAAGAGATGTAAGTTCTTGTTTCTAATCCATTATGAAGGGCTTTCAGCTAGGCAAGAATAGCATTCTTAGCTCCTACCGTTGGCTATCTATTCTGACTCTTTGATACTCTTCATTTACATGTAATCCTGCAGTCTGCCAGCAGTTGATAAGGTTTCTGATACGTGCACATTTGAGGAAGAGAAGTTTAGTCCTCTTCCTGCCTTTCCAGAAAGCTGAGCTCCATGATGGAAGGCCTCTCAGGTTTAAGATTTCAAACAGATTTCTTCTCAGCTTGATACATTTGTCTCCCAAATAATTCATCTTCTAGGTTTAAAATTATTATAATGTTCAAGTCACTGCACTGCAGTTTTGCTTCTGCTTCCGTTATTAAAATACTTCAGACTATTAAAATACAACAAGGTAGGGAACCAGAATGAAGGGCGTAATTTCTCTCCATTTCAATGATACCATTTTGGAGATAAATACAGTGTGAAAATTGGGAACATCAAAGAAACGGCTGAGCTATACAACTCACATCTGAAGAATGGACTGAAGAATGTGTTAAGAGCAAAACTTCCACAGGCACTGTATTTTTCTGCCCCAAATGTAAAGAGTAGAATCACTCCACACAGTTTTGACAAAACCATTTCAAATGCTTCATATCATGCAGGTGTCGCCTCTGTCTATAGAAAATGAGACTATTCCCCATCTGCAAAGCCACACCTATAGTGTCTCTCAGCCTCTGCACATATCTAGACACCTTGAACCTCCAAAGTAAATTAATGTCCAGGGTGCCACGCCATCCTGATAGCTTAGCCAGAGTCAAACTCCTGGATGTCAAACTAAGAGGCACTAAACCATACCACAATGTAGAAACCATGGAGAGCAGTGTAAGCCTGGGTGATTTGGCACTGAACTCTCCACAGTACACACGTTTTGACCATTTGCAACTTACTTTACATTTCACCAAAATTCTGGTCTGGCTATAATACATTTACAAACGAGTTTCCAAGCATATGTGTAAGCTATTCCATCCTTTTTAGTGCAGATGGGAGCGTTGCAGAGGCCTACAGGTCAGCACAGTCTCTGGAGAAATTATTTACTTATCTTCCAAGGCTCATTTGTGAATGTGGAGAGATGAAGTGGAGAGTTAAAGTGGAAGGGTAAAAGGACTACAGCAACATTTAAAACTGTTCCTCTCTAAATTTTGTATGTATACCATATGTTCCAGCATGTTATTTTGTTCTGAATCTGTGCTAAGACATTTGTACTAGCCTGCCTCATCAAGACCAATCCTCTCAGCTGAATAGATATATCTAATTTAAAAGCTAAGAATGAGAGTAATTTATACCAGTGTGCATTATTTTGCACTTATGATCTTCCATTATACTGCCTATTCATCTTGGTATCCCAGTATGAGCATGGCTGGGGATTTTGCACGGTGGCTTGAAGAGCTCCATCACAACCTGGGAGTGATGCTCACACAAGGCAGTGGCAGAAGCAGAGCTGTGGCCCCTGGTAGTTGTAGGGGACTGAGTACCAAATACACAACACAGAGCAGATGGTGAGGGCAGGAGAGCACAGGGAAGGAGCTCACAGTCCTGCTTCTCCCCTGCTGCCCAGCAGGCTCACTGGCTGCATAATTATTCCAGCAGAGCCAATAAAGTACATTGTATTTATTGTGTTCATTGTCCTTCAGATAACAGGGCTCAGACCTGGAATGACTGATCTCTCACATACCTTCTGACTGAAGCAAAATCTCCTGAAAAAAATCCTTTTAATGAATGATGCATATTGTCTTCCCCTCTAGTTTTTGTTCATAACTAGTTCCTCCCTTTGAGGAAGAAAAGAAAGAATTACTGAAAAACAGATTACAACTTAGTAGTTGAAAAATCCTATGCATTTTTCAATCTATTTTTCAAGATAGAAAATAATAGTAAAGCATCATGAACCAACACACAAAAGTTTCCTATGCCTTTTAAAATATGTGGATAAATTTGAAACTGTTAATGAAAATGAGATTTGCATTTATCTCAAAGCATAATGTAGAAGTAATCAAATATATTTTCAAAGTAATGTTACAGACTCAGAGTATCTTTTTACTGTAAGAGGAGAATTTAGGTTACCCAGACAGCAAGCTGAGCTGTAGAGCTATGTCTGCAATATTTACTAAAACATATTTACAGAGATAAGTACACGTGCATATACTCGCACACACCCTGTTTGCTTTAACAAGAAAACTAGAACTGTGTCTTAATTCAGAAAAGAGTGACTGTATGTTCACAGGGGAGAGGGTGTGCCTTTTGACTTGGAGCAGCAAATGCTCAGTTTATTAGCCTTGCTCACTTTTCCCTACTGAGTTTAAATTCAGAGCTAAGCAAATTTCCAGGAGCAGTCCTGCAATTCCAGCTCTGTCTGCTAATCGATTTGCTGCAGCCTGGGAAGCCCTGAGCACAAACTGGAATAGCCCTTAGCTTTCATGGCTTGCCTTGCACTTCCCCACATATGCAGGCCTACCTTAGCCAATTCTGACAATCTGGATGGATTGGGTCCAGCTTTTTTTTTCTTCTAAACTCCTTTAGACATGCATTTATTACGTTTCTGTGCCAATATCTTTCATCACCCCTGGCAGACCTGGGGGTGGATGGAAGCTGTTATCCTCTGCACATAAGTAAAGCTATCACTTGTCCCACACAGACACATCTGAATGACACCAGCATTATGTATAAAACACATGGCTGGAAGGCTTTGGACAACCTCTCCTGCTCAGTATGGGCCCTTTGCAACATGGATTCATTTCCTAATACTTCAGTTGTATCACGATGCACATACATACAGAAAATAAAAATTGCTGGTTCCATTTTGTGTGTAGTTTCAGGGACAAGAAAGAAAGGAAATACTGTTGTGTTGGATGATAGTACTATCACACTCTCTTATCAGCCTCAATTGTTTGGCTGCATGCTTCTAGCCATATCTAGTGCAAGCTCTTCCTAAAGCAAAGCATGAGCTGTCGTAGCTCTCCACTATAGAGTGAAAACAGCCTTTTGATCAAAGGCCAAGAAGAGCTTGAAGGGTATGGAAAGGAAGCACTGGACGCAATGGATTCAGACAGACAAGAAGAGGTGGAATTTACTATGGGATGCGGAATACAGGACCATCCATAATCAGATTCTTGAGGTCTCTCATGCTGGGTAAGGTCAGGAAAGTATTTCCTCACTTGATGCACTAGAGTAGGTAGATAAACATGAGTAAATGTACCTAATATGATACCATTCAGAGCATAAGAGCTGAGGACTCAGGCTTACCAGAATAAACAAGACATAGTTTTGTCTTGTTTCCCCAGTACATAGGGAAAAAAAACTACATGTAATTTGTGTTTCTACCATGTCATCAAAATAAGGCATCTACTGAATTCCAAGTGTTCAGGTAGATGTTTGCACAGAATAAATTCCAGATATCTGCTCCCTGTCAGAGCAGGTGGGACTCCCATTTACGATTCTGGGATTTCTACTTGACAAATAAAAGGAACCAGAAACTTCTGTTTCATATGATAATATAATTAGTGATTGAAAAAAAAAAAAAATAGAAGGTTTTTTCAACCTGTCTCAGCTCCTGTTATTCAGCCTAATTTTCCCTTGCTCATTTTCAGCCTATTTATTCCTAGATAAACCCTCTGGCACTACAGTGAATAATCCTCTTCTCTCCTGGGATTCAGAGTGAAAAGGGAACGTGTCACTCTCTATGACAGAAAGAACTGCTAAAATAAAGATGCTGGTGAGGATTGAATTTTTAACATCTCTCTCTTTTGGGGTGTGAATAGCACCAGAATTCAGTGATAGGGGCCATGTACTTCTAGGTCATCAGGTCAGATCTGCCTGTGTCCTCCAATAATTTTGACAGCCTGCCATCTGTGATACAAGGAGCAGATGTTCATGCGAATCTTGGTCAATACGTGTCTGCTAGCAAGGCTTGAATTTCCAGAAGACCAACAGTTTTCAGCAAGTAGTACTACAGCCTGCTTCTGGACTTTGAGACTCACTTTTTTAAGAAGACAATAGATGCATTAGACTTTTGGCCAGTGTTTACAGAACAACAAAATGCCAACAAATGGTGCCAAAGACCTGTTGGATGGCAAGTGTGAGCACAGCACCTTCCAGAACCAGAGGCTGAGCTAAAGCAATGGCAAAATATCTGCCAAATCTTGCAAGATGATAGGCTTTCTTCACTGTCTCCCTCTGCCTCTGTACATGGCCTTGGGAGTTTTTTGGAGACACCACCAACTGCAACCACATCAGCTTCAATGCTCACGTGAGAACAGATGTGATCAAGACTTGAGCTGCTGAGATCAAACTGCTTCTGCTTTAATAAATACAGGAATTATGACTCAGAGGCTGTACACAGGGCAGCCTCTCAGAAAACAAGTCACCTTCTCCCACCATTAAATTACACACAACAGGAAAGGATAATGAAAACAAAAATATGTGAAACTGGAAAACTGACTAGAGTCTGTCCATAGTTTCCAGTACTTCAATCTGTCCTTGGAGGGGAAAGACATACTTAATTCAACACCTTATTGAACACTGCTCCAGAAGCAGCTTCCTCAGAGAGCTCCAGCCGTGGAGCAGGTCTAAGGCAAAATTTTGTTTATTTCCAGAGCCACCTCTGGCAATGACTGATCTAAGGCCATATGTGTCAGCTGGTATTTGTCAAAACCCTTGTGACACTACGATCAGCCAAATCCCTGAAGCTGGACACTCTTCGGTCATTTATTTTTAAACAGGCCACAATGCAAATCAATTGATCGCCTATGAGAAAAAAAGAGCTAGAACATAACAGCTTTAGTAGGTATTCAGTAAACGTGTTTAAGTCAGTAATTCTTTATGCTCACAAGGGGTGGAAAGCACCATTCTCAGCTTGCTTGTTGGCAGAATTTATCATAGCATCAGTACTACAGGTTTATAGCATTTTTCACTACTGTCTGTAGTTGGCACAGTACTGAAGACACTATCTAGGTACAGTTTCAGCAACAGTGTCTGATGGGCACACTCTGGGGAAACCATTAGTATCCTAGACAGGCTCTTTTATCCTTGATTCTGCGGCCCATAGACCAATGTAAACAGAAATTAAGAAGCATAAGGTTTCTGAATAATACCTCAGAAAATCTTCTGAATATTTCATCATTAGTACTTAGATATGCGTTCATGGAAGCCTGGCTTATTCACTCTAGCATATAATAAAATCCTTAAGGGATACCTGAGGCCAAATTGGTTTTGTCTGCGTTAGCGTCTAGTCGTTGCATGAATCAGGCAAAGCTGAATTTCTAGCTTAGACTAAGAGCTCCCTAAAGATAGGGAACCAGGCTGCCTTGTCTGGCCACGTAAGTGGCTTGGGTTCAGAAGTTCTTCAGCCCATACATTATTACTTACTCTTCTTTGCATGACATGCATTTGCTAGTCATATCACACAGACAACCTGATTCGAAGCAGCCTGCAAATGCAGTGAGAAGGAATGAAGCACAGAATTAATCCTAGAATGAAGTGAGGTGCTATGGGCTGAGCTGCCTGTTTAATTTCTCTGCAAGTCCTGAGCCAGACCTGTCCTTCTGATATCAAAATGGGAGGTTTATGAAAGGCCTGCCAAATCTCAGCAGCTAACAAGGAGCCCTAAAAAGGTCTGGGAAAAAGATGCAGAACAGATACAGTCTCATTGTTATGGCTTTAGGCAGCAGGGAGGGAAGACAGGATTCACCTCTCCCCATTAGTGCCAGCTCTTGCAGATCCTTTTGCAGGATGCAGGATTAAGAAATACACTCATCTCCTGTTTGCCCCTCCCATTAGTTTTGAGGGTAAATCTTCCCCAGCTTTTCACAAGTGAATTAAACTACTTTGTTGTGGGGTTGCTTGAATGGACCCTCCAATGGAATCTGAATGGGCAGTTACAAAGTCTCATAAGGACAAGGTATTTCAGATTCTACTTCTCAGCATGTCTGCACCTCAACATCTTTGCATGTTCTAACATGCAAACCAATTTGTTTGCTTTGTAGCCTTGAACCTCATGCCTCAGGGCATAAATTAACTAACTCCAGGGCTCTAGAGGGATTTCTTTATTTATTTTTACCCCTGATCTTTCAGCAATGCAGATGTTACTAGATATGCCAGGGGGTTATTCACCTTGTTGAGCATCAATTACAAATCACAGCAGTTGGAAGCATTTGTATATTTTGGCACAAACCTTATTCTGTGTCATATTAACTAAAGTTCATTAATACAATCAATAGAACTACATTATCCTGGCAACAGAGTTTGGTCCATTGCTAGCAATGGTACTTCAGTGGTGAAATTTTTACTGGTTTGTTTCCAAATATCAGCTTAAAATCAGTGCAACAACTGCAAAGTTTGTTTGGTTTCTGTAGTGCAGCTTACATGCATGCACCCAGAATACATTTTTACTAGTAGTGAAGCATCAGATGCTGCTTTACCAACTACTTTGTTAGCTGTTATGTGAAAGAATCAACCTTTAGCATTTGTGAGCTTAGTCATCCTGCTTCTTCCTCCTTGCAGCTCCTGCTCTTCCTCAATGCAGTGCAGCATCTACAATGAAATGGCGATTTCTCCTCTGGTCTCCTGCGCATTTGCATCAGCTTTGCAATCAGATAAATAAACTCCACTCATCACCTGCCACAAGAAATCCTTATCAAAGATAAGATTGCCAGAAGGGATCATTTTATTAAGACTAGAAATTATTTTGAGAGCATGTTCACAAGTACCATGACATATAAACGTATATAATTCCATTTGGTGAGACAGCTAACACTCAGATGGAATAGAAGCACTTTGTCTGGGCTAGATAAAAGCAAATAAATAGTATATGCATGACCTCTCCCTGTGCTTGAAGATTTTAAAGTCCAAAGGAGATCACTGTATGTTACTAAGGCAAAAAAGGCACTCAGTTGTCCTGATTGTTGACCAGAACATCTATAGGAAATATCTCCCACCTGGACAGTACATTTTTTCGGTTTATTCAGTGATGCTAATTGATGGAATGGGGGGTATTTAGTTAATTAAGACATGGCAATACATCTGCTAAAGAAAAGACAGAAGGAATTCTATACCACTGAAAAGCACCTTAATGATAACATAGTACTGAACCTACTGCATACATTTTTGGTCCTTCTAGAGCTCATCCAATCACATTACTCATCCAATCACATTAAAAAAAAAAAAAAAAAAAAAAAAACAGACTACTTTTTTTTTTTTGCTAGACCTCTTTGTATGTGTTCTGAATTACTAATTACTAAGACTTTGGAATGCAAGACAGCTTAGGAAAAAAGTTCAGCATGGACAAAAGACATTAATTTCTTAAAGCAGGAATAAATGCTGACAGACACCACTTGCAAAGCAAGATATACAGACGACGGAAGATGGGCACTGGGCTGTTGGTTATGAAATTGCTTCCTCTCTCCTAAACACCTATTTATTGTACAACACAGTGAAAGAAGCTCAAGCACAAGTGCGACATTATGGCTATACAACATTTGCAAGGTCTACCTCTGACTACTGCATTCAAAATATTTGAATGCAACTTCATCCACTGTGTCAAATTCTGCTTTCTATTTCAGTTTAACTACATGAGGCAGAAACTGTCATCATGTGTTTATAAAACAGTCGGTGCTCCCAGGAATCCAGACTTATTTGGTACGCTGGATATAACTGTAACAGATTAAAAAAAGAGAAAGAATCTGCCAATACAACTGCCTTATGACATGACCCACGGGTCAGGCCAAATTCAGTCCTGCACACATCCGTATATACATACACATAAATTACATTATATGTATCTCAGCAGAATGGGAGCTGCAGTCATGAAACAAAATGCTGAATTTAATCTACTGTCTTAAGTTGTTGTTTAATGCACTGAGTTCTTTAGCAGATACTTCATTCTATGTAGCTGTGACAGTTGAAAACATAAATCTGTATTGTGATTCTGTAAAGACTCTTCTTTGGTCAACAGTTTGAAGCTGCTTCTGAGTTCTAGGGTTTTTTTCAATAAGGTGGTGGTATGCTCCAAGGAGAGAAGCAGCAGACAGAGTAGGCACAAAGCACTGAAAATGTATGCAAGAGCAAGTAAAGTAAGCTACTTAAACACAAGATTCTAATTTTGCAATTTCAAAATGGTAGTAGTATTCGAAAGGGTAACAATCTGAGATATAACAAGAAACAAACTTCTGTAAAAAAAACTAAACCACTGTTGTTTTAAGTGCTACATTCATTCAAATGTACCTCATCCCATCCAGCTCTCAATTAACTGCTTTCTCATTCCAAATGCAGGTCTGCAGTGCATAGAAATATAATCATTTACACACCAGTCTATCATTGCCACTACTTCTAAAGCATCTTGATTACTCTACTGATGAGCACCATGGAAATGCCTATAAATAAAATAATCAGCTCTCATTAAGTTACAGTTCATGGAGTAGGGAAAGATGATTTTCCTTTGTACGTTCCTTTTGTATATTTTATCATTTCATAGCAGAGAGTGTAATGCGCCTCTGATGGCACTCAAAGAGACGGACTGTCAGGATGCTTGTCAGTATTTCAGCTTTGAGCAGCTTGCACTTTTGTATGAATATTTTCTTCTGAAAATAAAGTACTATTCATGAGAATTAGGCATTCAAGAATCTTTTTTCTAATGTCAGAATCAGACATGCAAAAACCTTTAATAAACCTTTAATATCATATCAGAAGGTCAGACTTTATGGAGCAGTATGTCATGAAACCCTAACAGCACTGTGCTCAAAGCAGAAGCTTCTGGCTTTGGCTTAGAAAATTGAAAACACACATAGGTAGGAGATTTCAAATAAGCTTACATTAAAATATAAGCATTCAAGGAAACTTTCCAGTAAGAACAAAGCATTGGTAAATCAGATTTGCTCCTCAGGGACCTCCAGCAATAATTGATGCCACAAATATCAAACATTGCATTACTGTCAAATTACAAAATCTCACTGCTCTCATTAACTGCAATACAAAATGTACATTTGCATGCAGTAAAACTGCTGGTGGTACCTAACACATAATGTAATATCACATTTCATAAAATGGTAAATTATAAAGCTAATAAAACAAGTTAAATGTGGTAACTTCAATTAGACTTTACTGAAATCTGTGGCAAAAACACGACGATGAAATTTTCAGGTTGCCCCAGTGAACGAAGTACAAAATTTAGGTACCACTCTCTATGGATCTCTGAGGCTGACATGAGGAAAGCAAGGTTGCTTTCCTTCAAGGTTCCTGAATTCCTTTTGCAGCCATATATTGTGGCTGCTATGCATTTGCAGTTGAAATTGCTAAATTACACGATCTTAGCGCTCCGTCTTCAGACACATCCCCATGGAAGGCAGCCACTCCAGCACCAGACTGCACTCTGCCCCACAGCAACACTACTCCAGGCAATCTGTAACTTAAGAGCAAGCAGCATTTTCCAGATTTCTGCTTAACAATTAACAGAATTTCCATAAGTGGTACAGCCAACAGCACATAAACGCAGTCCAGCTTATGAGTTGGTTTGTCAATGGGGCATGCTCCAAGAATTTCCATGCTTCATCCAAAACTGCATCTAATCTCCAAATTGTCAGCTGTTCTGAAAGAACAGAGGCAATCTATTCACCCAGATTAAGATTCTCATCCCCACAATTGTGAGTGCAACAAGACAGCATAAGGAGACAACTGGTTTGGGGTCAGACCCATCCATTAAGCCTTTTTTAAAGCTTCTGTGATTCAAAATGCACGGTCCTGCGCCCACATACGATTTTCCTCAGTGCAAAAGAATCATTTGACCCTCCTCTCCCACTTCTCACAGCCACTTCCAGTGTTCCCAGTACATTACATATCCTGTATCACTACAACATGCTACTGTACAGTCAGTTTAGCTGGAAAGTCGCCCACCCGTGTATGTCATATAAGCTGTATGACTTACAATGAAACAAGTGCAGGGCTGAGATAAGTGGCAAGAAAACCTTTGATGGTCAGTTGAGATTTTTATGTATGGGCTGGGACAAAGCAAGAGCTACACACAGATACTGTATCTGGACTTGGAGACTTTATGAACCAATGTTGGGTGCTGAGAGGATGAACATTTTCATTTGTAAAGACTGCATGTTGGTTGGACTCACTGCTTAGTGTTGGCAAGGTATTTGAATAATTTTCTCCAAAGATAGGAAAGTAAATTTAAAGCAATAGCATAAAACCCTAGAATAGCCAGTATCCAACTTTAACAAAAGAGCTGGAGTAAGAAAAACAGATACAAAAATAAGATTATCTCTTAATTACAGCAGACTCACAACTATTAAATCAAGATCAGAATTTTTCTTGAAGAAGAATCTAGTTCTTCCCAGTCCCCAGAGCTATCCTCCACATTCTTTTAAGGATTTTCATAGATATGGTAATATGAAATGCTTTATTGCTGTGTAGCTGCTAACAAGAGACAGATGTTTATTTCAGTTCCAGGAAAATGCAGACACGAAGCACATTATGATGACCACCCTAATATTTCTGACCCAAGACCCATTCTGCATGTTATCTATTTATGTATTTAGTCAAGAAGATGCAACAGTTCCATACTTTTCCTCCTACTTATTGAGAGCATACATGGATAGCTGCTTCATCTTAGCATGGCCACAGTGGGAGGCAGGGCAAGTCAAGCAACACAATTTCATGAGCCTGAGAGCTCTTGTAATTACTTCGGAGGCAAATCAACTGGTGGCCATAAGCCGAACTCCCCATGTTATTTATTTAGCTAGTCCGGAAGACACACAGTGCATGTTGGCGTGCAGGATGGAGCATCTGTTTCATTCAGATGGCTGGCTGCATTCTTCACTTGATATTAATATCAGTGAAAATTTAGTAACTTAACCACTGGCATGGGAAGACTGACTTCTAAGAGAACAGATGGCAGTGATCATCTCAGGTTAATTTTAGGCTTCAAAAATTATTCTGAGTCAGCAAAGCATCAAGAGAAGAAAAAAAGAAAAAGGCAACATCTGTAAAATCTCCTACCTGTTTTCCATCCAGAGTATACAGCTTTTTGACCACTCCTGTCTCCAGCTTAATAGCTTCAGTGATATCAGTGAGAACTTGCTCAAATGAATGGGCCGTCTTCTTGTTTAAGAGCACACGAACTGCCTTCCGGGGCTTCACCCCACTACGGATGATGGTTACCAGCTTGGGACGCACAAAATCTTTGTTCTCCTTTGCCTGGGCGCTGTTGCTGCTGGCCAGAGACTGAGGTGCTTTCTGGTTGGCAGATGTCTTCACATTGACAGACCAGTTGGGATTGACGTTCTTCGTGTATTCCACCTTCTTGAAGAAGTTGTCAGATGAGCATACGTAACTCTCTCCTTTCAAAAGAAATGAACACCAGTATAATACAGTTCTTAACCTAAGACTGCTGAGAAACAGACAGTACACATTTTTCCCCCATTAACTTTGTAAAACATTCATCACAGTTTTCATTAGAACTTCAAAGACATCTTATTATTAAAACATTGTGTAAGTTTTATATTTTATATTTATGCGTATTTAAAATATGATTTAGCATTTCTCTGGTGTAAGCAAGTCAGACAGCTTATATCAGCAAACACACACTGTCACTCGGTCACATAAACCTGGGATTAAATAAGACTGAGATTTGTAAAGGCGTTAGTTACCTGAAGATGCCACTAAGCTGACTAGAAGTTCATAAACATCTACTTCATTTAATCACCTAAATTATTTTGCAAATCTGTGAGCTTCTTCTCTATCTTTACAGACCTAGTTACTACTTCAGCCTATCATCCCCTTCCAAGAGAATATCAACATCCATCCACAAGGTACCTGTTCTGTAAAGGCTGAAGAATTATGAAAATCCAGTACTAAACAATCTTTGTCAAAAAGCATCTTTGATAAATGTAGCAGGCATAACAAATACACTTCATTTAGTACCAGTGATTTATTAGTCAGATCTCACAGCAGCTGAGATAGAACACTATACCAAATACCATTGTTTGCTATAAAATGGCTGGTACCAACCAAAAATATATTAAGACCAAATATAGACATAGTAGAGAAGGGTGAAATGTTACACAATCCTAGTAGTAACTCATTGGAAAAAAAAAGAAAAAGAAATAAAGCCCTCCTCTATCTCATCCAAAAGTAGTTTCAAGCTTCATCTGTAATTTACAGGATTCTATCTACCTAAGGTTTTAAAATCACCTTAAAGAAGGATTTGTAGGAGCTTCTTTGGGGCCTGCAAGTCTGATGGATCCTAGAGGATTTATTACTAGAATGAGACTGTAAAACAGTCTCCCAGTCTCCCTAAGGGAATGTAGCTGTCTAGTCTGAAATGACTCAGGCTGCTGAGCATTTGAGGATGCACAGAAACAACAAAAAACAAACAAACAAAAACAGTGATAGAGGAAAAAGCCTTTGTCTCACCATTAGATAAAATTTTAATAGGAACTGAAGACATAAAATGGGTACCTGCAGGATTTTATGAAGTTTCTTTTGGTGCTTTGTTGGACTGATCCTACAGTTCTTTAGGTATTGTGATAGTTAAATCTATATTTTGATATCAAGGCCATTTTGAATAAGAAAAAAAATCCTTCTTCATATACAGAAGCAGTTGCATTATCTGTTACCTCCTACAAACTCTATGGCCTGGATACCTTTGAAAAGCCTGCCTGGCATCTGAATCTGGCTTTTCAATATGGAATCTTTCCAGGCAGGATTTCACATCTATTTGTCAAAGGTGTAAATACGGATTTCCAAAGAGCCTGCTGGTTTCCACAGAAAAATTTATGATCCAAGCATGAAACGTATACCTTGTACACAGTGCTCACAAAGTTTGAGCTGTCTGATGACTAAATGGCATTTTTTAGTGAATGTACTGAGATGATTCCCTCACAGAACCATGGAGAGACCAATAACACATACATAGAGGCCTTACTAAAGGCTTAAAAAAAAGGAGCGCATACTGTTTATGCCCTTACTGCCGTTGGTGTTTCAATTCACAAGAATCCATTGAAAAGCTGCAGAATGTTTGGTTGTTCAATTATTTGGATTCCTTTTTGCCCTGACTTTGTATTTCACTTGCCAGAAAGCAGTGTGTGCTCTCAGTGGTTACACCCCCACCAGCAGCTTTTGTCTCCTGAACTGCAGAGAACCGAAGTCATTTACAGCAGGTATTGTTGTCCCTTCCGAAGTAATGACAGAAACACAGAAGGCAGAAATCTAACAAGTCTCTAGATGGATACTATTTATTAACTAGTGTACTCCAGACTAACAGAACCCCAGCAGGAGGCTCTGTTGGTGTGAACAATCAATCTGGAGCTGGAGTATGTGTGCTATCAGCAGAACTCCTTGATGAACTGCTCATACAGCACCCATAACCAAAGCTCCTTTAGTGCCTCACATTTCTTGAATTGGACTCAATAGAAGAAAAAATATCCCACAAAGTTCCATACATTATGAAGAATCCCCACTGGAGTTACTGATTTTTTCAAGAAATACTGTATGAGTTAAATCAGAAAGATTAATAAGCGATAAGCCATTGTTTATTTATCTGCGTCAGCCAAGCAACATCTGGTGCAGAGGAGGCCCATGCTTCTCAGCACTTTCATAACTGAGTACGAAGCACAGCAATGAGTCTGAGATGCTCAAACGGGGGAATTAGCCCTCCTAAGAACCTGAGCTTCCTCAAGCTGATAATTCCCAGGCAGCAGAGCCTTTGGGAGCATGCTGAACAGAATGGTAACATTATGCTTTGAGAAAAGGGATTTCTGCACCTAAATGCAATATGAGGAATAAGTGACTTGAACCCTATTCTCACCTCTGCCTTTCCGTGAAAGGTTCCGACCTGTGTCTCTGCTTCCCTACCTGAAAAATAGTAGCAATTAGCTACCAAAGGGGTGCTGGGCTTGCGTATAACTTCTTTTTACACAGTATTTTGGGAGACCGCAACTAAATAAAGTGTAGGTATATGCTGTGCTCTATAAAAACATGAAGTCTTAGTGTATTTTCCATAAATAAGCTCCACATTTTAAACTGAGTTTAAGATATTACTGGTCAGTTTAGGAGAGTGCTATTACTCTTAACTCCAGGTGAATCCTTTGAAATTCTTCACTGCGCTGTGTAGTTCCTTAGTGTACTTAGAACAGCAGACTCCAAAGGCAATAATGGCATAATGCAAAATGCCTATGTTTTGCTTCCACAAATGCAGTGCTAGGTACTTGTGGAAAAAACATTCAGATTATACTCACAGTCACAAGTGGAAAATGTTATCCGTCCATTCTCATTTGGTTTTATTTAACCTGATCCCTAGCAGATATTTTATTGAATTCTAAAACTGACCAGAAATTTGCTTAGAGTGACAATGCTCTACTCTTCAGAATAGTGGCTCATTTCCACATCATTTCCACAGTTATAGCTATATAGCTCCTAGGAAAAGGCATTTCCATCTTCCTTGACCACAGATATAACCTGAAGTGTTAATTTCAATTTAAACTAACTACAATTTATGTATTTCCAAACTTAGTTTTTGGCTGTCAAATCATAACCATATCAATGAAATTCCTCAGTAAGGCACATCCCCTTTACCATTTGCCAGCCAGGAACATTTGCTATTTCATTTTATGCAGCTGAGCTCTACCCAAATTTTACCATAAGATAGTAGTATAATCAAGCAAGAATGGTCTGAAGTCATTTGAACTTTCCAGTTTTGAATATGTGCACTGTGGCAATAGGTTCACCAAGGAGAGAAATCTTGCGGGGGAATATTTCTAGCAGAGAGGAGTGGTTTCTCTGCTACATCAATACATAGATGAGTCCTTAATGAGAATTCAAGGTGTGCATTTGTGCCAGAAATATAACTGATAAGCACAGCATGGTTGTAGAAGTGTACTGCATAACAAAGAAAGGGAGGAAGCAGATATGAGGTTCAGTCAAAGAAATAACTCCAAGAGGTACATTACTCCCCACCCCGAACATAAAACCTGCACACAAATATTTTCAGGAACGTATATTCAGACAATAAGCAGCTGTGTACATATGCAGAAACACAGCTGGAACCATGAGAAAGTACAGTGAACAGCCATTTTGCTGCTTCCAAACAAAACCCCAAATGGCAGCACCAAAGAGAATTTCACATGGGCATGGAGGCTTTGGTAAAGATGAGAAGTATCATCCCAGACAACATCAAAACTGCTGCTGAATGTGGCACTACAGGCATGAGAGCAGCGATGCTAAGAACAGCATTTTTCTAGTGCAGTCTAGGTCAGTGCAAGATGCCCTTTCTGGACTGCAAAGCCAAAGCCCTGCCGGATGTTGAGCACTTGGCATCATGACAGCGTGCTCCGGAGGTATCACTGTTTCTTACTGTGCCATCAGACCAGCTAGGGCATTTATTTATTCTTTCTATCCTACTGTTAGCAATAGATGGACTGACTGTAGAGCTTTGAGAATAAGTCAGCATATTTGCCACCTGAACCATGGTTTGTATCATACAACTGTATTGGCTATACGTGCAGTACACATCACTGTGCTACTAGTTTGATAGAAGCACAAGGCGATTAGATTATTCAGCTCCTAAAGAAGGGATGATCTCAGCAAAGATAAGGTTTGCCTTAGAGAAGGTTTCTTAGAGATTCTAAGCTCAAGATGAGTGCTAAGCCTTCAACCCTCTTAGAACAGCTTCTTTTGACAATACTAACAATGACGGGCTGTACTTTTGGAAAGAAAACAAACAAACAAACAAACAAAAAAGTTATCCTTTCTCAACATGCACCAGCAAGTTTTGTATGCACCAGCAAGTTTTCAAGTATAATGAATTCTGTGCAGAAGTTGAGAAAAGTTGGAAAAGCTGGATTGAGGCCATTTTGAAAGTCTAACTGCTAGCAGCTATTCCAAAAACTGTCTCTGTAGACTGCAGTCAATTATTTTGGTTATTAGCTCTACTGCCTCAAAGTTGAGACTTTGCTACTGTGCCCAGCTTTCATGTTCCATGGGATTTACTGTGACTTCAGTAGGAATTAAGTGGACTTAACTCCTCACAGAGTTCATTGTATATTGTGTTAAAGTAGGCCCTTGAATTCAAATGCATGAATTTCCTGCTACTTTATGCACTGAAAATGATTTTCTTCTGCCTCAAGATCTACTTCACCATGGCAAAAGGAACAGTGGAAGAGCTTCCTTTGGCTCTTCCACATGGAGCTTCCTCATGAGAGAAGCACTTCTTGCTCTGTTGGAAAAATAAAAATATTAAAAAAAAGAGAAAATGAAATGCACGATTACCAAGTTGCCTCCACAACTACATGATAAAGAATTCACCATGCCAGGTTATCTACTGGGACCATACTAGTCCTAGTGTGGCAGCTCAGATGATCGAGGAAATAAAACAGAACAATAATACGTATTGTTATACGGGATATAATTAACCAACCTCTCAGGATAACAGTCACAGCAAACAATGTTAAGTTACCAAGGTTTCAATACTGGACTACAGGAGCTTCAGCTTTCCAGATAAACTGGAACATGCATACATTGGGTGGAGACTTCCATGTGCTTCCTACCAAGCCCTCAGTCCCAACACGCACCAGGCTCTGTACAGCTCCAAGGTGGAGCCTCTCCTGTGACTACTTTAAACATTCCTGGACAAGATTTCAGAAAAGACTTTCCAGGGTATGACAGAATACAAAAGCTTGGAAACACTTCCTCAAATATCATACATAACCCAAGAATATTTGCGATGAAACCCCAGTGAACAAAACATAATTCCATTCAGATTTTTCTAATGTTTAAACTAAGGCAAGAGCTGATTTCAGACCAGAACAGCCCAGCACAGGACAAGAGTATAAATCCACTATATGATGGGCCCACTGACCCTGCCTAATAGCCTTGGCACACCAGAAGCTCACAGAGGAGAAGCTCTGCAGCTTGAGAGACATACTGTCTCTCAAATATTAATTTTAATCCATAGTTTGCATTTTTGGCCTTACCTACCGTGCCTCATCGATGCTGTATTTATAGTCAATATAGGCTTATTTCATATTTATTTCTGACCCCTACCATATGCTTCAAAGAAATCTTTATTCACAAAAAATTGGACTCTAGAAATAGGACCAAAGTCCACTTTACAATAAAATACTTGATAGAAGTATGTACCTCCAGACCCCTGATCAGGCCCTGAAAAAGACTGAGGAATGGAATGAACTAGAACAAGAAAGATCAAACCCTGACTTTCATCTTCTTCTGTCCTATGAAATTAGGACAAACAAACCAGGCTGCCTTCCTCCATCTCAGTTCCTCAATGGTAATATCACCTTCCTGCACCTTGACATATTCAGACTATAACTTCTCTGGGCAGGGAGTTTCCTAAGTCTTGGTCATTAGAACTCATTATAAAATGAAAGTTCACCTGGTACTCTTTTCCAAAACTCATTTATTGATTAGAACAATCATAATAGATAGAAGCGCTTGGGTGCAATATTCACTCCTGACTCAGTCAGAAGAACATGCAACTAGAGGACACTGTCAGCAATTTACGTATAGTCAGGATGAGGTGAACAGTGAATAGGATGCTCTACTGTATTAAATCAACATCTAGATAAAGAAAGAATACAGTTCTAAACAATGGCAGCATGTACTTCTGCATATTTACAGACACATTAAAATTGATGATGAAAACAAGGAGTCAAGATTAAGACAGTGAATGTAGTGAATGAAAATGATCTTTATTAGTGATAGCAAGAGAGAAAAAATGATCAGAGAAGACGACTTTGAAAGTCATTGGGAGACATGAACATAGACAAGTCTAGCACAGGAGGCAGTACAGAACAAGCAGACAGTGCCAAGTTCAGTACAGGAAAGGATCAAGAGGCACATCCCAGCTGATAGATATGAGATGTGACCAGAAGAGTAGAAAAGACTTCACTTATTCCATCTTAGATTGGAAAGAAAAACATACGTTCATCAAGAACCTTAGGAAAATGGCCCCTAATTCCAGTCTACCAAGTCTGACCCTAGAGATCCAAAGGGTTACTTCCAAGAACCATTAGTTAGTATGTAGTCACCAAGTATTTTTGTTCATGTGAAATATCTGCTGTCTTGAGGTTATTGGTATTATGCAATATCATTCTCTACCCTACAGAAGTACATTCAGACTATACAATATAAACACATTTTTAATCGTACAGACTAGTCAAGTACCTAGAATGCGGTGTGATTGGTAATTTACGAGCTACTGAAAATCAAACTGAAGTTAGCCCCTCCAATAACTTCATTTCCTAGGTTCTACTTATTTATTGAAAATTACAATAATAAACTAGTCACCTTTTAGCAACTAAAACTGCTTTAGTTGCTGTCAGTCTCTAACCAGAAAGTTAATTTTATGGCAAACATACTGTCAAGTGTCTGTATTGTTTTGCATGCCACACTGCAAACATGCTGAAGTTCTGTTTTTTCATGTGTACCTAGTACACAGTTACACAAACACACAGACCAGTAGCATGGTTTAACAAAGGGTTGTTTGCAACCATGGTATTTGTGTCTCTCCAAGATTGCCTTTCTAAACTAGCACTATGGGAATATTATCATTAAATTGTTAATAACAGCAGATAGATCTCCTTTTGCATTTTAAGATCTTAGATTATTTTTTTCTCATTTTGCTCAGATTGTATTTTCCTAGCTAATGCTCTGCTGGGGATACTGCAACACAGACAATCCCATTTTTGTTTCAGTGTCACATCTTCAGTGCTGTTTCCAGATACTGTTTTGGTAGAACAAAGCCAGAACTCAAATGTCAGTGTCTTCTGCCTATACCCCAATCAATAAAACAATGTATTTTGAAGAACTAGGTACTTTCTTATCTGCAGCACAAATTTCATTGTAAAACAAGTGTAATTATGAAAGTCTTGTTAACTTCTGACAAAAAAAAAAGGAAGGTCTGAGAGCCGTCATTAGAGATAGGCTGTGGCCATATTAAAAGTGATGAGAAAAATATGGCAGAATCTCTAAAATTAGGGAGGCCACACTCCCATTGGACAGCTGTATGTAACTCAGCTGAGAATAACTCTACTAGGATTGCATCATATCTGTGAAAAGCATTAACTTGTTCCTAGTAAAACTCTTCTATGAAAAATGTTATTTTTCCATTGTGTGCTTTTCCCCACAAACTATTTTGGGAAAATGAGTATCCCAGTTGACAGATAAGGAAAAGAGGCTAAAGTCAAGGTCACATGATGATTCCCTGCTGAGGTTGCCCCAGCAGTTCAGGGGCTTACATTACTGTCTTATTAAAGCAGAAGCCTTGTGGTTTTTCTGAAGTCACCACATCCCTCAGATTGGAAGAAAACAAAGAAGAGAGGAAAGCACCTCTCCTTTTGCAATAGGATAATCAGAGTATTCCAGGCACAAACAAAGGATGAAGTGTCTGAATTGGTCTGAAAAAAGCAGAGCAATTGTGGGCATTCTCCATGCACCCTGTTCAAACTGTGCCACCAGCAGAGCTCACCTGTGGCCATGCCTCAGGCAAGGATGCAGGACTGGCCGTGCAGTGATTTTTGCCTTGGGCATCCTCTTGGCAGCACCCTCAGCAGCAGCCCACCACTGCAGTGGCTGAACTCCATGGTAATTCCTTCATTCCACAGCCCAGGTGATGCTCAAAGGAACAGGCACACTGCCAGCCTCTCTAGAAACAGAGAGGCACTCTGACCTGCACCAAGCATCTCCTGCACACTCAGACCTTTTTTCCATGCATGAGATGTCTTCCCATACTTTCCCACAAACCTACCACAGCAGCCTGGCCCACATCAGCCCGCCACACACAGTCTCTGTAGAAACACTCCCCAGATACACTTCCTTGCACACGCACACATCATTTTAACATACCTACCTTCTGTACGTACCCTGTACATGAACCCTACTCATACACAGCATATGAACCCCCCCCAACACTCCTTCCTTACACATCACTGTGCAGGAATCCTCCAGCACCTCTTACACACAAAGCCCAATATCCCTCTACAACACTCCTTGAGCATAACCCTTCCAACACGCCCCCTAAGCATGAACCCCCTCTAGGAACCCTCCTTACACCTTCTTCCACATATCTCTACATATAAAACCTCAAATTTCACCAAGTGCAACCCCTCTCAACATCCCCTTTCCATGCACACCCGTTGATCATTAACTGCTTCCCAAACACAATGCATGAGCTCCTGACACACCCCTCCACACTTCTCAAATGCTGTCTGAACCGCTAACACACCTCCTTAAACACACTCAACCCCACATCCCAACATTCCATAATCCCCTGCACATCCCAGCTCCCATACACATTGTTCATGAGCCCCATACTGCACACCCTTACACACTGTGCATAAATCCCTCCTACCCCCATCATACATCGTGCAGAAACCCTGTTACATATATACTGCATGACCCCCCCACACATACAGTCATAGCACTTTCTACTCATAATCGTCCAACCCCAGTGGGACCCTGGCCCAGTCTGGACAGACATAGGGATCCCCTCAGACAGCCCCCTGAGCCATGCACACAGCCATGTCTAGTCCAGAGTAAGACACACCCCTCAAGCTCCGCATCTGCACTAGAGCAAGCATGCTGGAGGCACCCTGAGGGCTCCCACACTCCTCTGCATGTCTGTGCAGGGAAGGAAATGGGGCAGGTTCAACACAGAGGGGCAGAAGCGTCCCTGGGCCAGAAAGAAATGTGACCTTAAGAAAAGGCCGAAGTGGTGCAGCCCCCCTCTCACCCCGCCTCCTCACTGCACCAGCCAGCAATGCCAATTACCTTCCTCCAGCTCATCCATGCTTCCAATCTTCCGCGATCCATCAATGGTGTAAATGTAACGGACTCCCTGAGGCAGATTAATGTTGTCAGACAGGGACCGGGTCAGGTCAGCCAGGAGAGCATCAAAACTTCGGAAGCGGTCGGAAGACACAGCATATACAATTCCCTTGAAGTAGCGGTCCCCGTTGCGATAGAAACGCACCTTCTTGGCTTTCTTCTCATTACTCAGTGCCTGTAAGGTCCTGGTTCTGTAGAAGCTACAATGAGCACTGTGAGTGGGACTGGGCAACCCATTCATACGTGAGCCTCGCATGTTTCTGGACGCCTTGTCTCGTTCGTCAAAGTGTCCAAAATCAAGTTCCATAGTTTGGTGAACCCTAAAGATCTGAAGCTGAGCAGGAAGATGGGAAGAAAAGGAGTGTGAAGAGGACAGGTTAGAGCCAAGCGGAGCTACAGTCCAGCAAGAAAAATGACAGAGCTACATCTGGAGCAGGCCAGATCTATTTGAGAAGCATCCCCTCCCCTGACCCAGATTTGTATCGATTCTGGGGACTGAGGGTAGGAGGGGTCCTCGCTGTGAAAGGGATCCAATTACTGGGGGCAGGGAACATATTACTAGAGAACAGTCTGCTCCTGCACCTGGGAGTTTTCAAAGTGTAGTAAATTGGGACTTGAGACCAAAGGGAGTTGCATCTCAGCCCCCAAATACCCATCCAAACACCAGTTGGCAGTGAATTAAACCTCTGAGCCCTGTGAGGTTTCTTTTGGCAACAGAAAACAAGGAGATCCCAGTGAGTCAGCCCTTCAATCTGTCGAATCACGGAAGGAATCAGAGCATCTGAATATTTAACATTAGAATAAACTGGCATTTATGAAAGAATGGTCGCAGGGGACTAAGCAGTTTCTTTGTGACAGCCTGTTCAATAAGGGTTAACAATGAGATCCATCCCACCCTTCCCCCTATCCGCAGCCCCCTCCTAGCCCATCAATCAATTCCCAGGACCAGCCTACATCTCTAAGAAGAAATGACTGGAAAGAAAAATCTGTCATTGAAACGAGGCTTCTGTGAGCCCTTTTCAGCAGCCTGAGCCTCCTCTGAATTGCATTTCAGCTCCCTTTTAATGAAGAGGAGAAAATAAAGGAGCTATTTCCAACTCTTCAAACCCCCCCCCCCTCCTGGTCTTAAGTGATTTAATTGCTGGAAGTGCCCCCTGCCCAAGGGACACTCCGCCCCTGCCAGCTCACCTTTCATTGTTCTGAGCACAGGGGGGCTTCTAGCGCAAGGGAAGAGCTCATAAAAGCAGAGACTTGAGTTGACAGACAGTAATCAGGAATTTTCGCATGGTCTTTAGTTTATGCTTAAGAACAACCTTCCCCCTGCACCAAACCCCAACACAAAAGGAGGAGAAATCCCCCCAGTCCTGCTCTTTCATTCCCTCTGTAAACTAGAAACATGCAACTCACGTAGGCTGCTTGCATGTTAACACGAGGCAGAAATGCGATTTACATCCCATACTTGGTATCCAGGTAAAATCTAGGAAAAGCTGTTGCTATCAGTTCCCCACCCCTCACATTTGCCAGAACCGCTGCTTCGCTGTGTTTTACAATGTCACTGTGACCTGCACGAGAAAAATCATTGTCCTCAGCCTGCGGTAAAGCAGATAACAATGCAGGCAATCTGCAGAGAAACCCTAAGTTAGGAATGTTTTCCGCACAATGCCAGCTGGGGTATATTCAGTTGGGTGACACGTACTGAACAATGAAACATCCAAGCAACTTCGGGAATGAAACAGAGGATTCGGAGGTTTTGTATAAAAATGAACTGCAGATGCTGTAAGGTACTAAAAGAAAGATTCCTCCTTCCATCTGACATCTGCTACTTTTCTGCATGCAAGTGACTCGAAAGAGCTCTACTCACCGGTTTTCAGCGCGCAGGGTGGAGATGCTGAGAGAAAGAAAACCAGGCTCGCTCTGCCTTTGTTGTCTGAGCTCCAAGCAAGAAATTCCTGCCAGGGTGGATGAGACGCCTCCTAGGTCCTAGTGCCTTGTTCGATCCCTTCATGGTAACTTTGCCTCAATGGTTTTTACTCTAATCATCATTCATCTTATTGTAATCTTCTCTGTATCTGAAGGGGAAAAAAAAAAGGGTGTGTTCATTCCAGCCCTGGATATGTTAATAGATGGTTAAGCAAAAAAAAGTTTAAAGGGATAAGTTTGGGGCTTATGTTCTGAAGGAAGTAAATTTCTCCTTGGCTTTAACTCCACCAAGAAAGCATCTGGCCCCACTGAAAATCGAGCATAATTAGACTGATGCATCATTTTTATAGGATTACAATACAGGGAGGTCATGGTTACTAGTTTACTATGTCCTACAATACTGGCACAAGGCTAGTGTGTTAGTAAAGCAACCTAAGAAGAAAAGTTAACCAGTGGCACTGGGCCCAGTCCTGCTGCTGTACTGGTTTCACACAGCATTCATGGTTTACACTGGCAAGCAGGAAGGGACAATTGAACTTGGTGGTTACATATGCAGTGCACTTGAATAATGTTTCTCCGTTAACACTGGACATAAGTCAAAACCAAAGCTCTGAATTCAAGTACCCAAAGGGTTCAGGATGGAGTCAATCAACACAAACCTAACACAACAGATTCAGTTTGGCTTATATCCCAAACAAACAAAAGAGAATTTGGATTTAACTGCAGGAGAATTCAGCTGTTTTAAAATTGCACTAGCCTCTTTCCCTGAGACAACAAAATCTTTCACCTGCTTTATAAGAGAGATTTCCATTCTGTATGTAGAGGAGCAGCACTGCAAGCCCCACTCCTAACCCTGCTGGTGCTGGTATCATCTTTACTTTAAATAGGAATAAGGCTTGGAAATGGGAGGGTCTTCCCATCTGTAGAAGGAAATCTTTCCTAACAATGCTATGTCTGATTTGAATGAAAACATCAGATTTTCTTCATTCTGGCACATTATGTGTTTAAACAGGAAAAAAAAAAAAAAAAAGTATTTATTCCAGCTCTGTCTGCCCTGTAGATGATTGTCCAGTTAGTGCTGATGAATTGAATCCACTCAAAAACAAAAACCCCTTCCCAGCAATTTTCACACATAACATTTGTGAAAAGTTTTCTCCTTCCCCTAAACCATTTTTTCATTCATATAAGGTATCATCTGCTCCCTTTGTGCTTCGTGGAATCACTACATAGGAAACCACAGAACTACTCTCCTTCCCATTCCCAAATTAGATGTATGGACATTCATCACCATGCATTTAATCTGTCCACATTATATGACAGACAATGATACTTGTATGATAAACAATGATAAACAATTCTTCCCTATACTATACAAGAGACTGTCTTAAGTTTTCATATTTTTAAAATGCAAAGGCATAAATTATTATACATGTGCTCAATGCAGTAACAGCAAAAATAGAGGAAAGGAAATAAAATTTAGTCTTCAGTGGTGCATGCCTAAGGCATTTGGATACTATTTCGTGGCAAGGTGGAAGGCTGATGTAAATTCATGCCATACAAATTATCTCCCAAGTTTGACTTCTATAGAGTCTGTGAGGACAGCAAATAGTCTCAAACAGTAATAAAAGACAGCTCTTCTTTCTAACCCTGAAAGCTCATCCACCAATGAGAAAATGAAGTGTGTGTATGTTTGCTCAGGGTACTACCATAAGCTTTTGAGCATGGGCACTTGCTTTTAAAAGCATTCAGGGTTAAGCACATTTACTCTGGCAAGAATCCTGGTATACCCTGACTGAAGGATAAGGTTTCTACAATCAGTGGTAACAATGTTCATCTTTGGTGTAACCAAGTTATTTGTATAAGGTGCCCAAATCACGGGAAGTACAGTTGTCCCCTTTAATCCTGCCATAGGCAAGAAGAATCTCAGCAGCCAGAGCATCATTGGAGATGAAGAGCCCTGAAGCCAGATTGACGTGACATTCCCAGTGGAATCACACCACATTTGCTTCTCTGCAAATGAAAGCAGAATCATCTCATTCTACAGACACTGGTTGGCAATATGGCATGGAAACAAACAGCCCTTTCTTGATGAATACTTCTTCACTGGCCCCAAGGAGTTAATGCTGGTCAAAACCTATTTACTTCAGAAGAGAATCATTCCCTGAGACAAATCTAAACCGTTTTAGGCAGCATGAGGTACCGAGAATCGGAAAAATTCTTCTTCCCATCAATAGCCTCATCTTGCTAAAAAGGAAAGACAAATATAGCTTTTCAGATTAAAATATCTGCTTCAAATCAGGTGAATCATCTTTCCTCCAAGGAAGCTAACATTTAGACTTCTGCCTATGTAACTAAATCTGGAAAAAGACATGTTTGTTGGCATTGCCAGGCAACTGTGATACTTCAGAGAAGAGCAGAGTGCAGATAAAAGAGATTTTGTGGCTGCTTCCCCACATATACATACATATGTGCTAACCTCCCCATGTACACATACAAAATCCAGTTTCTATTATCAGGAGTCAGTCTTAAGTATTTTCTATGTCAGCCTTCCATTGCCTTGCTAATAATACTGTCCTGAATTCTATAAAACTTCTGTTTATTCATAGCACATCACAGTGTAAGGGTGCTAATCAGCTGAAGTCTGGCTGCACCACAGTTAAAATTTTCGGAAAAAATAAAACCAAGCGGTCACTGCTTTTGTAGGAAAACTTGGATCATCATTGTCAAATCAGTCTATGTAGATGCATGTTTAATTTTTTTATTTTCACCTCCATGCTTCTGGAGTGCTTTGAAGATGTCATATCTGATCACTCCTTTCGAAGCTTTGTTGGATGAGATCTTTATGCCAAAGCGCTCTGAAATCACAAATAACTATTTCAGGGCTCTGTCAAATGCGTTGAGGCAGTCAGAACCTAAGATCCATAAAGCCAGTAACTCACTTCTGAAACTATAGAGCAGCAGCCTTTAAACCTGAGGAGCTGATAGTTCATTGAAGAACTATCCTATATTGGCCCACAGAGTTAAGTTTCTCCTACACAGTACTATAAGCAATGAGCACTTCACAGACTTTCACCATGCAATGTTAGTTTCCTTTGAATATTTATTTTTATACAGACCACACACATCTGAAAGTCTTTTAAATACCAAAGCTTGTGAGCCAAATTCAGTTTATTACCAGGAAAGTAGGAGGTTTACCTTCACAGCATAGCTGCCCCACTCCTTGCCTTGTAACCATCTGCAGAGGCTGTATAGGCCCATCTGTAGCCTGAATCACTGAAAACCCCAGGGAACAGAAGGGACAGAGTTTTCTGTCTGTGGAAGGAGGAAAGGTTGGAAGCTGTAGATTCCAATAAGTTTGGCTGGGCTCCAAGGCCACCTGCAGCAGCCAGAGAATGTAAGGTTCTCACCTGCATCCCACAGCAACACCACCCTTTGGGTGGGACCTGTCACTCCTTTGGAGACAGCCTCCAGCTGTGCTGAATTAATGCTTCTGAGCTGTTGCAGCCCCACGCCCTTGGCAGATCCCCCTCAACTTCAGCAGATTACTTTGGCATCAGATAAACTTCTGCTGAAAGTTAGGAGAAAGGAGCCATTCCTTCCTCTGAGGGATCAACAAGAAGCATGCTACAAGTGAAAAGGCCATTCCCTGTGCTAATAAGCCCTTTTTAAGTATTGGAAACAATGCAGTCCAAAGAATTAATTCAGTGACTCATCGAAGACATTCCCAACACATTCAGATATAAGAAAGCACTAAAAAGCACAACACTCATCCAAAAAATACCTTTTACATTAGATTTCATCTGACTTATTCCCTCCATTCTACAAAACAACAAATCACGTAGATGAATGAATATTCCATGGCTCAAAACAAATTTCTTGATAGAGAAAACAAAACACCCTCATCCAAGGTATCCTTTTGCAAATCCTGCCACATTCAGTGGGTTCCATAAGGCAAATTTTGGAGGCAGTTCAGTGACGCAGTTTTCCCTCAACAGCAATTTGCAAAGCTTGCAGAAAGCCATGGAAACATCTGCCACATGCATTGCCTCTACATTGGGGAACATGCAGAAGCTCACAAAGGTTGTCAGTATGTTTCTGCTGACCAAACTAAGCGTGGTATATAGTCTGCAAGTCCCAGCCAAGGTCAGGACAAATAAAACCACAAGAAATCTAGATGTCTCCTTCCTCAGAGGTTGTCCATGGGCTGCATCATGATCAAGACTACTAATTTCTTGATAATTGACCTACAAGACTAAAATTTTCAATTGAAGATGAAAAATACCTTCACTGTCTTTAGGAGACATTAGGAGTTTTTTTAAACTCTGGAGCAAAGCATTGGAAAAGACTAGAGGTAATAAAGGGACAAATTATACCAGCCTGGAGCTCTCAACCTCTGAGGCTCATCGTGAAATTTGGAGTTGAGAGAAATCATGATCATCCTGTTGTGATGGGCAGGGACTACATGAGTACAAAGGTTTCAGAACTTTAAGAGGAGGCAAAAAAAGAGTCATAAACAAGGAAGAAAGGTGAGTTCAGTTTTGAATCAACTCATTCTAATGCTACAGAAGTCCCCTGCCTATACAGATCCTCCTTTTCCATTGTGCCAAGCATTTCCCATGTCCACATACCACAACACACTGCCCATAGGTAACCTTGACTGATGCCCATGTTGTCTTTGGAGGACGCACCTATTACTAGCAGAGGGCTTACCTTCAGATACAGATCCTGTTTGTGCCAACATATCTGGCAGAGCACAGGTGATGAAGTCCCACGGAAGCCACAAGAAAACCTGTCCACTGGCAGAAGATTAGTATTTAAAGCATGGATTCTGGCAAAGTTCAGCTGTTGTGCAGTGGTGCTGAACTGTCAGCTACACGGTAGAAACAATTGTCATTCAGCTTTCTCACCTACCAACAATCAGAGCTGAGAGGCAGCTCTGATGTTTTCATACTCTCCATGAAAGAAGAGAGCAGAGTGGGGAAGCACTTCTTTTATGCTACTTGAACCATCCTATGAAAGCAATAAAACAATCTGTTTTATCCTAAAATTTCACAGAAAACAGTAGTAAATGATTTTTTCATTGCTGCAGATACTGCTTAGCTAAATCTGCCATTGTTCTTCAGGCACGTTTATCTTTAAGAAATTATTGATAATCATTGCTTTAAAATGAAAATTTAACTGCTCAAATTCACAAATCAAAATACACAAACACACTAAATGATAGATGTTTAAATACCAGTATATAGAGATTCCTTATTTGCACTGATACAGTCTCATTCCAGAAGGACAGACTTGTTACAGTCAGTCAGAATGGAGAGAACAATAAAATACGCTACAGCACACAAGGCTGTCTCTGACATCTTCAGTCACCTTCTTCCAGCTGGAAGAACCAGCTCTGCAAACACTGCATTGAACTAAAACAATTCTGATTCTTTTCCCAGATCACTACCAGGCTTTGAAAAGCTGGGGTTGCATGCAGGAGCCAGCAATATCAGTTGTTTCTGGTGCCAATGCAAAGTCCTGTCCCTAGCAGCTCTTAATACATCCAGGGACTTTAGATACCCTTAGAGTACCTACAAAGAGCTACATGTATGTTTCATCTTCAAAACAAAGGTTTTGGTATATAAGCCTAAGACATGGCCTTTCAGATAACTCTATTTAAAGTGCTGAAATGATCTGAACAGGGTTTGGAACTAGATGGTCTTTAAGCTCCCTTCCAACTCAAGTCATTTTACGATTCAATGATGGTGATTTTACTGAGTGAGAAGCTGACACCAGAAACTCCAGTGTTGATTCTGATGCTGTTTCCTGTATACTGTATCCTGTATATTCCACTGTATACATTCTTTTTATTATGAACCTTCCCCCCAATGTAAGATAAAAAATTACTACATACTACTTATGGATTATTTATTCCCCATTGTAAGAAAACCCTGGTCTGGAAAAGTTTGTAAACCACTGTTTAATTGAACAGTAGAACTGTACCAGAACATCAGGCTTCACAGCCAATGTTTGGATCAAGAACAATATTAGAAGATAGTCTTGATCTCTCATCTGAAGGTATCCTTACCAGTACATTCAATTTAACAAGATCTCATAAAAGGTTACCCAGAACCAACTATGTGAACACTCTGAACAAGCAAAGATTGTAGGATTTCAGGCACCAGATAGAAAAGGCTTCCATTTTATACTCCACAATTCTTAACACATATTAATCACTAGAGCTGGAGCCAAAAGGGGTCTACTCAGAAAGCATAAAGAAATGCAGATATTTCCCGTGACTTCAAACTCCAGAAAAAGAAACCCTAGCATGTTCAAATGGGACAAGCTCTCTGCTCACTGTGAACTTGAGGGTGGTCTTTATGTGGGATGTTTGAAGACAAGTGGCTCAAGTCAGAAAAATCAATTGATGAAATGCCATAATAGTGCAAAACATCAGATTTGTTCCTTGCTAGCTGTAAGAAAAGGATATTAGTACCAGACTGGCTTTACTGAGAGTCCTGTTGGTCGTAACCACTGTTCTCTCCTCTATCATCATCTGCTGAACTGCCAAGTGAAGGTACTCCTACAACAGGTTTCAGTTCCTAGTGCTGAGTACACATCAAGTCCCAGCAGAATGTCACCCTACTACCTTTATATCATGGGCTAATGGACAGACAGATTTACCCACACACATCACAGCCACTAATTTTGTTCATCTCCTGCTTTGCTACAGCCACTGGAGAAAAGCAGATCAGCTGATTGCAATCGCACTACAGAAACAAGCCACAGCCTTAAATACTAACAGGCAATTGTTTTGTCCTTTGCACCCATTAAGCGCTTTGCAGTTCTGAATTGATGTTTTATTCTGTTTCCATTTAGAAAATTAAATTGCTTAGCTCCTTATGTGAGTTACATTCATCAAGCAATTCACCAAACATTTACAGCTTGATCCTCAGTTAGTAACTCCGAAAGCAGATGGAGCACTTCTCAAGTATCTTTTATTCAAGACTGATTCAAGGCCCAGAGCATAACACAAATAGTTTTTGCATGGCCCCTGGGCACAGTCGTGACTTGTTTCCTTGTGGTCACCCTGTGTTGATCCTGGACCCAGCGCTGCTGATCGGGCTGATTCCCCAGTTTGTGGTCTAATTCTGAAAGCCAGTACTTAAGAGCAGTGTTTGCCTTGCTTTTTGACCATATGATCCTACTCACTTTTGAGTTGGCCATGCTAAAGATCATCTCTTTACTTTAAGGTACATTTCCTACGCATCTCTTTGCGATATCCATTTTAAGTTTCCTTCCCTGCCTTTTCTGTAGAGGTGTGAAAGGGGAACCTGAAAGGAGATCTAGTTTTACTTTCTTCAGTGTTAATCACAAAAGAGTGGAACGTCCACATCACACCCAAGCCATTCATGGAGAGAGTAACACCAGTGCAGAGTGGTTCCCTGTGAGGTTGGCAGATGTGACAGGAAGCAGTAAGCCAGACATGAGATTGAATGCATAAGTTGAGTGCACAAAGAGTACCTCCACCGTGCTCACAAAGCAGCACGAAACTGCATCGTACCCCTGAAAGCTCAGGCATCCGCAGCAATCATCGTCGGGATGTCCGTGAAAACCTCGGTGCAAACCTCATATCCGTCTTTGGGCTGATTCCTCGGGCTGTAGGTATCTGTAAGACAGCAACGATGCCACCATGTGGTGAAATTGAGTATCGGGAGTGCAAAGCAATCCTCGTTCGAGGACTCCGATATCAGTTTGGAGGAAGTGCAGCTCTCAAGCACATTATTTGCTTCCTAGAAAGAGAGGATACAATGCACCCATAAGCAGCCACCATGCTTCACTAGCAGTGCTGTAGCGTGCCAAGAAGATTTGCAGGCACAACAGCTAGTCCATCTGATGAATTGCTATGGCAAAAGAAATGGAAGAAAGTCTCTTACACTTTGCACTTCCCACCCTCCTTCCTGCTTTGTGGAAAGGAGCGAGTAGACAGGCTTTTTGCCTTGATGACTTGCAAGGTCACTGCCAGCTCTGGAACATGCTCACTTCCCCTGCAACTTGGTGGGCAGTAGCATAGCCTGATTGTTACTCAGCTACTGAGAGCCATGTAATGATTATTCATCATCATAACAGGCCGTGTCTGTACAGCATGATGTTACTTCCCACTACAAGGAATCACTTCTGATCAGAAATTCAGGTAAAGCTGAACAATACGGTTAGTATTTAATGATAGTGATTTAATTCAAAGGAACGTATAGCTGATAGATTTGTTTTAACTTCCTCTTAGCAAATCAATTCCCATAACTTGGTTATTCTTCCTATAAGTTTCAGCACACATTATGCATACACTTGCAAGAACCTAACAGCATCTCAGACATCTTGAGTGGTTAGGGCTGGACTGCAGCTTCTTGACAATGATGCAGCCAGATTTACACAAATCTTTCTCCATTTGCCCAGTAGGATTAAGTGATTTAGCATCCCTAAACTGAAAAAGGAACAGATTTGTTCTTGTTTTTGTTTGTTTGATTTTGCACATTACAGGATCTTGAAAAGCAGAATGACCCTTGCTCAAAGTTGGGATTTGAGCTGTATGTGGGGTGAAACAAATCCCAGAGATGGAGTCACAGCTTTGCACTGCATTGACACAATCTGGGATGCGACTTGTTTGATTCACGTCAGACCAAAGGCAGGCTTTGCAGAAGCTAATTACTGTTTTGTTTCATGTAGCCCATTGGGTGATAAGAAATCATTTCATTTTACAACAGACACCAGGAACAGGCTCCTCATACAACATAGCTTTCTTCCCCTTAATGCTTAAGGCCTGCTAAACCAACACAGACAATTGGTTGAAGGATTTAGAAAACACTTAAGGAAAACATGTTATCAGGCATTTGCACGTCAGACTTGCTTCCCCGAATTTTGTAAATGCCCTTCCCCTCGCTGCCCCAGGAGGAAGCAGTTAAAGGCAATGCCAGCAGATGGCAACCCGCTAAGGCGGTTGTAGCGGTTGTTGAGCCGTGCAGACCTGCAGTGTGGGTAGCAGGCAGAGGGTCAGAGCAGCTTTGTCCTTGCAATTAAAACTTCAAAGGAGAGGCTATAGGAGACATCCAGCTGTTTTAAACTTTGCTGCAGCCACACTGTATTACTAACATCCCTGTGGTACTACGTAACCCATTTTCATAGCTCATTCTATAAAATTCTTACTGGCTTCTCAACGCTAAAGCATGGGAAGCTTGCACGACATGCACATGGTCATAGAACGCTGTGATTCAAGAGTCTCCGTTTTCTTTTATACTTCCAAAAACCCTGCAGAGGACCAGTTTCTTTTAAGCAACACTGTCTGAAATATAGGTTTAAATTATACACTGCCAATTCAGACAGAATATAAAACGTCATGCCCAGATCACATTTTTTAAAATGTTCCCATGCTTGAGATTTCCTTCTGTCCAGCTCTAGGATAAATCCTAATTTGTGCTGAAAATTACTGTTCAAATATTTCCCTCCCACCAACAATTCAAGGAATTAGAGGGTTTAAGTTTTATGTGCAGATAACATTTGGAAGGCTGTAAGCATTTGGAGTCTCCCTAAATTTTTAAAAGCTGGAGGGCAGCAGGTTTGGCAGTCCTCACAGAGTTCAAGTAGGAGCTTCCTTAGCAGGAGCAATGCTTTGTTTCACACCATCAAAACACAGAACAAGGGTTTCCAGGCACCCAACAGAATCCAGAGGACTAGAGCCAGAACTCACATTCAGACAAGCCACAACCCACACTCTTCATCCTCAGCTGAGCTCTGTACGAAGAGCCATGAGAAGGATGCTACTTGCTACCAGGCCTTGCCAGCCTGACCTACACAAACTGAATACAGAGAGTATCTGTTTCTTCAGAGAGGAGCCTCATCTTTCCTGTGAAAGCCTGTGTTTCTGCATATACAAAGGGAAAGTTTAGATCTGAAGCTGAAAACTGCTCAGTCTTCTCAGCTCTTCAACAAACCCTAAGCTCATGGCCGTGTTCCAGGAATTTGAATTTTCTTGAGAAGAGCTGAGGAATTGAGAAGCACTAGTTTTCTCACATACAGAGTGATCAGTACCAAGCAGAACACAGCAGGGAAAGAATACTGAAAAAAGTGACCATTTTAGAGTTATTAAGGGGGAATTTGAGTTATAGTGAGGGAAGAGATTACAGCAACATCCTGCTAATTAGCAGGGGAGAAAACAGGAGGTCCCATTCACTAAACTATTGTTTTAAATTAGGATATGGAGTTATTTCATTGGAGGGCTGCTTTCTATCTTCTCTTCCAGAATAGAGATTAGCAGTAAATTATTTAATTTACATTGGCCAAATAGCTATCAATTTCAAGGAGATGCAATTAGATTTCAGAAGACAGCTTTTTAATATTCATATCAGCTGCTGTAACTACATTTTCAATCCACTGCAGGATTTAGCAGGCTGTTGAACTTGGTATGGAGCAGTGGGTTGTGGTAGGTCACTGGGGTGAGCTCATGCTGTGACAGGGATGGATGATAACTCACTAGTTGTGATCATGCTATAGGGAAAGGAACTCAACAAACCCCAGGACAAAGAATATTTCTTAACAGGAACCAATTGCCCATCAGTTTCAACTTCACTACTCTCTACCAAAGCTCTCCAGCTTAGCCACAGTCCAGCAGAGTATCAACATACCAGAAGACAAATTAATTCTTAATTATTGCTGCCCCCACCACATATGCAACTTCTACCATGCAGTGACTATTCCACATGCTGTTATTCCCATGGATCACAACTAGCTTCTAGTAGAAAAAAATATATACATTTTACTTGGCTTAAGCCAGTTTCACACAGCAGAAGCAAAATATTTATTGGTTTGGCTCAATTATCATCAAGTCTCTGCTGGTTATAAAGCATGCAGAGATTGCATAACAGGATCCATACAGAAAGTCTGCAATATGCAAGATCTAATGCCTTGAATCTAAGGAAGCAGGATTTTTTGGAGCAACGAAACATTGAATCCAGTATGAGTAAATGTAACACCATCCTCAGCAAGTACCATTAATTTACTTGCACACTGGGATAAGCTGCATTAGTCCAGCAAGAGAGCTTTTGTTTCCTTATGTTCTTCACGCTGGAAAAAATACTTACCATGTGGATTATACTAAGGGTAAGCAGACATTAAGTAGAGGAGAGGTGCTACTATACCTTCATTAGAAAACAGGCTGTTCCATACCTCAGTCAGGGAGTTATGGAGCAGATTTAGAGAAACCTTACTGAAAGAGATCTTAACTAGCAGGGAGCACATCCTTCAGAAACGAGGCATGTAATAACTTATTCTGGTGTCACCATTCCCTGAAGTAAATAGCATTGGATTTTTTTCTGAAATAACTAGCTCATTACCTCAGCCTGTGGCAGAAGCAGCAAGTGCCAGCCATCTGGAGTGCTAGATGGCCCACTGCCAACATAGCTGTGATGCTGTGGAAGAGGTGGAGAGCAGGGGTGAGTTAGAGGAATGAGAACAAGTATAGCATAGACAGAAGGCTAAAGCAAGGGGAGGGATTTACACGCAAGAGAAAAAAAAGAACTGCTCTTAAAAAAATTGTAACTGATGCCTAAGATCAAGCAGATATTGGAAACAAGTTGTTTTCCATGTTATTTGCTAGCATAAGGGTAGGGAAAGAGATGACCCTAACAATGAAGAATTATTAGAAATAAAATTATGAGATAAATAAAATAAAATTAAGTAAATTAAAATAGCGAAGAGCCAACCCATTATGCTGTGTTGGGAAATGTAAGTTCCCTGACTCGAACACCTATCTCTACATAGGAGAACCATCACAACACAGTTTACTGACAGAAGAAGCTTATCTTCCTCACTAAAAAGAGTCCATACTTATACAGACCTCATTGAGACTCTGCTTGAGTCTTTAGCTCAAGTAGCTCAAGCCATCACACTTTACTATTTTGTTACCTTATTGTGATGCTGTAATATGAAGAGCAGTCATGAGAAACTAGACTTTTTTTCACAGAGATGTAGCAATTTACTATATACAAAAATACGATCCAAATTCTTGATGACTAAATAGTACAGAAAATAACCTCCAAAATATACCAAGCAACACATCTCTAGTAAGTGCTTACAGACAATTTCAACAGATTTGTTGGCAAGAATTGGTTAAAAGCAAAAACCAGGTAGGGCTGCTCACAGTTCTTAAAGGAAATTAGGTGAAATAATTTCTGTTCTTTTTTTTCCCCTTGTGTTTACCAGTATCAAGTTATAGTAGAAAAATTGGGACACTTGAATGTTAAGTGTTACAGCATTTTTCTATATAGGAATGCTGTTTTTCTTTCCTACCATTGTGGGTTCTTAAGATCTGCACTCTATGAGCTGTAAGGAATGGTAGTCAAAGTCTAATAAATATAGGTGCCGAAGTAACTATGTTTGTCTTCTGTTGGTATAAGAAAATAAATCAACTTGTGGCTCTATCTTCCTGGAAAGTTAAGGCCTTTAGCATCGCTTCTATTTTTCCCTCTTTTTTCCCTCAGGCTCCTTAAGGAAAATTACTGTTCAGAAAACTACATGTGAGAGTCATGCCTGCAGAGGGCTAATTCAATACTGCTGTGCCATAGAGCTGTGATCACTTTCTCTGGAAACAGGAGAACAAGTCTTTCTTTGTAAGGGATAGGCGAAGCTGTCTTTTGGTGGAAACATGACAAAGATGTTTGCCCTTTTCCACAAAATTAAAACGTGCTACTGAAATAGGCTGATTTTAAGGAGGGAATGTTTTATCACCAGACAATCAGGAGATCAACAAATAACACTGAGTTAGCTGGCTATAAAGTAGAAACGTAGGTCAGGTTAGAGTTCCTCTGGTTCTGTATCCCATACACAACAAGACAGATAGTTCTGAAGCCACTGTAAAATGTGAGAAGTAACATTTGGGCACAAATGTACCCATTTGTTTGCCAACTCCTGATAGTGTTTGCCCTGCGCTCTGAAGTTTGGGTCATCTTTATACTCTATTTATAAATGCTTCTTGTATAATGTTTACCGTCAAGTAACTTAAAATGTTTTAGAACCTTCAGATTCCTGACAGTACCCAGCAACAATGAATTTCATAGGTTATTCAAAAACTTCCAACTGGAATCTACTATATAAAGTGGTTACCACTAGATACTCCTATTGATTACTACCTATTAATGTTTACAAATGAGTATTGACACAAAATAAAACATAATGGGATACACATTGAACATGTGGTTGACATTTTTGGCTTCTAGCATGTCAATCCATTCTTTTTCAGTGACAGAAATCTCAAAGTTAATGAAATTGTTACTGCTGAGAGTTTAAACGTCAGCCAGATCCTGTACTTGCTGAGCCGATCCGTTATCACTGCAGGGATTTCACACACATAAATGAAAATAGAAATGTGGTTATATCTTCTGCACTTCAGAAACTCCTGAACACAGGGATGAGCAAGGAAAAAGAAGCCCTCTTATTCAGATGGAATCTCCTCGTGTGGTTGAGGAATCAGAAGCTTCTGGATACAGCTGAAGGAGACCTTCAATAAGAACTCATAGATGTTTCTATTATGAATCCAAACGTACTTTGAATTCAGAGGCAATGGGTCGCTGGGAACAAGATATTTTGCAGGGAATGTTAACTAAAGGGAAGCAGTACTACCTCCAACACTTACAGATGAGGGAGGGGAATCTCTAGAGAGTTATTATAATTCATTGTATAGGTCATAGAGGCAATTTAGCAGAGATTTCTCAGGTTATCCACAGGGGGAAAGGGGACAGGTTGACAAAAAATTGTTCACTGCCATAAACCAAAGGATGTAGCAGTTTTTCTCCTTGCGCTTTTGGTATTCAATCTTCCTTGCCCCCTCCTGCTTTCAGCCCACCAGCTGGCACAACTATCATAGTACTGATGAGCATCAGGTGCTGTTGCAGTGCAGATAATATAAAGCCTGCCCCAGTCCAGGTATGAAAGATGGCACAAGGTCTTCCGGTTAACATAGATCTGAAATCCTGGCTATGTAGAATTTCTCTTCAATAGATTAATAGTTTCTGAAAAGCAAAAGGAATGGTTAAATACTCAGGTCTCTAGTTGGATCCTTTTGTAACGTTTCAGTGGGGATTTGGAGCTAATAGCCATTATACCACTATGATTTTTAATGCAAAAATATCCAAGGTTAGTCTAAAGACAAACAACAGGAATAATCATGTCTGTGGCTCTCTTTTCAAGTAGCACCCTACTTGGACATGCTACATCCCACTAGACTAACTGAACTATGCAGTGGGAAAAAGTATCTGCTTGCACTTACACAGGAACTTTTCAAGCTACAAAGGAAAATGCTATGCTTTGCAAACCAAACCTCATTGCTCTTTATGTCCAAGATGACATTAATTCAGACTTCACCCAGGTATTTAAAAACCTACCAAATCAAAGAGAAGTATAGCTGTGTGATGGGAAAAAAGTAAGAAGTCAGGTTAAGGGTGTCCCACAGCATAACAGCTGAGCCCATCTTCTCTCTCTGCTGCCTGAGAACAGGAGATAATGCCCGTAGTTAGTGGCCGAACAGCAATTATACGTTCATATCTTCTTCCAGAAATGAATCTCAGCCTCTTCTTTATACTCTATTTATAGAGTTCTTCTTTATACTCTTATAGAGTTACCAGGACCTCTCCAATGAAAAGCCTTTTTGTTTCTTAAGGTCATCTGTGGTGCAAAGAGGATCATGCTTTGTTAGTTTCTGCCATCTAATTAAGAAAGGATTGTGTGAGTAAGCAGGTAGCCTGGGAGCTGATCTTTTATGAACAGGGCAAATTTCATTTGTGCAAAAAGAAATCTGGGGCTTACGCTGAATTATTAAATGAATTATAGCAACAGATCACTTTCCTTTGGAGTGATTTAATTATCACAGATTTTCCAAATGAAAGGGAGGGAGTAATCAGAGGAGGTACAGAACATTTCCTGAAGGAAATGTCAGTTTGGCTGCACCCCTTACCTGGAGACATCCAGTGAAGTTCATTAAGGGCTGGTGATGTGTTATGATCATTTGTGTTGCCAAGCACCAGCTTTTCCATGATGCAATACACAGAAATAAACCAAAGTATTCAAGAGAAAAAAGAGCATGGAAGGCCACATTGTCCCTGGAAAAAAAGACAGGTGGCCATGATCACATGTAGCAAAAGCCCATCAGTCAGAAAGGTGGGAGAGCAAAGAATTAAGTCAGTTTCACAAGTGGCAAACTGAGACACAGAAAACTAAGTATCTGGGATGGATCTAGGAGAGAAATTAGTACAAAGCTCAAAGCTGTACCAGAAGCAGACCGGATATTCAATTTAGCAGCAAGTAGGAACAATTTATCTGAAAAAAAAATATTATGCTACTATAGATATTTGCAAGATAAGATAGAAGGCATCCAAACTTCTAGTTTAAACCATCAATGGGAAGACAAAGGCCACAGAAGACTGTTGTAGGCAAACTGGACTGTGCCAGCCTAATAGCAATGCAGAGCACAATAACAGTGGGATAAAAAAAATGCATTCAGATCTTTTTAACCATAGCTGCATGAAAATCAGCAGCATCCCATTTTTTTTCTGGGGGAAACAGCAGTGCTAAGTAGATAATAGATGGAAAAAATGGATATCCCAGCATTATCCATTTTCTTAGAATATTACAGCTACATCCCAGCCTCCTTTCTGTCTCTGAAGGGAAATGGATCACAGACTGTCAGTCAGACCTTTGATATCCACTGACCAGGTCTGCAGTATTTTTGGGACAGTCATGTTATTTCACCCATACTCAGAGCTTTTTAGCCTCATATTTTGTGTGCTGTGTACGTAGCTGTGTACGTCCAGTGCTAATTCTCTGAGTTTGTTACCATTATTGCTTGCTCATGGCACTAGCTCCAGGCCTGGTATCCAAATCTCAATCAGAATCTCAGCCCAGTTCAGATCTATGTACCACTCAAACCAAGCAAATCATATCTCCCATCATTATCTTTAAGACAGCAATAATTAGCATACTGCTTAGATTTAAGCACAGCTTATTTGCATGCTTCAACATTTTAGAAAACCTTTCCTTCTGAAAAGTCCTTGGCTTTGCTTTGCACCACTTCATGCTACTAATGCAATTTTGGGTGAAAGTTAGGAGTAGAGTAAACCAAATAACTGCTAAGTTAAAGCCTATGACTTCAGACATAGACAAATAGAAAGGCATTTAAATGGGTTCCTATCTTTACTGCCAAGTATTTTCAAGAGGCATACTACTTTAACTGCTTCATCCTCTCTAACAGACTGGTTGCTTTGAAGATTGAAACAGGGACAAAGAGGCTTCAGTGTGAGAAAATGAAAATCATGCTCAGGCTATCAGGAGCATTGGGAGGTATTTCAGTGTACTGAGATCTAAACAAGATCAGACTGGAACAACTCAAATGCTTATCTTGCTGCTTGAATAAAATGGCACTGGAATTTCTCTACTCCCATGCACTCTTCATTTGCTTCTTCGTAGTTCTTTTAGGCACGTTAACATGTTTCCTGTGCAGGAAACTCACCCTCTTTCTCAGATGACTTACCTGAAGCATCTCAGACATTTGAACATTTCTTGTCAGATGCATAAAACAAGTCTTACCTCAAATGGCAGTGAATCTGATGTGCCCTGACAGTTACAAGCAGGGCAACAAAGAGAATCATTACACGTTCGCAGAACTGAGAAACTCAGTGTCCCACTACCAGAAAAAATAGGATTTATCTCCAAAAGTGACGGTCCTGACTGCCGAATATAGAGAAGCATGTTCCAAGTTTTATTAACATGGGTTTCCTTTGAGCTATTCATTTGTGGACCTTATCTCACAATTAGGTCTGTGACTTTGTTTTTCTGTGACAAAGAGCAGTAAAGAAAACTCTGTTGTTTTTGTTTCTTTAAAAAATGTTGTCCTGCTTGGAGGAAATATTTGCTGACAGAAGATCCTATATCACAGGCCACGTGTCACAAACTACATTTCATACAATATGAAGGTAGCTTGTAGTATTACAGCCACTGAAAATGAAATATCTCAAATTGTTAAAAGCTAAGATAAATTTTATGGCTAGAACAGATAGCAGTACAAATCTTCTAGCTACTTTAAATGAGATCAGCTGGATCAGGAAGATTCAGAGACTTGAATTCCCTTCCAGAGAATGTACACATAAAGTAGTAGAGTTTGTTACACTGCAGGGTGTTTAGATGCTTCCTCCTAGGGCTGGACTTGACTCGCACAGTGGATTTTTAGCTACATCACTGGAACTAACAGGAAAAGTTATCAGAGTAATTTTCCAAGCCAAAATCAGAGTGTAGGAAATACATTTGACTTTTGCTATCTGTCCTCTTAATTCATGGCAACTGCTTTATTTAAAAGTAGGCTTCCTGAAGTATTTGCAAATATACTGCAGGAAAGAACCTTCACTATGACAGAGACAAAAGTATTGTTTTATTTGGTTTTTTTTGTGTGTTTGTTTTTCCTAACTACTCTGCTTTTGGCAGTATGTGACTATGTTCAACCAAGTTATGCTGGGAGGACACAAAACCAGGTGCAGAGAGAAAGTAAGATGCTTATTATAGGACTTAAAGGACTGCATCCATCCTTTCTGACATGGTTTTTCCACCCGCTTTTCCTTACTTTCAGTTGAATAGCCACTGCTTCCCAGAACATACAGCGGGTGAAAAAGTTGAGTGTGAATTCACTGATGTGAGGAAGCTTCAAGGAGCTTCAATCCATCACCACAACCTTTTAGGATGTTCTTGCGGTTATACCTGAAATACATGCATGGATACCTAGATGTCACTCCAGGCCAGCAAGAGTGAATCAGCCAATAAATTTCTGCACTGGGGACAGAAATTAAAGCTTCTTATGTTGTTAGTCATTTTTGTTTTTAACCAGGAAAAGACACATTCATTTTTTTGTAAGTATGACAATCTGTTCAACCTAGTATGCCCTAGAGCTTTCCTACAGTCCCTGTGAAACAGAGAAGAGTCCATGGCAAAAGGAGTCACAGGAAGCAGATACTTGCAACCAACAACGGTGTTCTACAACTAAAAGCAGCTGAGGTTTTGCTGTGGCAGTGATTTGCTAACCCTGCTAATGAGACACGCAGACACTTTGTGTTGGAATTCAAGAGCAATTGGCCAATAATCAACCAACCAAAAAAGCAAATGCTAAAACCTTGTTTAGTATTCTGCTGACAGTGCTATAGAGTTTACATATGAATAAATGGGAAACAGCTGCTTGCTGCTGCTTTTCTATTGCAGCCCTGTCCAAAATGACCCACTCATTGAAATATGAATGTTGCAATAAACTGACTCTGCTCATGTGAAATTTGCATGAGCCTTAGGTGAGCTAGGGGTGGAGAACAGCTCAGAAAGAACAAGAATGGACAATATGCAGAACAAGTTATAAGGAATACAGAGGGAATCTAAGAGGGCTAGGATGGAGGCTTAGATTGCAGACATTATTACTGCAGAGAAAGTACTGAGTGCTAGCACAGACTTGAGAAACTAAATTCTAAACCAGCCTCTCTCCATCCTTGTAAAAGCATTTTTCTCAACAGTAGGTTTTGAACAAGACTTCTCCAGCATCACAAGCACAAACTGCCATATTTTAAGCTTAAAGCTAGGCTCGGTGAAACACGGATAACATGCAAATCTCTGCTCTGTGCTGAGTAACAAGAATTTGTCAGAGCCGACTACAGACTCAGGACAACATTCCATATTGATAGAGTGAATTCCAGCAAGTTGGCCTCCTAATGATATTTGGTAGGCAAATACAACCCAAAGAAACATAGCACCTCTGGGCACTGCAAGCTCTCTGTTAGCCTCCAGAACTCACCAGTTCACCTTTTGCAAACAATCGAGAGAACAGGAGTACATCAAATATAGGTGGCCAAGTTAGTATTCAAAGAACCAAATCCTTCATTAATATGTGCCTAAATGGACAGGGGATGCTAAGGAAGGGTAGCTAGATCACCTGCTGGTGATGTTAAGACTGCAATATTTGCTTTGGTACTCAGGACTGCACAGGCCAAATAAGGAGCCAGTTGCTTTGATGAAGATGCTGGCATCATATTCACAAACAGCTCTTCCAGGAAGCCCAACTCTGGGAACTGAAAACACAGGCGATGGGAAAATGCCTAGGGAAACCATGGTTCCACTGAGGATTGGCTTGGTGCAGCCCAACAGAGAGCATTGCTATCACAATTTTTGGTCATCAGTACAGTGACTTCACATCTGAGAAATGTATGAATGACTTCTTCAGGTCTGGTCTCCTACACTGTACTTTCATTTAAATGTACATGTTTATTCTCAGGATAGTCTGTAGGACTGATCCCTGCTGAGAGACCCACAGCATCACATACACTGTATGTGGTCTAGTCACAGATTAAGAGATGAGAAGTTCATTGCATTATTTGTACACTTGTTACTTTTTTTTTCTTGATTATTTTGAGCCCATCACTAGAAGAGTAGCTGAAGCAGGAAGAAATGTTAACAATAAACTGTATGCAGAAGATTGTGTGCTTATTCCTATTGCACAAGACTAAAATTCTATGAAGAAAGAGAGATTCTGTTGGCATTAGAAAGTAAAATAGAAAACTGCTATCTCTTCAAGAAGTAGAAATGAAGCATTTGCCCTTTACAGAAGGCACATAACAGACATTGACACAAAGTAGTATTTCCTAAAGCTACTGTCAGGGGAAGGGTTGAATGCCTCTATCACTGGTGGAGTCACATAGATGTATAGAGAGCAGATCTAGCCCAGAATTGACATATTTTCCTTAATTTTGGTACATGGAATGAGTACTGGAATTACAGGAACCTGCCAGAGAAAAAGCTAGTTTTCAGCATCAATGAAGTATCTCTTCAGTCTTCTCCCCTGTAGTGATGAACATCTTATTTGGCCACTGCTGCCCAGCAAGGCTTTCCACTGCTTCCCAGGACAAGAAACCTCTTCAAGAGCATCACCTGAGCATGACATAAAAATCTCTAAATGGTTGGTATTTTGAATCGATGCCTAGGCACTAGACAAGTTTGGCTTTTATGAAGCTGGGAGAGGTTGGCAATGTGAATCTGGAGGATAATAATACCTCCTACTTTCAGTGGAAACTAAGAGAGGCTGTGTGGAATGAGGCAGGATGCGGTAGGTATTTTGGGCCTAAAAAGAGAAGGACCAGATGACCAAGTAGCAGACTTCATGCTGTGTGCTATCAGGAGAACCATGTGGAAAATTTTTCTAGGTAGAGTTGTTTATCTGTATTGTAAACATCTTCATTTATAAACAGTGAAGCAATAAAGCAACTTTTGTTGATAACATGCTAAAAATAAAGGGAGATCAGTCTGCTGATAAAAAGGAAGAGAAGTTCAATAAGGTCTTTGTCCAGCCTATTCACAGAACAGTGACTTCCCAGACAACTTGATCCTGCAGACAGAAGGGAAATGTGTTTTTCTGTGACACAGATTTGGGGGAAAAACCAAACTGGCTATTAATATTCAGGCACAGTAACTAAGCACACAGTCACACAGCAACTTTGCTTCACCAAAAATGAATGGTAATTAAGTGGAACTGGTCACTGAGCTTGTTCTGTTAGTGACCCAGAGGCTGAGGAAGAAGGAATTTGTGACTGCTATTAGACAAAGGCAACAAATGGAAACACTCCCTGGCTGTGCCATAAATATATATAGCAACAGCTGTTACAGCTGAGACTAAGAGAATGTCTAGGCTGACATCCTGTCTCCACTGCTCTTGGAAAGAAATAGATGCTAAAAGCTGTCATACAAAGAGGCCTCCAGTAAACCAGGGGGAACTCAAACACAGCCACACTGTGCAGTTTTCTTCTTACTACTTGCTCTGCTCCTCTTCTGCATTTTAAGAACACCCATTGGGGACTTTAAGTCAGAACTAACCTGAAATTACTGATAATGTTTTGCTCCTACTATTCTACCTGAGCTGAGAAATAATAGCATATTTTCATCCAGTGAATCATAGATTTCAAAATTGCTTTATTTGACAAAACTCTTCTTGCTCTTTCAGTATAGTAGAATGAAGTGAGATACTGTTACACAGGGTAAGGGCAACATATGGTGTCTGTATCAGAGCACAGATCTCTGAGGCTCTTCAGCCACAAATGGCAAACATTAAGGTATGGATGCTTTCAGGAAGAGGCAAGAGAAGAACTTACGGAGTCATGGCAAGAGAGAGATTTCTATTACTGGGAAGGATCAACTCCTAGGAAGTGGATTAAAGAAGTGGATTAAAGAAAAATACCTGAGCAACTACTTTGTGAAGCAACAGCATGAGGCACAGGTACTATTCCCACTGAAAACTTTGACTTTTTTCAGTTATAAGCACCGTGTTATAAGCACTCACCACTATTTCCACATTAAATACAATTCAAGCCTTGTTAGCAGACATCTGTGATCTTGACGTTTGTCCCAGCAGGCATTATATCCACCATGTATACAGAGGCCACAAGGAACACCTTAGTTTTAAGGTGAATTTTCCTGCGTTGTATGCGTATTCACAGGCAGACAACTGGAAAAAATGGGGGTGAGCAGCACTGATACCACACACTTTCAGACCCATGGCACAGTTTATGAAGTACCTTGCTTTAGCAAGCAAGGCTAGACTGAGCGTCTTCAGATAAAAGTACTTGAAACAGACATATACAGAATGATCTCAACTTTTGGTCAATTTCATCTCATGCCATGCCAGTCAGGTAATGCAGCAATAGCATTTGTACACTTCATTTTGTATCATTTTAGCTTAAAGTATGACAACTACTAGTACCTTTGGCAGTGGTTAAGCTTTGCTGTGCTTTCCTTTATAGCACAGATTGATACAAACTGAGTTTATTCAAAATCATGATGAAACAATGTGGCAGAGCAGAGATGGAAACATTTGCATCTACTTTTCTTCTCCTTGTACAAAGATTTCAACCATATTTACTCCAGATGGGTTTCAAAAGAGTTCACCCAGCTCTGGGTGGAAATGCTGATATCTGAAAAGTCAAATTGTGTGGGTGGGCAAAGTCCCCTCAGCAGCATATTTCATAAATGAGAACTGAAAAAAGGGATTTTCTTCAAGATCAGAATGAAAAGAAACCCAAGGAATAAAAAGTGATGTAATAGGGTCATCACAAAATTGTTTTCTTTACAGTATAAACTGTTGTAATTATTATTTAATGACTGGAACTGAAGAACTGTTCCCCCTTGCACATAGGCATAAACCCATCTGTTAACTGTGAATCATGCAAATAATGCGACATCTGAGACTTCAGAGAAGACAGGAGAGTTTAACTGTTTTGCAGCTAGCATTCCCTATACTGTACCCACTGTGCATTCAGCTTTATGGTCTACCTGTGAGGATTTTGTTAGAATTCAAGATATCTGTTCATAGTTTAAAGGTTCTGAAAGTAATGACTCATGGGTCCTTGCCAGTAGTGAGTTTATAAACGCTTAAGTTCATAAATGCTCAGCATTCAGACTACAACAACACCCTGCATATCAGTGAACACCAGCTGTAGGGAAGTTTGCTCAGGATGAGCTCTAAAGAAAGTGCTTTTAACTCTGTAATCACAGCACTGCCTGGCAAGTTCAGGTGGTACCTTTGACTGTAACAAGAGGAGAGGCACACATTGAAAAAAGTTTTAGATACAGTCATACACGTTGCAACATCATCTGCTCTGTGAAGCACTTTTTTCAGGGAATCACATCCTCAACCCTTCAAGCTGGTCCTGCAAGCAGAAAACCATGTGAAGCCCACGGGAGTCAAAGAGTTCCCTGCACAGGGAGCTCCTGCTCTGAGGGGACTGAGACGGACCTTGTGGTGACAGCAGGTCCAGTAGCTCAGAGTGGCTCACTCACTTGCCATAAAACTATGGCAATGAAGGCAATGCTAAGCTGTCCACAGCCTGAGCATGGGGCAAGACTGAAGGCAAAGAACGTAGAAACAAACAATGAACAAGTATATTTTCAGGCTCCATCAGGAATATCCAGAATTTCAGGAAAACTACATAGAGCACCAAAATACAAAACTTTCACATTTCATGTATATGCACAGATCAGCTGTTGGCTTTGACATGCATGTCCATGCCACATCTCCCCTGGGGCACAAGTCCTGTTATAGAAGTGGGAAGAAGTAGTTTGAGCTACCCAAATCCCAGCAAAACCTGCCCAAGCAGATTTTTTCATTATCCAAAGGAAAACCTAGTCTCCTAGAAGCTGGTTCATTACCTTGCTGATAAAATAAGGCCCAGTTATGAACAACTATTGCACACAGTCACGCCAAGATCATCCAGTAAGTAGTGCAGTGGGGCTGTAAAACAAGCTTGATTATGAGTGTTAAAAAAAGTGACTTTAAACAACTAAAACAGAGTGGCTCAACATCAAGTAAGGGCCACTTAGGTTGTACCTTAGCAACTGGACAGGCAAAAACAGATGATCAGCTCATCTGAAAGCTTTTCCAGTCTTCCCTGAAGCTCTTAGGTCTAGAAATTGTGCTGAAGTCCCTAAAAATAGGTGCTGCAAGAGCTGTCCTACTTAGAAATAATAACAATGGTAATAATGATCTAGACCATGGGCTGGAGAACAGTATTTGGTTTAAGTTCTATCCCTGACTCATTTTTCAACTAATTTTTTTTCAAGATTCGCAAGGACCTGTGTGGGACTTTGGTGGAAGGAGGCCATTACATCTTGCATTTCATGTGGAACCTGATTTTCAGACAGCCCTCACTCCAAGGGTTACTCATACAACACTGCTCTTTCCATCTGGCCCTACCAGAGCTAAATCCCATTGACTTACCTAGAGAAAGGGGATCTGCAATGACAGTCTTTACAAGCTCCCTCAGGAAAATGAAGCTTAGGACTGTTTCAGACAGAATTCTGTCTGTGGGACAACACAGTCCTTCACTCACAACAGTAAATCAGATTAGAAATGTTCCTTAAAATTATCAGTAACATCATGCTAGGCTGAATTTGAGTTATCTGTGGGAGAATGAGTTTTTATAAACAAACAAAACCATTGCAGTATTTTTGAAGAATGAAGTTCAAAACAAAACCAAGTTGTCAAAATAGCCCAAAGCCTTTCAAAACAATAAAACTCTCAGACCAAACACATGAGCATTTTGAGGCATGCTATACTGGGTAAAAAAAGATCACATGGGAATGTACAGGAGAAAAAGGACTCAGCTCTACAGGAGCAGTGGGCACATGGCCATGTGCATTTCTGTAGCATTCTGTATTGACAGACTGTTTATGGGGAAGTGGTGGTAATTTTTCCCTTTTTGTGAAATAAAAATGAAGTAGAGACAAATCAGTACATTTACTTCAGACCCTTTGTGGTCTAAGAAAGGAACAAACTCCAGGCAACTTCCTTTGCTTTCAGGGTTGCCACCCAATTGACTGCAGTGTTTCTCCTCTAAAGCTGGTGGCAGCTAGATCTACTCCATGCAAATCTGAATGAACAACAAGTATTTGAAAGTCCAAACATTCACTAAAGACTTCTGTTCCAAAACCTACTGAAACAAAGTTTTGTTTTCCACTTGTTTATCATATAGATCACCTGCCACTTGGAGTCATGGTGTGTAATGCCGTAATGCTACAATGTGATGGAAAGTACAGCAATAATAGTGGAGTGGCACAATCCTAGGCTGCAGCAAATGAAAACAAGCTGAAATGCAATAGCCATGGACTTTTGGAAGGCCTCTGGTAGGCAGGGATCTTGCTAGAAATCTCTCTCCTCTATTGCCAACCCTTAAATGAGGTCTGGGAAGGGGTGGTTCCTGGTTCCACTCCTGGTCACTCAAGTACATTGCATGCACTTGAGCTCCCCCAGGTTGGCCTTGCCTTCCCACCAGGTGTTCAGTCACTGGTTCAAGCCATGACTTAGCTTGATTCCCACTACATGGCTAAAAGGACAAAATACATTTAAACCAAAAAAAAAAAAAAAAAAGAAAAGAAAAAAAGAAAAAAAAAAGAAAATTCCGCTCTGCCAAGACAGACCAACACTAAGTGCTGTTACTTGTTTTAGTATCTTTTCCACAGTAACTTACACTTCTGTTACTAGCATTTGTACAGTTCTGCAGAGAAACCAGCAACTTTCTGACCTTTAGAGGAACAGCTGAACAGCAGGCAGTCCTAGTTGTCTAATTCTCCTCATGACATCAAGGGACATCCCAGCACCTCTATGGATAGTTGGGACAGGAGATTAGGAAGGCAGAAGAGTGGAAGAATAGGTCTTTTCCCATATAAGAGGTCTAACAGCATCTGGGCACCTTGGGAGTTGGACCTCGTGGCTACAGAAGGCCTGGGCACCTTTTTGAGGAGATGTCCTATGGATAGCTGTACAGCACAGCAACACACCTTGTAACAGCAACAGTTGCTGAAAATCTGATGCCTATCAACCCTCTTCAAGGTTATGTGACTACACCTCACTGAGGGACTAAACTGTAAATTGCTTTGAAAATACAAAAGTGCTAAGCATGATTATTAGTGCCATCCGTAGTGAATACTACTAGAAGATCACAGTTAATTATGAGTTAATTGTAAGTCATCTCTGAGGGGTGAACAGAGTGAATTTCCTCTAAGCCCTTTGAAACTCCAGGCAAGCCGAGCTGCCATGGGTCAGCACAACAGCTCAGTCAGTCAAACTCTCATAAAGTCAAGGATTAACCATGTAGGTGGGAAAGGGAAGCTGTTTTAACAAGAGAAAAGGATGGTAATGGATAGATAAATGATGAACTGATATTGACTGTAACCTCAAAACAAGCAGAAAGTACATCCAAACACAGAAAGCATTTCAGACATGACATCTGAGTTAAATCTGCTCTAATTTAACACTTTCTTTCCATCCCTGGAACTGAAAACTCAGATTATTGTTTCTGTTTTCTCTATCATCTTTGATAAATGCACAGACACCTACCAAGTTGTATCTCTTTCCAGAGTTCAATAAATATCATTTACATTAGCAAAAGAGGCCTCCACTTGATCCTGGCCCTCCCACACACAAACAGATCTGAATTATCAAAGGCCTCTGCAGATGACAACTTGAATAACCGGGCATGTCTCAGCTGCAAAAACAAGGGGAGGGAGGAGAGTCCAGCTCTGTCTTCACACTCTGCAGCTACATTGAAATAAATTTTGAAAAATCCAAAGTAATCTTTAGTTTTTCATAGAATTCATAAATTTGGATAGCAGAAGAATCCCTGAAGAAATAAACAGTTTATAGTCACTAATAATCACTCACATCTCCTTGGTCCTTGTTAAAACCAAATTTCATTAACTGTGGGAGTGTTACGAGAAACATAAAATTAACTAATCAACACTTGGTGCACAGGTCAAGCAGTGTGAAAGAAGGAACCTAATGAGGACTCTACTCTTAAGCCTCCGGATTTCTAATGGCTGCTTGAAAAATTATTTTCCCTGTATTCTTATCTGTGTATTTCCAAGGTAATTTGTATACCTTTATGTCACACAAATTTGTCATTGATTGTTCTGAAAATTTACATAGAGAGAAAGACTTACATACTTCTGAACAACTCAAGAATTCAACAATCAGTCACTCAAGCAATTATTAACTTCAGCTGGTATAAGCTGTGACACTATCTAAAATTCATCTGTCTTTATTATACCCTGCTACAAAGGAAACAAGAAATCCAAGTATGCCCATCCAGCAAAGAGCAGCTTGGTCCTACAAAAGGGAGAGATAATTTCCTGCAAAAAAACAACAAAGGGAAAAAGAGCTGAGCAGAGAAGCTGGGTTGCAGGGAGAGAGAGATCTTTTCATTTCAGCAACACTCATTAGCATTACATAGAAAGTTGGATTGCAGGATTTCAACACACACTGGCTCTGAGTTTCATAATTCAACCAGCAACATAATTTGTTTAAACAGTGCTCTCACTCATTTCTCCTTAAATAAAAGAACATGTTCCCAGGGTTTTGAGGTGTCTTGTTGATAAAGGAGAAACTGGACTGATTCCAGTAAAAATACACATGCAGGGAATCATAGCACAAACAGCAAAATAAGACACTACACACAGCATTACAACAAAGAAAATGTGTAGTAAAATCAGCAATCAAATCTGCCTTATAAAGCCTTGGTTTTCAGAGGGAAGAGTTACAGTTTTTATAAAGACTATCTTTTACCTACATACTGCAAGGATACACTGTGCTTGTGAGTTCCAGATACTGAAATCCAGAGAAGGGTGGGTTTATAATATACTCTCTCACTCCAGAAGGATAAAAGAGTTATGCAGCTGTTTTTCATTACCCTGTGGCCCCTCTGTTCAGGCAGTTGAGATAGAGAACTACCAGGAGAGAGCTGTTCTAAGGAGATAAAATGTTTGTCTCATCGAACACAATGCTTGAAAGAGAAAATGAAATGCTCTCTCTCGATTTGCACGGGACATGTTTTCCAGAGGGAAACCTTGTTGCCAGTGCCCAAAGAATGAATGACAGCCTCTAGTCACTGGAACCTACCACAAACCTGCAGAAATTGTGGGCCTGTGGGTCAGGTTTAGCTAGGACACAAAGAACACAGGGAATGGATGCTCAGGCTGCATGTGAAACCCAGCTACATGCAGCTCAGCTGCCTGCAATCAAACAGCACCTTCCCTGTCTATGTCCCGGTCACCTCCAGCTGTGCTTCTCTGCTGGTGCAACCTTGCATAGGCCCATTGCATACATCCCAAACTGACATCTTCCCCAGAAAACTGAGCCACCTTGTGTAAAGAAAGCAATCTCGATCCTGTCACCATCCTGAAATGTGCACACAATGAAAACTAATTTTCATACTGTTTAATTTGTATAGTAACTGGAACACAAAACACCTGCATTTGTGAGCTAGGGATAGGTAATAAATACAGGTCAAGTGACTTGGGATCAGGACTGTTTAGGTTCCCACATCAACTTCAATTCCTTCTGCTTCTTTTCTGCAGGTAGATCTGAGCTTCAAGCAAGTAAATTCTTTTTAGCCACAAGGCATTCAAACTGGGGGTAGACTTATTAAGAGTTTCAAATTCCTCAGGGGATAAATGAACTGTATGTTAAAACAGCCAGACACCTCCCCAGAACACCAGACACTAAGCACCAAGAAAAAAACAACATAAAAAGCAACAGTGTCAAAGAGCAATGTTTGAGGGTCCCAGATGATAAGTGACACCTGCCCATGATTGCAAACAGTAGCCCAGCTGGGAACTCTCCCTAACTAATCCCTCCCAAGAGGCCAAAACAAACAAACAAACAAAAAAAACCAAAACCAAAAACACAACTCTGCAATTTGCAGAAAACCAGAAATTGATACCCTTTCTTCCTGGCTCACATCTTACTCTGCAACTACAAGGCAGCTCAGTCTTGTTTACCACTTGCAAGCACAAAAGGGTTAAGAAGAACCTTGCACAAACTTTGCTGTGTGATGAGCTGGCAGCCTCCCTCCCTTCCTTGCCTGCAGCCAAGATGCAGCAGCACTGGAGTGCTGCGATCCTCTCCGCTCTGACTGTTGCCTACTGCTGCTAAGGGAGGGAATTGCCGGCTTACACTGTTTCCATCCAAGCAGCGAAGCACACGGAGAAATCTCCTTGTTTTCTTTTCCTATTGCCTACGAAGAGCAGAGCATCAGCTCTGATGCTGTTGAGTCAGATTGTAAATTGACATCAAGACTTGGAATAAGAGCCATACCTGACATTAAACCACACGAATTCAAGAGCAAAGGAGAAGACAGCAACAGATATGCCAAATGCACTAAAAAGACATTATCCTGAATCCAACAGTAAGACAGCCAATCTTTTTTGTACTAATCCCACTACCTAGGAGGAGATATTCCTTGATACATCACCAGCAAGCTCATGGTCCGAACCAGCTACTCTAGTGCCTAATCCCAAACTCCTGCTTCTGAAAGGTAACTATGCTTTATTCTGTTCTCTCCCTATGCACTGTCACAGCTGAGACACTACCATACTGTCTTGCACTTCAGCATAACAACAAAAAACACCACCACTGAAATAAGAGACACTCCCCTTATTCCTCTCCCTCAGATACTCCCTGGAGAAAAGGCAAGCCATGGATGGAACTGATACTTTAATGCTTTGTTTGCATTTCTTCAACACTGTCTTATCTCTAAAAGTCACCTAGAATACACCTGGTAGTGTCTGTGTTCTAAAAGAAATGTTTCTGTGCTTGTCAGACAGCTCAGAGCACTTTAAACTGCTTTGGACTAATCATTCTCTTCTGTCCCACTTTACTCATTGCAATAGTGTTAGTATTGGCTGGAAAAGCATAAGAACTCTAAAGTTGCCCACACTTTCAGAGATGCCTTGCTAGCAGGTGACACTTAAAGCAATCTGGGAGTAAAAGAAAATAAGTGAGATAAGACATGAGTTGCAAAACAAATTTCTGTTGTCTGTCTGCATTGTTTGAGGGCCGGGGGGGGGGGGGGGTGAAATCTTTTTTTCAGCTTTTCTGTGACCTACAAAGGGGCGCTGCAGGCTTCCTAAGAACAGGGAAAATCTTAATAATTCCTGAAGCTGCAGAAGGGTGGTAATTACAATACTCATGAAGTTTTGGCTCACAGATTTGCTCTCTTGTTAAGATATACTCCAAGAAAAAAAACCTTATTAGTGTTTTGTTTGGGGCATATATTTTCATTACTGTTGCTTTGCTGTTGTCATTTTCTGTTATTAAATGAAATGTTCTGCTTTTGTTTTTAATCCTTACATAAAAATGAGCACAAAGTGATGAAAAGGAAGTGTCTGTTTGGAATCAGTCTGTATCCACTGAGCATTAGTGAGCATTAACAGTGCTTGACACTCCTTAGAAATTGAAATATTGTCCAGCCATAGTAGAGCAACAAAGCCCTGATGAAGAACATAGATCACAGTGAAGTTTGGCACCACTTAAGATGCTCTGTTCTCTAATAAATCTCTACTTAATTTGTCCTCCTACTGGTGGTCTTCAAAGGCTAGCTAGCCAGGAGGTTTTGTCTGTAGTATTATGAGTTACACAGTTATAAATACTAACCTGCTTTATACACAGGTTTTGTGGAACCTTTGTGTGCCCATTTACTTTCACATTACCTTGATCTCCACGGTCTTCAAGTTTGCATTCGTTAAATGAGGGAGTTCCAGCTGAATTTACTAACATCCAAAAAAAATACATTCACTGAGATAACTGACAAACTGAACAGCAGAAACCTTTGGTGCTGCCTAGAGCTACTGAATTATTTCTGAAAAAAAATGAAGTTAATTTCACAGCTTTCAATAGCCTGAGTAGTTGGTTGCTCCTGACAATTCTATAGTTGAGACTACAAAAAATGAAAGCTATGCCAAGTCCCTACTGCTAATACTTTCTACTATTAGTCTGCTCCTTTTATTAATTAGCAGAGCTTTCTCAATTCAAGGTCTTGGCTTATAGTTAATCATTCAACTTAAGATTAACATCCTTAGCATTCTGCAGTGTAATTTTATAAAGGAGGAGGGAGTCTAATGGCTCAAGTAGAGAAACCAGCTCTGACTTTTGCTCTTATTGAGATAGTAGATGAGATGGGCATTGCTCTGTGCTTTAATGCATGCATCAGATTTCAGATTGACTGACTACATTTCATTATCAACAAGGAAATCTTACTTTAAATACAAAGGCTTAAAATGATATGAAGGTTTCTGGCCATATTAATTTCCACCTGCTTTATGTCATAAGAATATTCCTCATAGGGGAATACTTTTCATTTATGTCATTAATGTCTGAAGAACAGTTAGGCAATTATAGGGCAATGTATCTTAAGTGCTTGGTTATAATACAACCTTCACCTTCACGTCCTGTGCTTCTGCCTCAGCTCCAAACCCACTCAAGTCAGTGCCACAGACCATATAATAAGGCTGCAAGAGTTTTGCAGACACATCTCTCACTTTTCATTTTGCTCACTGCTAGAGACCTTGAGGGGTGCCCCAAGGCTGCCCTAAGACCAGACAACGAAACAAGTCCATAAGCCTGCATCTCTGGATGCTTAAGCATGCTTAGGAGTTGCTTGCTCTGTCACTGGTACAGTGGGGAGCAGAGTAATACAGGACCCACAAGGGTTGTGAGAGGTTGCTTGCAGTACCCATATCACTGAGAAACAAAAGGGCTGCAGGAGTCCAGAATGTATGCTTCTGTTCTCAAGCTCATCCTCAGGGTTCAGCACAGACATATCCACTGGGACCTCTAGACACGTGAAACATGAGGGTTCCTGGTCAGGGCATGTGTGCCCAAAAAGTACACTTTACCCTACCTCTCTCCATCTAAGCTGTGAATCCACTTGTGTGACCAACTGCTTCCCTGTCTTCTGTTTCTTACATTTGCAACACCTGTTGCATGTCTCCTCCAGTTCAGGTAAAGATATTAAAATAGTCACCAAGTCCTTAATAGCATATCAGCACCATATTACTAACTAATGACATTTTTATAGACACCTTTCATGTTTACAACTTCGCAGCATAATGGGAAGGCTTACACATACTAACATCTGCAAATTACAGGAACTGGTTACTTTATTTTGGAGGCTGTAAATCAAAGTACTCAAAAATCTTGAAGGACTAGGAATACTCTCTTCTAGAACTGAATACATGTAATATACCTCAAGTATTTTTTTCTAAAGAACCCAAAGTCACTTATAATTAGGAATTACTGCAATCTGAAGTCTGTCTTAATTTATTCCATTTGATAGAGCTGTGGCTGCATTATTAATGTTTGCTTTTTCTCCTGAAGTCAGTTGCTCAGAGAACTCATAAAAATGGAGTATGTGTGGGAGGGAAACCCCAAATCAACTCCCACTACATCCTAACTGAAGTTTTCAAATCTAAAATTCTCCCAAGCTGTTCAGCAGCAAACTGAGTATTTTGAAAAACAAACATTTCTATATTCTATACATTTCTATACACGCTCTAGCCTTGGATGGACTGAAAATTTCTTTCTAGTAGCCTTTTTTTTTTTTTTTTTTTTTTTACAGTAGTGCTACCTGCATTTGCCTGTGAGGATTTCTGTGCATACTGCAAACTTTGTTTTCTGGGGAGATTTATGATCTGTACATAAGAAGTTCATTTGCCTTGGTTTGAAAGACTTGCTACAAAAATGCAATGCCAATGCTGTACTTCAGTTATTACAGCAAAAACAGGTGTTGCTGTTTATAGGTACCCTGACAACCCAGTTGTTACATGCCCAAGAGAGTTTCAGGGGAATTTTTTTCAACCATACCTAAGGTATACTGGAAGTATAAGCATACCCTGCAACAGAAACAAGGAGTCCTAACAAACAAAAAAACAAAAAAATCCAGAGCACTGGCTGGATTCTTGTTCCCTTCTTCTAAGATACCTAATTCCATAGACCATGAGGCCTTCTCTTAACTATAAGTAAGAATCAGAGGAGACTGATATTTAGACTTGCATGGTCTTTCTCTAAGCTTCACAGAATCATGTAATTATAGGGGTCAGAAGAGACCTCTGGAGGGCATCCAACTCCCCTTGTTAAAGCAGATTCCCTAGAGTAGGTTACACAGGAAGGCATCCAGGCAAGTTTTGAACATCTCCAGAGAAGGAGACTCCACAGCCTCTCTGGGCAGGTTGTTCCAGTGCTTTGTAATCCTCAAAGTAAAGAAGTCTTTCCTCATGTTTGTATGAAATTTCCCATGCTCCACTTTGTGCCCATTTCCCCTTGTTCTGTCACTGGGCATCGCTGAAAAGAGCCTGGCCCCATGCACTTGATTCCTGCCCATTAGATATTTACAAGGTCTCTACTCAGTCTTTTCTTTTCCAGGCTGAACAGCCGCAAAACTTTCAGCCTTTCCTCATTAGGAAGATGCTTCAGGCCCCTGATGATCATTGTGGCTGTCCACTGAACTCTCTCTAGAAGTTAATCTGTGGAGAACATTCTTGATTTGGTGAGCCCAGAACTGGACATGGTACTCCAGATGTGACCTCACTTCCAAGGGAGAATCACCTCCCTTGACCTGGTGGCCACTTTTCTTGATGTACCCTAGGATACCCTTGGCCTTCTTGGTCACTAGGACACACTGCTGGCTCATGGCCACCCTGTTGTCCACCAGCACATCCAGGTCCTTCTCCACAGATCTCCTTTCCAACAGGTCAGCCCTTAACCTGTACTGGCATATGCAGTTATTACTCCATGGTTGTAGAACTCTGCACTTGCCCTTGTTGAACCTCATAAAGATCCTCTCTACCCAAGTCTCCAGTTAAATAGATCAGAAGCAGCACTGAGCCTAAGTGGTTCACAGGAGCATGACAAGGGATTAAACTCATTTCTTACCTAAAGCTATTACATACAGATTAGGCTATTTTTGAACTTGGTTTCATTTCTCTCTCATTTTTCCTTCTAGACAGACAACTTTTGACAATACATTACAAGAAACTGGAAACACTATATTCCAAGCAAGCATCAGTAACCCTGGATTAACAGAGAAGCTTCCCAGTAGACTTCAACCTTCCCTATCTCACGCAGGGATAAACCACCTGCTGTTGGAAAAGCCAGCAGAAAACTTGCTCTTTTTGGAAAACAGCACTTGCAAAGTCCAAAATTATACAACCCCTTGCAGATCAATTTGGAAGAAGAACCAAAGGAGGTGGCCTACTAGAAGCAGCAGCCAAGGATTTTGAGGACAAAATAGAAGATTGGTGGCCATGTAAAATACAAATCTAGTGCTTGTTATCATTATGATAGCAACTATGATTTACAAAGGCTTATTACATGCAGTCTACTAACTCTGTGAAACAGTTTGAGGACAAGAGGATAGAGCAGTTCTTCCTGAATTTTACAAAAAAGACATATCACCATCTCTCTTAAGCCTTTTCTTTAGACCTACTTTTTGAGACCAGTGAGGTAAGACATTCAAGATGGAAGTAAATAGAGAAAATGTAGCAAAGTTGACAGCAATGACTGAGATTTATTTCAAATTCCATGGAAACTTAACTGGACGTGCTCACTTTCCAACTCTGGCTACAGAAGTAGACAAAGCAGCAGATAAATATTCTGGCCTCTATGTCTATGTGGGATTATTCTTAACAATTCTGGCTATCCTTCTCATACTGTTTTTCACCATACTTTTGCGCCTGAAGCATGTTGTTTCCCCAGTCACCACCCCTCCAGAGAGCACTGAGAATGTCCAGCAGTTCACAGATGTGGAAATGCATTTCAGGATTCCTACCACTTAGAGACCCCCAGGAAAAGATGTGGTGGAAGAAACTTCTGCCCACCCGTATGAGCCCTATAACTTACTGCATCACCATCAACAGCAGCACAAGAGGCCTGGTGCCCTGAACTCAGACACTGAATGGCTGCCACCCACTGGCTGTTAACCGGGCAACGTGTGTGCAAGGCCCTCAATAAAAGTTATGTTATGAAAATCACTGCTGTCAGACTCATATTCCTCTAAAAACCCTACAGAACATGATAAAAAGTGTAACCAGGAACGACAAAAAACAAAGAGATGTATATAAGAACATGTACCGGAGTCTGTATTTGCTCTTCTATTTCCCTGCCTTTAAATTCCTCACCTGAGAAGAGACTACTCAAAGTTAGGTGATATAAGTGCAAAAAGCCTACAGGGCTGTATGATCAATGAAAATTATATAAAGGAATATTATATAATCAAATAATATTAAGATGTTATAATAATGAAATAAGCAAGAGAGTTAGGCACAGCAAGACAAAGAGAATAAATAGGATGCTTACCCGTGTTGTGGGCTCGCTCAGGAAAGACCAGTGGAGTGGATCTTCTGAAGAGAGAGAGAGATCCTTCCCCCCGGTAGTCAGCTCTTAAATGGGTCTAGGAGAGGTGGAGCCAGGCTCCACCCCTTCCTGCAGCACAGGTGAATTGCTTTCACCTGTGCTCCCAGGGCTGACTCATTGCTTGCCTCAGGTGATTAATCAGAGGTTCAGGCCATGACTCAGCAGTTCCCATACAAGGGCGCATACAGAAATAACTGGTGGTTTGGAAATTCTCAGACATTTCTCCTATTTAAGAAAGATAATATTAAACATCTTTCCTACTTGACTGGCAGATTTGTACAACAGAGTTTCAGAAGTATACAAATGTTTCATCACCTGCTGGAACTATTGGTTTCTCACATTGAACTGTTCCCCATACAGATATCAGAAAGAGCACTTAAAAGAAAGAAAGAAAACTTCATAAAAAGTTATAAAATAAAAAGAAAGCAACAGCAGGAAATGAGCAGCAGGAGAGAAAATATGTTATGACACTCTACTTCTTCGTTGCTCTCCTTTATATTAACTGAGCAGATTACAGATGCAGTCATATCTTCCAGCCTTCCTAGTATCACTTGGTAACTAAAATGGATTGTAACATTTGGGAATCAGATGGACATTTTTTTCCTAACAGACAAATTCAGAATAATATTAAATCTCATATTCATGTTGTGTTTTCTTTAGAGAAGGACAGATGACTTCTTCCCAAGCTTTTTTAGTTTTTTTTTTCTCCAGAGAAAATTAAAGAAATGCCAAAATCTGGCACTGCAATAATGAAGAGTGAACAGCTTTGGACATAGTCTAGTAGGGAACATGCAGATAGAAAGCAAAACAGACTGAGCACTGAAAGACAGGACTGGATTTAAATATCCTGGTGATTCAGTTAAAAGAATGAGGAGAAATCTTTACTTACATTTATGAAGCAACAACCTGACCCCAATCCTCTCACGGCACTTCGAGCCGTTTGTGTGAGTTTCTGAGGTAGCAGGCTTCTGCAATGTGCAGTTTTCCTATGGGCATCACAACAAAGTCCACGCACAAATTTCATTGGTAACTTGATCAGAAAACAATGACTGTATGAAACCTAGACTTTTCCCATATATGCTCATGCCATCAGACAGGTATAAGGCTGAAACAGGTGCCATTTGTGACTGTAAGAGGAATACCGCAGCCATATACATCTACCTGGAAAAGAAGGTAAAAAGCTAGATGCCCTCAAGCTTTCTGCCATAGTACAGCACAGAGCAGCAGGCAGAATGGTTGGGTCCTCCAGGAGCGCTACTCTCAGCACTGCAAAAGAGTCCAAATTCTATGTGATGACAATTTGAACATTAACCCAGCTAAGACATGTGGCTGCTACATTAGTCAAAGACACTTACGTGTAACGAAAACCTATGCAGATTAAATTGCTTGGTACACGTCATGCATTCAACTATCAGGGTGCAGTCTAGCCCAGGGTCAACATCCAGCTTGCTTTGTATAACCTCTCAGTTTACTTGATGCTCCATTTCAAACCTGTAATTCATTTATGATTCAAATAAACTATCATACCAAATCAGCAACTAAAACATTAACCTTCCAGCACACTATCTGTGGAAAAGCTTTTTTTATGAAAAGCAGTAGAAAAGATTCAACTATTAACAAAAAAGAATATTAAGCCTACTAATGAAAAATGACAGTATCAGAATCTGAGCTTGCTCAGGGCTCTGATCACAGCTGAAAAGCCATAAGAAATAAGAGTCAGGATTAGGTTTTTGCCTTGTTAATTCAGAAGAGCTCTGTAACTCTTTCAAAAGTTATTCAGTGTATAGTTTATACATCATTACATCACATCTTAGGTAAACTGTGTATATTTGCATATAACAGTATTAAGAAAGACAGCCATATCTTCTATAACAAAAAAAGCTAAGTCTTCCTTTACATTTCCTTCATTTCAAACAAAGTACCAGTCCATTGAAATATCTACACTCTGAGTGCATCATTTGTACAATGCCAGCAAATTTTAAAGCTTGCATTTCCTATTTAAAACAAAAGTATGCTTTTCCTCCCCTTTTCATTTCCATTTGTAAAGTTCAAGACATGATGCCTGTAAGAAAAGAGAATGTTGAGGTGTTTTGACCTGGGTTTGCTGAGGGGACACGAGTCAGCTACTAGGAGTGCTAGCTAATATCTGCATGGATTTGCTGGATCTGAAAATATCACATCCATACCACCTCCTTCTATCATTTTGTTTCCTTCTCATTTGTCTACTACAAAAACATTGATTTAAAGAAAATAAACAAAGAGACATTACAATCAGTTGTGAGTCACTGATTGCTCTGTACTATTATCAGAATGCTCTCAAGGTCTGGATCTCAGAGGCAAGTTCATACACAGAAATAGGTTCAGGTAGTGCCAATGGATTTCAAATTACTTGCTGGCCTCAGGAAGGCATCTCCGTAAGAAAACACCCAATGGTCTTTGTAAGTTTTGCTTGAACCACAATAGTTTGCTCCCATCTTTACTACAGTTGAGAAGTAGGAAACATGACCATTTATTAAATTCACCACCTTCTCCATTCTGCAGTTGTGGAAAAGACCAATACTTGAAAACTTAGTTGCATGCCTCATCTACACCAGAAAAATAAATATGCCTTCATCCTGCACTAACATGTGGTAACATAGCAGTGCAGATAGACAGTTACAGCATTAAAGCAAGTTGCAAGAAGGATGCAGGCTCCTCCTGCTGATGCCGTGAGTGAAAAATAACCTTAAACTGAATTTGAATTTTGAGTCTTGGATTTTTTTGATTTGTCCAGATGTAGGTAATGCCAAGTTGTGAAAGCAGATCTTGATATTATATGGAAACATCTGTTCAATTCATATGTAATTATAAAATTACACTCTCTATACTCCCACTTGAATCTCATTTCTGTGTAAACTTGTAAACCGAGAAACAAATGATGAATAATTCAGAAGCCCTTTCCCTCCCTTCCTTCTCCTCTATATTTATTAACCGATTTTCAAACTGTAATTTGATCAAGCTAATAGCCACATCTTCCAAAACTGACTCTCTCTACATTTATCCTGTCTTTAAGATCAAAGTTCTACTCATGAGTCCCATTTATCAGCAATCGATTAAGACACAGCATCCCAGCACATGCAAGTCAAATGAGACCTCGTGCTTTGTTACTTGACATCTGTTTTTCTCTGCAAGCAAGCAATTCATATTTTTCAATCTAGACTGTAGTCCTCAAACTATTTCCTCTTCAAGTCCTGAAACACCTGCACATCAATAGCTACTGGCTGATATTTCCTTGTAGCTTTATGAAGAACAGACATTACCTACCAGCATTACAGAAGGATCAGGTAGAAAGCAGCACCTATTTGGGATACTTCTACATACCACAGGCACCCCTGCGAGCTGACATTGGACAGACAAATTCTTCCTTAAAAAGCAGGGGACATTCAGAAGCAAGTTGTACTTGGGCTACCTTTGAACTTTGTCAGCAAGCAAGTGCTGGCTCTACCTACAGGACAGTACAAACCCATGAGCTGGATTTGAATGTATTACAGGCTTGGGTACTCTGCACCACCTACCCCATCATTCTTCACATGTCTTTTATACATCATACACATATCAGAATCCTTTCTTTGTCTCAGAACTAATGTGTAGTTGTTTCTAATACTGTGGCACAGAGTGCAACTGGAGATGGCTTTTTAAGGCTATGTGAGCTTGTAATAATAGCTGAAAGGCACAAACCTAGTTGCCACCTGCTGAAGCTAAATTCAGGATAATCTCTGTTTTATACCTTATGCCTTAGCAACCCTAATTCAAACTAATTCATGCTCATTGTAGTCAGTGTGCAGCACTTTTTATAATGTTACACAATAATCCTCAGGTTACCAGGAACTTATCAAAATAGCTGAGGCATAATTAATACTTAATAGCCCAGGAAACCAGTAGGAGGCTTCCACCAGCAAATCTTACAGCTTGTCACATAGAATTAAACCAATGTAAGTTCGCTGTTCTTTATATCTTTTTTCATGCTACCAGAACCAGTAAAGTCTCAAAACAGTCCTTACAGTGCTGTATTTGTCAACAAGTCCAGATGGTAACATTATACCAGTTTGCACTTTGTACATATTGGTACATAGTGGGAAAGAAATGTCATTCACTGTTGTTGAAAGCATCCAACAAAACAGGAGCATTCTGAATTCCCTTGGTTTTGCCCAATGTTATATACGCAGTATATAACATGTATATACGTAGTATATAAAATTATATACTAAATTTTGAAGATATTTGTTGTTGTACAGCATAACAAACACTGAAGGGACAGCTGACAAATACATCAACATTCTCCATATGTGGAATTGTAAGCTACTCTGGAAGGAGCCATTGAGATCAGAATACTGGGGCTGTTTGGCTTTTGTTTGCAAGTGTGCACCAGTTTGCTACCAGGCACACTATTGCCCTACTGTGCTATTTAATTCCACATTCAGGCTGTTCAGATAGGATTAGCATCTCCCTTTGCAGGAGGTACAGTTAAGCATTCACAACAAGCACATGTACACTCAGCCTAGGTGAGATTTGGTGGAATTTCAACTTTTTCCATGAATTTTGCTAGGCTTGGAAGCATTAAAATATCTCCAAATGGATATGTTAGTGGAAATTCAGTGCTTTCTGCACCCATGCTGGACAATAACAAAGAGGTTATGAAGAACTTATTATGCTTTGAGGTAGTGGGATGAACCAGATGTCCTCTTGAAGGCCTTCCTGTGAACAGCTGTCTTCCATATTCATGAGCAAGTTGTTAGTTCAGACAATGCTTATAGACAACTCCTCTAAAGTTAATGTCACTCATGCCTATTAAAGGCAGGAACTCTATGAATACTAGTTAGTTCAGCAAATTTGCCTCTTTTTTCCTTCTGCTGAGGAAGCCTGAGAACTGGCTTATACCTCAAAAGCAGCTGACTGAGCAAGACACACAGCAGATACAACTAAAACTTTACATCAGAGTCCATTTTATATAGGCACACACATACTTAGGACACAACAGTAATCCATACAACAGACCAGCAAAGTGAAGGAAGGTCTGTTATTGTTAGATGCATTCATAGGTAAGCGGTTTTAGCATTCTCCTACTCACAGTTCAGCTCAGAATTTTAGAGCAGGCAGAAGGGCCATACAGTATCAGTCTCAGAGACAAAGACATCTACGGAATCGATTACTCTCTTGGGGAAAGACAAACATGGCAAACAAGTGTCTCCATGGCCAGGAAGCAATGAGAGCTGTTGCCTGTCTCTGAGGTGATTAATTCCAGCTCTACTGGTCTTTCACTTCCCCAGGTATAACCTTTCAGCAGTAATCTTTTTTTTTTTTTTTTTTTTTTAAATTATTTTTTTAAAGTAGACTGATCTGCAAATAAAAGCAACACGCAGTCCTCCTGGGACGGCTGCTTATTCTTCCCTGTAGGTTAGTTTGAAAGATCATCATTATTAAGGATGCAAAACTTTTCTGTTGAATGAAAATAAGAGTTTGGACTCAATTTCACCAGGCAGCTGGGAAAGACATATTTTAGGCAAATTCACTGTTATACACTGCCTTTTTATTAAATACTGCAGGTTTAAAAACTCAGAATAAACAGATGCTTCATGCCATGCATACATGCTGTTACTTCATTCCTGAGTGACTATAGCCTATTCTTTGTCATTCTTATCTATAACCACCCTCTATTGTGCTGAAGAAGCTTTACAGCTCTTCTCTCAACTGATGACTTCTTTTTTTTGCTGTTCAGCTGTCTTATGAACAACCCTCAGTAGAGCTTAATGAACCACCTCACATTTGCAGAAGCCCAACCAAATCTGTGCTGCAATTTAGTCTGAAAAATAGGTCTGGGAGGAGTCAGGAGTTATCCTTTTTCTAACTCAAGCAACCCATTTCTTGTAAGAACATGCCTGATAACAATTTACAATACACAAAGCATTCCTGAGCAGTCTGGATTACCCAAGCTAGTTTGGGGTGTCTCTAAACTTATTAGGAGTATAGCAGAAGATTGTTTTCTAATTACAATCTCTATCATTACCCAACAATTATTGTCCAACATTATTCATCAAAATAAAGGTCAATAGATCTATCAACTTTCAATTGACAGTAAAGCTCTTAGGCACAGAACAGTCAGCTCTTATATTAAATAAAGCCTAGATAAAGGTTGAGAGGAGTTTCTTCTAATATTTTATATTCCTTTCTTGTCTCCCAGAATAATCCTTTATCTTTTTCTGGTTTGTTTGTTTTTGTTCTGTTTTTTGTTGTTGTTGTTGTTGTTTGTTTGTTTGTTTGTTTTGTTTTCTTCTTGTTTATTTTTTCCCCTTCCACTCTGATAAGAGGCTGGCACAGGTTCTCTCTGGCTCTTTATCTATTGAGAAATGCATAGAGTTCTTTAAGATTTTTTGTATTTCTAGGGGAATTAGTTCTTTACAGAAGAAGGGTTTTTTCCATTGCAGAATTCATACCATAATTAGACAAAATGATGGGCTAAGTCCCAGTGGATAGAATACACTATAATTGGTGTTCATTTTTGTTACATCAGTTTAGGGAGATCATGCTGATTCCTCCTATTGCAGCCACTTCTGCAGCAGCGTTCAATTTAAAACTGATACATCATTATTACTTAGTACCCACAAATATCCTCAAGACTTGATTCATCTAAGAAGTCTGATGTAAAAAATAGAATACCCTGAAGAAAATTTAAAATAACTTGCATTTTCATTGCTTAGTTTCATAAGCAATAGATTTCAGCAACCATGCTTTGCCCTGTGTTCCTTGCTCAGAATCCTTTGAGCTCAAGTCAGAAAAAGAACACTCAACATAGCACAAAAAAAATATACGTGTCAAAGTGAAACACACAAAAAATATTGCTCCAGACTACACAGTAACAGTTGATTACAATCACAGAATGAAAGTACTGACCACTAGAAACAGATATTGAGGTCAGACTTTGTGGAAAACAATATTTAAACAGTTTATTTCATCTAACAAATCAGTAACAAGGACTAGTGATATTAACAATTAAAAAGTTACAAATACTTGGTTAAAATAGAAAACACCACTCAAAAATATTTGCTATTATCTTGCTGTTTTCAGAAACCAAGGATGCACATAATTAAGCTCGTAGTTAAATTCATCTCAATCACAGATTTATTTTTATGGAAGAAAACAGCATTCTATGTATATGCAATTATTCTAGCTAATTAGCACCTTGGGCTATTCTGTTCGCAAACAAAACATTAAGTGACTTGCATAATATCCCAGCAATACATTGTGTAAGTCCAGACTCAGACTCAAGAAATTTCACGAGTCCTCACCAACTCACAAAGTGAAAAATAAATTCCCAGGTGCAGAGAACCCAAAGGGAATGATTTTGCCTATCATGACAGAAATATAAGACCCTGAAGGGAAATGGGACACTGTAGGTCAGAAAACATTTCCTTTTAATCTTAGATATGAATCATTTCAACATCCAAGCTCATTACATTCAGAAAAATTAACTTATTTTTACTAATTATGCCAGCAGTGTCACTGTATCAATAGTGGGTGCTGCCAGACAATTATATCAATTTATAAAGAAAAGAAAAATAATTTTATTTGCTTCATGGTGAAGGCACTGGGTCAAGTTCAACACACTGATAGGAACCTGCTGCACTTCTATATAATGGTTGCCCAGCAGCCTGCAAGCCCCCTCAGTCAAGTTTCTAATAACCAATTGCCCACATCTTCACTGAAAGCTAAGTGCTATTACCAAAAGAAGTGGGCCATGCTGTGAAGTATGAAGAATTTTAAGCCTTACAGTTCCATCTCCCAGGCCAGGCAGAGACATACTTGTATTTCTGCCAAGTTAAGTTCTACCTCTCTTTTGGATTGATTAAAGACCTCAATTTACTCTCAGCTGCCAGCACAATCTATGATGTACTTAAAAGTCAGATAAATCAAAACCAAGGCCCTTCATTTGGAATAATTTCTTTAACAATGAATCACTGTTTTAATATGGAGCAGTAACAAGAACAGCACTTTGTAGTGTGTCACTAACAGGAAACATCGGTATATAAAGCCTTACATAAATGAATAACCACTATATCTGAATATCTCTTATTTTCATGAAAGAAATGAAGACAGCGTTACTGTAGATGAAAGTATAGGTGGTCATGCATAACTATGCTATAGGGTAGAGAAAATGGGATTACAATGAGTTCAGTAACACTTCCTTTAAGAACAAAATAATCCAAAACAGCCTTGCTTTGACATTAGTGCACACAGCAATAATGACTCTCCCAAATACAACACTGAGATCTGTTTTAGATCCAAGTCCATACAATTGCACCTAGGATTAATCTGATCCAATATTTGAGTGTGTTCTAACAAAAGAACTTTATTTTAAACTGATCAATATTATCTTGGAATTACAATGCAAGAAATCCCGAAGGAAGACTCTACCATATTTTGATACCTAAATAAGAGTATATGTTTGTACAGTGCACTGGGATACATGCTCAAAAGTTTACCAGCCTTAAGCGTTAACAGAAATCTGTTACACCTCTCTCTACATACATCCTTAGTACATTAAAATAAATAAATAAATAAATAAATAAATTAACATCTTTGTGAAATTTACTGCATAATATAAATCTTTTGGTCTGCCGCTGCATAGAATATTTGTAGCATTTCTAGTGGTATAAAAAAGGTCATAAACAAAGTGCGCATAACAAAAATATTTCTTCATCAGTACTCCTCAGCATGATTGTTATATAAGCACACAAACAAAAGGTGGTTCAGACAGAACTTTTTAAAGAATCTCCAAGTTGAACTCAACAGTTTCAGCAAGTATCTAGTGGCCACTTTGATCCCTAATGCCAATAAAACTGAGATGTAAATAATATTTTACCATCTTATTAATGCAAAAAAATAAATGAATCATAACTCTTTTGCTCCTTTTAGCACCCCTGCCTCTGGTGCAAAGGCCTGGGGAGGATGCAGATGGTTCAGTCCCTTTGAACAATATTTCAACAGGCAGATTCAGTGTATGACATATTTTGATATTTAAGGCCTTTTGCAGAACCGTGGTGGCTACCTCCATTGTTAGGCTTGGAAGTGCATGTCATGTTTTCAGTTCTTCACTTTGGTTTTGACAGCCAGTTTGAGAAGGAAAAAGTAATTGCAAATGTAAAAATACTCATCGCAATGCAATGGCTAAACAAAAAAAGGAGCCTTCATGCTTGATGCCTTTTGATCAATGCAGCATATGCAGGCAGCCCTCTAGTGGTATGAATGCCACTGATCATGTTCGCACAACTCCCATGCTTTTCTGTTTTCTACTCATGCAGGATTAGAATACAGTATGGAATATTCAGCCTGTCTATATCCCTCCAAAGTCCAAAGTAACTTTATCAGTAGAGTGACTTCAGAATCCCTGAAGAATTCTGAAGAGCAACTCAAAGTGCCTTCAAAAATTGCTGCTGCTGAGAGCCATCAGAAAATAATAAGCACACAGAAGGCAAAATTTAGACAGGACTTCTCCTTATCAATTCTTATGATGTGTGGTGAGTACAGATGTTTTTATGTACCTGCACAATAGGGAGTGGCTAGGCAAAGGGAGGAACTCCATTCAACAAAGATCCTTACTAAAGACATAAAGATGTTTACTTGAGTGTAATATTCTAATTCCCTTAAAATTGAACATCAGAAAAAAGAAAAATTGAAACATGGACTGCATCTTGATGCTTGTAGAATGCATGCAAAGCCACCTCAGGATTTAATTACATGCACACCAGCACAAGATGCTTTCAAAGAACAATGCTCAATTGATTTCAGGGAGTTGGATTTACCTGGATGAAAATGAATTTTAATAGATTTGGTTGTCAGAGGGATTATGCAGAGATATAAAACAGCAAGGCATTCACACAGTGTTTTGCTGTGGAGATGCTTGCTAGTAGCTAGTAGGCAGGAGTAGCAGTACATGCTTTCCACGCACACTAAGGAGTAGTGCTACACTGTCACCAGCAGATGTTCTCTGGGGAACTGAAGAGACCCGTTGCCAAGAGACATCACAATATCTAGTCACGATAACACGCCTTGCTGTAGAGCTCAGCCTGCCTCCTATGCCTGTACACCAGCCTGTATTGAAAATATTCTTCAAATTATTTATTTTACAACCTCCCACCTTTCATTGGAAATGACCAACTTGGAAAAATTTTATGTCATATTAAGCCCAGAACATATTCTGGTTCTATAACGCAAGTAATTTTTCCTTGACAGAAGCCTATCCAGAGACATTAAGTAACAGGTCAGTTGAGCCACACTTCCTATGGCAAGTATTCACATAGTACACACTATATCCAATTGTAAAGATGATCTGCTTTACATGTGGAGCAAAGTCCAGTAGAACTTCACTTTCATTGGCACAGAATAGTAAGCCCAGAGCTTCCGAAAGTCAGGATTCAGAAAATCCTGACACTGTTTAAATACAAAGTAAACAGAAGCAATAAAAAGATACATAGTTACAGATATACAAGTATTATTTATACCTTAGTCTTAAGGACCTTAAGATTCACTTGAGTAATTTTTCCCTCAATCTCCTCTCCAGAAGCAGAAGACCTTAAAAATCATGATTACAACTCCAAAACCTGGAGCTTTGAGGGGGTGCCACCAAGTATTTAAAAAAAAAGAATCCATGAGAGTAGTCAGATATGAACTGATACAATGCTCACTCTAGCTAAGCCCATTCTCCCACCACAGAAGTGGGATATTCAGTCGGTGGACACAGCTTTTTTGTGTTGCTTCAGCATCTGCCCTCTTAGTTGGCCCTGAGGAAGAGATTATCTAACACTCCCTTCACTGTCAACATTCAGTTAGAGCTTTTGTGCATCTCCAGGCCTAAAAACCTCACTGTAAAATAACAAGCCCATAAAGTGACAATTCAAGTGTATAGAAGTGTTGTGATGAAATATTTCAAAGTATACCATTTAACTCTGCTTGACAAACATTCCTGTCATTTTCCCACAACAAGCATCTCTGAATCACATTAATATGAAGGAATAATTCCCTCAAATATACTCCGTAAAATTTTGACAGTTCCCTGCAGTAACAGAAATGTCCCTCACAGGGACCACATCACAGCTTGACGAGAGAGGAAAAGTAAACATTTTTTCAGTTTAAATGTATATGAAGTCAACAAGAAACACCAGTTCATCTTTACTTATCTTGCAAATCAACAAAAGTGTAAAAATAAATGAAACAATATACTCCCTCATGTGATCCACTGTATCCAAGCATACTGGACATGAAATGCAAAGTAAAGGAAAGACAGGTTTGTGGTTTTAACTAGTCATTAAAAACTCTTCTCCTTCAAACAAAATCAGACATTGCAGGCTTACAGGTTTCTTTACTTTTCTCCTGCCAAAATTTAATTATAGCAGTTGTGAGTAGTCCTTAGTCTCCAAGAGCAAACTGAAGGCAATATACAGTTTTCAAAAAGCAAGATGTGAACTAAGTAGTTTATTTTCATGCACTTTCTTATGGGTGAATAATATGATTATGGAGTTTTCAGGGCAAACTATGGCAAGCTGAGTTGAACACAAAGGGACAGTGTTCAAAACTGAGCCATCAAAAGAAAACCAGGAACATTTCAAAGAAAGACTAAGGAGAAAGAAAGCAGCATACATAATCTCTCACCTAACAAAAACCAGCTTGCGCTCAGTCCATCTCTAGTCTCTTGCCCAGATGTTGTCATGGGAAAATGATACCACAATATAAATTATGCCACATAAAGCACAGATGGTCACAAGCTCTCATCAGAAAATATCATCTATTTCATCCCTCTTCTAACTTTTCTCTTGGGTTTTGATTACATTATGTCAGCTTGACCCCATACTTCTTTTGAATAAACATCTCACACTCCCTCAGTGCACACATGTAGCCTAGAGAGAAACTAGATCTGCAAAGACTCTTCAGCCCAAGCAAGGGACTGCTCCACACAAACTGTGCCCCAAACACAGCAGTCACTCACTGCCTGAATCACATGGCTAAAAGAATGCCATCCCAGCTACTAATGGCAATCAAGAGGTAGACATTGGCTTAAAAGCTAGGCAATTGCACCTACCTAAACCCAACATGCCACAATCCTGTCTTTTTATGTGTGCATTTTCATATTAATGCCTGTGTAACTCAGGGAACCAAATTAACTGTGAACAAATGCAGTTAAATCTGCCAGATCACTCTGAGCTAGATTCCTGTGTGCTTGTACAAGTATCCATAAAAGCACAAGGGCAGCACAGGACAAAATAGACAAGAACAAAGCATAATACAAAGTCTGGATTACCTGATCTTCTCCTGCCTTAGAACTGCAGGGACCAGCTTCAAATAAATCATTCTGCGACTGATGTGTAGTTCTTACAGATAAATGAATCATACATAAGCACTCAGCCTGCCTATGGCCTACATTACAAATGAGGATGGGACTGAGTCCCTCAATGAATCACTTCCCCTTTCCTTACCCATTTTAGTTTAAGCCCACCTTAACAAGCCTAATTCAGTGTGCAAGTGGAATGAAACTCCATTGCCCAGTGAAAATTCCAAAGCAAGTTTATTTGTGAGGTTTTTTTTTCCCTCTAGTCCCTAAACAGGGCAATGTTGTGAGCATAAACCGCAGAAGACACTGACTTTTCAGTAACATGTTGAAAACATCAAGCTGGAATAAGATGGAAGGAACCTTAAAGCTCATCTAGTCTCAACCTCCTTCTGTAGACAGGATTGCCACTCACTAGATCAGGCTGACCAGAGCCCCACCCAACCTGGCCTTGAACATCTCTATGGATAGGGCATCCACTACTTCTCTGGACAGCCTCTACTCTACCTCACTACTCTGAGTAAAGAATTTCCTCCTTATATCTAATCTAAGTCTCTCCTCCTTCAGTTTGATACCATTCCCCCTCTCCTATTGCTATCTGTTCATGTTAGAAGTCAATCTTCCTCCTGTGGATGGTATTAATAGGACAAGGAGAATGGTATTAACTGCACAGGTTAATTGTTTGCACCTGTGCTTCCTGGGCCAGCCATACCACTGTACCAGGTGTCCAATCATCAGTTCAGACCACAACCTAACAGTTTCCCCTACAAGTATTTTCCACAAGACCAACAAAAAATGATTGTGTGTTAAAGACTCTCTATTGATAGATGCTGTATGGGAACTGTTTGAGTCACGGCCTGAATCACTGATTGATCACGTGAGGCAAGAACTCAGTAAGCCATGGGAGCACAGGTGAAGGCAATTCACCTGTGTGATCAGAAGGGCTGGAGCCTGGCTCCACCCCTCCTAGACCCCATTTAAGGTCTGACTGGCCCTGGAGAAGGACCTCTTTCCAGAGATTCTACCTTTTTGGAGTTTTCCACTACAAGCCTAGGATATGGGTGAATGTTTCTTCTTTGATTGTTTCTTTTTCACTGTGATAATTTTTCCAACTATAATACCTGTAAAGTACTATACGGGTGCTTACTATGACATTTTTTGAATAAGCTGAAAGACTGCTGCTATTTGACTAGTAACATTAGACTTGTTTTAGGAACCTGCTAAGTATAGTTAAATGTCTTTCAAGCACTATGCTCTTGTACAATCAGATCTTCTACTTCTTGAAAGATGAAAAGCACTACTTTGATATCAGAAATTCTTCCAAAATTCTGAAGAAGGGGTTGTGATTGTTGTTCGTCTTTCCCTTAACCTACTTGTGTTTATTGCTACTTAAGACAGTATCTTCCTAAAAAGTTCAGTGTTTCATTTAAATTGTGAGTCTCCCAAAGCATTGTTAAGAGAGTGGAGTTTAACTTATGGTAGTACAGGGAAGCCTTCACTCCAATTTCTCACTTAAGGATCAGAAAGACTAACTATTAAAAGCATCTTCATTTAACTTTACATGCATGTTGAAGTTTGAAGGAACAAATAGGGAAAGCATAAACAATTTGCTGCTCGTATACAGACAGTAGCTTAGAGTACCTTAGTTGATAGGAACTTTAAGTTACCACTGGATAGCTGAAATCAAGATCGTAGCTGAGGAACAGTGGCAAGCATTCTAAACTTGTTATAACTGAAGAATGAATGCATAGACTTACCTCACCATGATGGATTTACTTATTTATGCAGAGCAAAAGCATGCAACTGCTGAGTTATAGTACCTTAATTATGAACAAGCAGTAATTTGCTGAACAACAGAAACCTAACATCAAATAATGAAGTAGAAAAGAAAGCTTTTCAATACATTAAATTCTATCCTTATTAAAAAAATAATTTCATTAACCCTTTTTCTCAGGAAGGTTTACAGATATGTTGGCACTCATCCTTGATGCACTTGCAAATTTAGTGTTCTTTCTACCATTCTAGACCCTTACTTTTTATATATCAGCTGTCAGGCCCCTAAATTGCAGTAATATGTTTTAATTGACTTGACCAGCCTCACCTGGAACCTTTATCCCACAACCTCTGGTTGTGGTGATGTGTAGGAGGACATACAATAAGTGGGGGGAGCTTTGCTTAAAGCTGTGGCTCTAAGTTAAGGAAGAAGTGAGATGGTTTCCCTCTTAATTTTTGTTGCTATTTAGGTTTCCCGGTTTAACCTTGGAAATATCTTGTTACCTTATTCTTGCCAGTGGTTACTAAACTGCTGACTGGACCTGTTGTTGTAGCTGTTCTGGTTACCTTTCTCTGGAGCACCTGGGCTGCACCCTGTCGGTGAGGTCTTGCCTAGCTTGTGTTGCATCTCTTCTTAGTGTCTGGCTTCCTTTCTCTGGGAGAGAGCAGAAGGAGCAGCATGAGGCTGGTCGCTGCCACTAAAGCCCTGGGCACTCAGGACAGATATTGTTTTGTTTAACAACGTGTTTCTCAAGATAAAGTACCCTCTTCCTGTGTCTACTGCTAGTACCATTTGCTTTAATCAAAAAATAAATTTTAATGTAGCTTGTTATGCTAAATGGAAACAACAGGGGGCTAATGAGCATTGTGAATGAGCCATTAACATGGCAATCAGAGGCATCCTCAGGATCGGCTTGATCTTCTCTACATCTTTCTTGGAATGCTCAGCAATGCATACATCTGTGACTGCATATATTAAACTTAATTCAGGGAATAAATAGATTTAGATATCTAACTTGAGTAGCTTTCTCTTCATAGGACTATACGCTGTGTTACACTTAAGAAAGCTGCCAGTTCCTTTTATGCAAGAGGATAACAGGAGTCATCTGTTTTAACACCTCATGTTTGTCTTGTTGTATGTTTTGTTGTTTTCCTTCATTTGTGTGGAAAATAAACATTTTCTCTCTCTGCAACAGGATTTCATCAAAAGGGAAAATGTACCTGAGTTAATAAATCTACTGCTGACTTCATCTTCACGACTATTTAAAGCAGCTTAGCACGAACAGCATGTTTTCCAGAAAAGGCTTCCATCTCCCTCCTCAGCTCCTGCCTGATTTCCTATCCCTGGCTCCTGGAATCACAGCCCAGCGGGAGCCGACACACACTTGTTCAAGGGAGCACTTTTCATCAGTCTTCTTAAGAAGGCAGTAAGATCAGCCTGAAACAGAAAGAGGTGCACTTAGAGAAAAGGCAATAGGGAGTAAGGAAACCTACCTGTATTCAGTGATACCAATCGCACATTTCAAACGGCCAAGGGAAGGAGGATAAGAGGGGAAAAAAAAATATTTTAAATATAAGAATTTGCTTTTTTTTTTTAATGACTTATTTCTATGCACATCAATGTAATCAGCTTCACAGGAACTTTTAGAGGAGATAAGCTGCTAAATTCAGCTTTGCAGATACATAACACCTCCTCAAGATGCTACCACTGGTCAGTGGTAAAGTGAGAAAAAGAAATTAGGAGATTAGAACTCCTAGTCTTGATTTCAGTTTCCCTTTGTCTTCTCCTGAGCTGCAATCAGAACGTGTTATGCATTTTCATCTCCTCTGTTTATGACAGTATCTGTGATTATTTTTTTTTTAAGAGGGGAGGATCGGGCACAGTATATAGCCAAAATTAAGAATCTTTATGTTGAGGAGACCAGTTCAGCAAAAGCCCACTGACATGGGCTGGTGACTTTAGGCAAATGTCAGTGGGTGCTGGTGATGGAAAATTTTGAACGTTTGTTTGCTGCTGATTCCTTAGTTTCCTATTTTCTGTGTCTGTCCTAGTCTGCCTCCTTTAGATAGCTCATGTTTTCTTCATTTCCAACAGGCTCAGAGACTGTTTCCCTGAGAGCATTTCACTGTGCTAGCTTTCCAGTGTCTGACACCCAGGATTCCCCATGGTGCTTCAGCTCTCCAGCTGGCAAAGCATCCATCCTGTCACTGAAGTCCCTGCTGTGAATCTCCAGACCTCACTTACATCAGCGTGCAGCAGTATTTGTGTTAGTGCTGTCTCAGCAGGCAAATTCAATTCTGAGAGCTGAACTCCCAAACTTTCTGTTTACTGAAGAGAAAGTGTTTGTGGTTGTAAAAGTGTGTGCTTTCCAATGAAATAAATGGCTTTTTAAATCTAGTTAATTTTGGCAATTCTTCCATCGAGAGACACCTTCCTTCCCACCACGCGGACTTGAGGGAAGGAAGTGGAATGAAACAGAAGCAAAGAAAGAAGGGACAGTAGCATCTACAAAGGCAGCAATCCTCGAAGCAAGTCAGTGTCACGGGAGGGATGAGATAAACCCAGCGACCCCATCCTGGTCAGTCACAGCCTTTAAAGAACAGGCAGCTGTGATGTGGGAGCGGCAGGCTGCGAGCGGTCCCCCCCACCTGTTACAGCGGACCGCAAGTACTAAAATAACTCATAGAACTGAATCCCTTTTTCAATATACTTTTTTTCTTCTGCGAAGCGCCGCACCTGCTCTGACCCTTCTCCCGCACGGAGCGCAGCGGGCGGAGCTGGAAAGCGGGAGCCGCCCCTCAGCCGGCCGCCATTTTGGGAAGCGCGGGGACGGGCCCGGCGCGCCCTCTGGCTCCCGCCTGCCCGCAGCCGAGGCGCAGCTCGACCGCCGGCAGAGCGTGCTGTCACCGGCCATGAAGTCCGTCTTCGTCACCGTGGGCACTACCAGCTTCGACGAGCTGATCGCGGCCGTTTCTTCCCCTGCGGCCGAGCAGGTGAGGAGGCGGAACGCCCCGTTCGGCGGGCGGCAGGAGGAGGGTCCCAGCCCGCCCCTCACGGCCGGGCCGCTGTGCCTCAGCCGCGCGCCTGCGCGGGGCGGCTGTGGGGGGGAAGGGCGAAGCCGCGCGGAGGGCGGGAAGTGGGAAGCGTTCCGCGGGGACGGGAGGCACTGGAAGGAGGGCCGGCAGTCCTGGGCCGCGGCCTCACCCCCGGTTTCCTTCCTCCGCCGCAGGTGCTGCGGAGCCGCGGCTGCCGGCAGCTGGTGCTGCAGATCGGGCGGGGCGCGCTGCAGCCCGCCCCTCAGCGCGGCCCGGCCTTCGTGCGGGAAGTGTTCCGCTTCAAGGAGTCGCTGGCTGAGGACCTGCGGAGCGCCGACCTGGTCATAAGCCACGCAGGTGGGGCCTGGCGGGTTGCCGAGGTGCGCTCCTGGGGGCAGGCGGGGAGGTTGGTGGTGGCCCGCGCTGTGAAACACCGGGCTGAGCTGGCATTGGATGCTCGTGTCCACAGCTGAAAGTTGTGGGGATAAAACGTCCACGTTCAGGAGTCTCTGATGCTTCAGGAGCGAGTAGGGTGATTGTTTCATCGGTTGCTGCAAACACTGATTGCTTTCTGCTTCTCCTGCAGGTGCAGGTAGCTGTTTGGAGACTCTAGAGGAAGGAAAGCCGCTGCTTGTGGTGATAAATGAGAAGCTGATGAACAACCATCAGCTGGAGCTGGCGCGTCAGCTCCACAAAGATGGACACGTTCTCTATTGTAACTGCAGGTATGGAGCTGCTGCGGCTGTCCAACCGAATGCAGTGCTCAGGGGCATAACTTATTACAGTATTGAGAATGTAGCAAGAAAACTTACATCTTTCTCTGTAACAAAATCACACTAACCATGTACCTCAGTAAGCTTCCTCGCTGGGCGCAGACCTCAGGGGTGCTTGTCTTTCATTTATTTGCAGGGTGGATTTTCCATAGGTACCTTTTCCATAGACAGAGTGCTGCGCCTGGGTAGGAATAACCATATGCACCGGTACAGGTTAAGGGGTGACCTGCTGGCAAAGTGATCTGGGGAGAAGGACCTGGGGATCCCGATTGATAAGAGGTTGTCTGTGAGCCCAGCAGTGTGCCCTTGTGACCAAGAAGACCAACGGTATCCTGGGGTCAGATCACAAAGGGTGTGTCCAGCAGGTCAGTGGAGGTGATTCTACCCCTTTTACTCTGCCCTGGTGAGGCCACATCTAGAACTGTGTCCAGTGCTGAGCCCCCCAGTTCAAAAAAGAGTCCAGTGGAGGACCACAAAGATGAAGAGGGGCCTGGAGCATTTCGTGTATGAGGAAAGGCTGAGAGACTTAGGGCTGTTCAGTCTGGAGAAGAGAAGGCTGACAGGGGATCTTAGCACTGTTTATAAATATCTGAAGTGTGGGAGTCAAGTTGATGGAGAGCAGACTCTATTCAGTGGTGAGCAACCAAAGAACAAGGAGCAACGCAGAAACTGGAACACAGGAAGTTCCATAAAAACATGAGGAAGAACTCTATTGTAAGACTGATGGAGCACTAGAACAGGCTGCCCAGAGAGGTGGTGAAGATTTTCAGGACCTGCCAAGTTGCCTTTTTGTGTAACCTATTGTAGGGAACCTGCTTTAGCAGAGGGGTTGGACTTGATGATGTCCAGAGGTCCCTTTTAATCCTTACAATTCTGTGATTTTTGTTAACTCCCTTTCTGTTCTTTCTTTCCTGTTTAATTCTTTTTTAAATCCTGCAACTACTACAACCCAGACCAACAGTTGAAAACCATGAGCTATAAGGAGTAACTTGCTCCCTACTCAATTTCATTGTATTGCCATGTAGACTTCCCTTCTGAAGTGCACTAAAGTTGACTGCATAAGAAAAATGAAAATATCTGGAGTATTTAGGAAAAAAACTAACATAAGAATGGCCTTTACTGATATGGACGAGGAGTTCATGAAGCTCAGTATCCTGTCTGCAGCGGCCATATGTAGGACAAGAGTGAAAAGCATTTCCTTCTATTATTTTCCCTTTAACACTTGAGTAGTTTGATTCAGGGATGACCTAAGCCAGGTGCTGTAGGGTTAGTAACTTCAAATACATCTGTCTTCCACGTACTTAGCAAGCTGTCCTTTTGACCAAATTTTGTGAATCTACCACATCATATCCTTTGACAGGGAATTTCACTGACTTGCTATCTTCACTTAAGGAAAAGAAAAAGAAAAAAAAAGCGCAGCTCCTTTTGTTCGTGTTCATTCTGGCTTCTATTAGTTTCATTTGCTATCCTTGTTTTGATTATATCTGGCTGTTTTCTCTTTATTTATGATTGTTTACGATCTGTTGCACTCTATTATCAGCAAACGACCTTTTAACTGAAAGCAGAGGAAATGCAATTCCTGTTATTTATTCTGCATCTTGTTCTTTTGCCCTCCAAATAGCATTTTGCGTGTTTCAAAAGAGCCTTAACCAAAGGTCTGTCATTCAGGAATAGGAAGGTATTTTTATTTCAGTTTTGAACAGTGCTTAGCATTTGAGACTTATTTGCAGTCTGATAATTGAAAGCTAACAGATTGCCAGAGATAACAGCTGAGTCAATATGTTGCCATGTATTCACATGGGATGAATTCACCATAAACCATATTGGAAAAGATTCTCAGGTTTTATTCAATCTACTATCATTGCAGCCATGGAAGACTGAAAAGTCAGAGTTAAGTTGGACCATGAAAGCTGTGATTTATGTTGAAGTGTGTTCTGCCAGTGATGGCTGGGGCTCACTAAGTTATGCAGTCTCTTTTTTCATTTCAGCATAAGTCCTTATTTTTAGTGTCATAGCAATTTGAAAGAACATGTTTCAGTGTTAAGGTAGTATGAAAGAAAGAAAATTAGGGGCAGGGAGGGAAATCTCCTTTGGGATGAACATTTTTTGTTTTGTTCTTTTTTTTTGTTTCCTCTGCTTTTACAGCACACTCGTGGAGACACTGCAGTCAATGGACTTGTCAACTTTGAAACCTTTTCCTCCTGGACAACCAGAAAAGTTTGCTTTGTTTTTGGATAAACAATTTGGGTTTGAATAAACAATTTTGAGGAATAAAAAGGCCATAATAAAGCCATTCTCATCTCTTAGTGAGACCTTCCATGCTTAAAGATTCCACCAGCTGAGACAAACTCAAAGAAAATGCCTGTTAATATCAACCGATGGTTTCCAGTTCAGTTCCAGTTCAAAGTCATCTATATGCTTAAAAGAGCACAGTGCCAAAAAGGAGGGGAGAGTATGAACTCCAAGTTGACTGACCTGGTAGAAGGTAAAGCATATTTGGACTTCTGGATTAGTTTATTTATTTGCTAATATAAACACATCCATTCTAGAGGAGTTGCTGGTCAGGCAATCAAGGGATGTCCTGGAAGAAATGAAGAGTGAAATACCTGACCTAAGAAGTTTGCATCAATGAAAAATGTGAAATAATGTTTCATTCAGCTGGAGCCCTGTGAATGTAGATCCTGATGATCCAAGTGATGAATGCTGGACAGAACATCTAGCATCCAGTCTCATTTGCTTTTGCTACTGGTAAAGCTAAAGCTAGATCAGAGCATGGTTTAGAGAAAGGAATCATCCTTTGCTTCTTCACTTTGCACATTTCATGTATTGTTTTCATTGTTTGCCTTGAAAGGGTAATTCACAGTTTAGAATTCTGCTGCAGAAGGATCAGCTTTTGTAAAATCTTCCTGCAAGGAATTCTGTACGCAGCAGTAGTGTTACCAGGGCTTTCAGTTTCACTCTAAGGACAGTAATCTTGGACAAATGTTAACGTTTATATAGAAAGACAGCACTAGCCGTTTGTGAGTGGTCGGGTTTGATCTTCTCCCAGTTTAGTTGGGTTACTTTGAATGTGCAACAAGTGTGTGAAAGAAACAATACAGAAGTTTATTTTGCAGGATTAAGGGGCATTTTTTTCATAATCACAATGTTTTTAATAAATAGTGTCTGCAACAGAATGTCTATGTCTTCTGTGACTAGTTCACAAACTTTTCTGTGCAAATAATGTATTTCTGTGAGCACAACTCACTAAAAAAAGCATACAAAACTAATTCATAAATACAACCTATTCTCGATTTTATACATATGCCTTAGTGATATTTTGGAATATGTACTGAAAAATACAACTTTTTTCTCCTTTCTGTTCACTTCCTGAACAAAGATGAGACTGGCAAACAGACCGAGTAACTTCTCGAAGTCAGTCTCTTGCGTGCCAGTGTACGGGCTTGCTCAGTCAGGAGACCGGGTGTCTCCGTGGGTCAGCAGTTATGTGCCTCGCCAAAACCTAGGGCTCGGTAATGCCCCTACGGAGGACAAGCTAAATTGTTTCTTAACTGAGAGAGCCTGCACGTAGCGGTGTCTCGGCTCTAATTGCCGAGTGCTAATGGAAGTGCCCTCCTTGGTGTCCCTGCTGGGTTCTGCGGATGCCTTCAGCTCTTGTTTCACGTGGTTACACTGGGAGTGGAAAGAGAACTTAAGAAGTGAGAGATGTAAGGGGAACGAGCTGAGCTGAGAGGCCTGGGCGTGGGTAATTAACTGCTGCTTTCTGAGTAAATCGTGGCGATGGGAGGAGAATGGGGCTGAAAGGGCGCGTTATCGCATCGTTACCTGTTTGGCTGCGGTGAGGGAAACGCCTTGGTTGCTCGATGCTGACTGGAGCTCTCTACTTAAAGTAAGGAAATTCAACTGTTTTGCTGCCATCGATGTATCTAGGTAACACTTCTAAAAGCAAAGAGGGTTTAAACTTCACAACGTCCGTGCGGGCTACTTGGTCTGTAGTGCGAGAGAACGGCGCGTGTACGCGGTGCTGGTGGCCCATCCTAGCAGCACCTTGTTTGGTGGTTTTCTTGCTTTGCTTAAGACAAGCAAAACAAACTCCCGAACCGGCGCTTCCCGTGCCCGAGCGCAGCTCGCACTCGCAGTTACGAGCAGGTACAGGCGTTTCCCTAACGCGGTCCGCCGCGCAACCCCAGCAGGGGGCGGGCGGCAGCGGCGGCCCCCGCACGGAGCCGGGCACGAGATCCCCGCGCTCGAGGCGGGCCCGACAGCGGGAGCGGCCGCACCTGGGCGCGCCGAACGTCGACCCTCATTGGCGGCCGCCGCCGCCGCCCCCAGTGCTATGCGAGGAGCCTCGGCCCCGCCGCCCTCCCGGCACGATGCAGAAGGGCTGGAAGAAGTACTTCGGGCAGAAGTCGCTCAGCGAGGTGACCATGGACGAGTACCTGGGCAGCCTCGGCCTGTACCGCAAGCTGACGGCCAAGGACGCCTCCTGCCTCTTCAGAGCCATCTCGGAGCAGGTGGGGCCCTCGGCGGGCCGGGGTCGGCTGGGGGGGGATGCGCCCCGGGCGGGAGCGCGTGTGGGGCCGCCCCGTCCGTAGGTGCGGCGCCTGGCGCTGCCGGCCTCGGGAGCGGCGAGGGGAGCGACAGCGTTAAGTGAGCTCCGCTGCTTTCTCCTTCGTCCTCACGTAACGTTGTTTTTCAGCTGTTTTTGTGCCAAATTCATCACATGGAGGTGAGGAAAGCTTGCGTCTCGTTTATGAGGCAAAACCAGCGTAACTTTGAATCCGTAAGTACTGGTTTGTTGGGGTTTTTTTGTGCGCTTCTGTATGGGTACGTTGGAAATAGCGGGGCAGTTGGCCGTGAGCACCTCCGTGTCTCTGTGTACGCGTGCTGTGAGACGGGGAGCAGCGGTGGGTGCTGCCCTCAGCCCGGTGCGGCTGGGACGTGTTCGTGTCACCTCGTGCTGCTGGAGCTCCTGAAACCACGAGGCTGTTAATGCCTGAACTGCTCGCTAGGTGACCGGAGGGCACCAGTTACTCGAGTAGGACGTCATCTGTGGCGCAAGCAGTGTAGAACTGATGATGTGAGAAACCCGTAGAGCTGTTATGATCCTAACAGCGTTGAGATGCTTCTGCTGTTTGCTAGGAGTTACCTACAGAGAACCCACAGGTGTCAGCAGCAGGTAGCTTGCAGCCCGGTGTTCTGGGCTGGTACAGGGTTACAGGTTTCCCTTGGAAACACAAGTTGTGGGCAGTTTTTTGGTCCTCTGCAGAATAGCTTTGTTTTTATGATTCTCTGAATTCTTACAGCAACTTCTCTAACGTGCTTTACATTTTGACCTTGCTTACTTGCATCACCCTTCGGCTAGGGAAGCACTTGCCTGCAGCTGAGGCTGAGACATTTTAATTAACGATGCGGCAATTCAGGTGCTGAGAAACAAAAACAGAACAGCTGAGATATGTTTTGTGCAGTTGTAGGGCTATGGGTTTTTTTTTTTCTTTCCCTGCAGTTATTTTAAGTGCTATAATCTAGGAGGAAAATGAATCGCTGAGTATCTTTCAGACTCATGTTCTTAAGCTTCTGAGGACCTCTTGGTATCTCCACCCTGATACACCCGAATCGTCCCCGTGCCCTGAGATAGGGAACAGCTGAAGTAATTCCCCAGGCAGACAAGAGTCCGAAGTGATAGGACCTGGGAGGCCAGCAGTGGATGTCCTGTTCAAGAGCCAATGATGATGTTTGTTTGACAGTGGTTAGGTTTAAAAGTGTTTCTTTGTTCAACTTGGTTAAGTTCTTATTTTCTTCTTTGTTTTTCTTGAAAGTATGTGGAGGGATCATTTGAGAAATACCTTGAACGGCTGGGAGATCCAAAGGTAAGAACGATCTAGCACAGACATTAAAATCTGAGGTGATCAGAACAGGGAAGTAATTGGATGATGTTTTCAGTACTGTTTGTTTTTTGTTTTTCACTAGACAGACCTCAGTCCTGGGTTTTCATTTCCATAGGGAATATTATGTTTTTGTAATGAGCATTCATGTGTGTGTTTTAGTGGTGAATTTGGGTGCAGAGAAGTTCTCTGTGCAGTGTGGAAAATAAAGCTGAGGCCTGTTTGTAGGCCTTATTTGTAGCTGCAAATATGGGCTGTATACCATATCATACGTGTTTATTGGACTCTGCAGCTCCTTTTTTCTTCCTTACCCTCAGGCTTGAAATGTACAGTTCAATTCTTGTTTCTTTATACTCATAAACTAGAAAGTATGGTGAACACTGCAGTCTCTGAAACAATGCTTATTTAAAAAATAAAGAAAAGAAACCTGAAAAAACTAAAAACCCATCATTCTTGAGTGATGTCTTTCAGGGTGGCTGCTGAACTAGCACTATCTTTAGCCATCTTTAGCCACTATCTTGAGCCCTGGCCATTCCACATTGGAGAAATATATTTTTTTTCCTGGAAATCCTGATGTCTCAACTCTCAGTTCATTGTTTGCTTTATCTAACTAAATTTATCTGAATAAACTTATCTAAACTAAATTTTATTGTTTTAATACAATGGAGAGCTAGTATAGAGTTCGTAGTGTTGAAGATGGCTCTGTTACCTCTTGTAATCTCCTAATCCCACATAGGAAAGTGCTGGCCAACTGGAAATAAGTGCTTTATCAGTGATCTACAAGTAAGTCTCTCTCTCTTTTTTTTTTTTAAAGTTTTGTTTTGTTTTGGACTGTTAACTGTTTTGAGTTCTGGCCTTTTTCCCCAGAACCTTTTGTTTGTTGCTGGAGCACTCGTTTGTTAAACATAGTAAGAATACAACCCTAAAGAAGTTAATTCAATTGACTTGTAAATGGATGTCATCACAGCTCCTGTTCTAATAGTGTAGGTTAAGGGGCAGTTTAGTTTCCAGTAGTATTTGTTATTCTTTTGCTATTGTTAAACTCAGTAAAGTGTTGCCTGCCAGTGGTTGAAGAATGGAGAGCGGGTGAAAGAAGTAGGAGTGGAATGCTGTGGTGGTTACAAGCACGCTTAAAACTCAGTGTAAGTGTTCTTGAGAGCTCTAGTTGTGTGGGACGCTTGCTGCTCAATGTGGAAAGCCTACTGCTTTCTTCAAGGGCAGCATAAGCCTGTACAGGTGCTGGTGGTCTTGTTAAAAAAGAATGCTGCTGTCCCTGTACAAGCACAATGAATTTCCACTGATTAAAAGGAAGAACACTTTCTTTGCAGACTGGAAATGGAACTTTTGCAAGACTTACAGTTCCCTGTACTGAAGTTGTAATCCTTCTGAAGTGCGATGGAATCATCTGAATTTAATTGTTTTATTGGTTGAGCACTCTGCCATCGGGCATAAGTACTTGATCTAATATGATGGGTGCAATAGTCTTATGATTAGATGTGGCTGTCCTTTCTAGATTCTTTTCCACAAGATGAGTATCACTTGCTCATCTAGCTATTGCTTTATGATAACACTCATTTTCAGGGAAAATATTCTGCTTGAGTGTTTCTCTGTAAAAACAAACAAAACCAAAAACAAAAAAACAGTGGAATATCTAGACTGTTCCTTTCAGCTTTCTTCATAATACACTTCTAAAAGTGCACCCTTTCAAGGCTTGTTTTTCCTCTGCTTACCTAGTCGAGACTTTATTCTGTACCGGTACCCTGGAAGGCCACCCACTTATGCTACAGACAATGGCTTTGAAGACAAGGTGAGGAGAACTGAGGCAATTTCTTACCCCTACCCCTGATTCCTAGATACCTCTAGTCCCACTTCATTGTGAAAACTTCCCACTGGAGTTGTGCTCTAACTTAGTCTTTGCTTGTGCATTCAAGAACAAACTCCCAAAGCTGACTTCTGCTCACAGTAGAAGCACAGTATTCACACAAGAGTTAATCAATTGTAGTGGCTTTGCTACTGAGGGTGGATTGTGTGCTGTTCCCCTGCTGATCTTTTTCTAACAACTGCTCATTGTTGGAAACGAGTCTAATTTTAATGAGAAGAGGTAAGAGGGTTCCAGAATGCTATTTCATTTCTCTGAATTTTTGCTGAGTGAAAACACTTCCTAATGGAAAGTGGGCTGAACTGACTAGATACAGTGAGATACCCAGGTTGAGTTTCTGAAGAGCAGAATGAGATATACACTAAATAGAGCATATGTGAGAAGGTATTCTCCCCAATCCTGGTGCCTCTCATCTGAAATGTGGTGGAGGTTTGCCCTCTGAAGAGGGGATATTGACAGAAATGGATTAATCTAACAAGTTGACTCATTTAGCTAACATATAGATCAAGTCCCATTAAGAAGGAGCTAATGAAACAGCTTTAAAAAAAAAAAAAAAAGGAACTTATACAAGAAATGCTCTGTATTACATCCCATCTGACACCTCTTGGTTTTCTTCTGGAGTTATATTGATATGCCCATGCAATTATGTGAATAGCTCAAGTGTGCTGCCAGGGCAGTTGCTGCAGTGTAGATTTCTGGACGGGCTATTATGTTTGCTCAAATGTTGAGCCTGTTCTGAAATCTGTGCAACTTTAGCTCTTCTGTTCTTGGCTAATATTACTATCTTTATATGGGCTTCACTTGCACCTAAATGATTTTTTTTCCTCTGCGTAGCTTAACCTAATTCCAAAATCCACTAACTTTGAAAATTAGGCAGCATGGTCTAAATGAGCATTTGTCCTCAAAGATTTTACCACCAGAGCTTTCATTAAGAATTGTCTGCTATTAGACTTCACTACAGTTCTTTCTGGTGTTGCATATTTCACCATGAGATGAGAGACTGTGTTGCTAGAACAGAAGGCACGTGGAATTAAGAGCCCTGGCATCTCAACTCCTACTGAGTGGCTGGAGGCATCCTTGCTGGCACAGTGCTAACAACAGCTGCACAAGGGCTTTTGCCAGTTGCAGTTACCTATTCATGGTCTTGTGCTGAGATGGGAGGTGATAGCATGCATCTTTTTTGTGTATCAGTGCATATGTTGCAGAAAGCATGCAACTTCTCAAAGTTCTGCAGTGTAATGCTGATTAGTTGAGCAAAACTTATTCATACTTACTGAGGGCTAGAGCAGCAAGTGCTCTTCTGGTCCATCTGATGGGGAAGTGTGGAAGTGTGTTTTTGACACTTGCACAGTGCACTTCATAGATTCTGCATTTGATAGCTTGTGTTTTAATGGTAGTTTTAAATGATAACTTAATTTATGATAATTATAAATGGTAATTTTACCTCTTGAGCAGCTGATGGTTTCAGAGTTGAACTGGAAACAAACACTATTTTTTAATGCATTGTGATATATAAAATAACGGTTTTTGTTTATATAGTAGATGTAAAGTTTGTAAATAAATTCATAAGCTCCAGTTTTAAACTGATCGTACAGCTCTTTCATATTTATCTTTGGAAGATTTACTGTTTTCTTAAGTTCACATTGCCTATAGAATGAAATAGAACTTGGTGTTGGGTTTTATGTCACTCCATCCTTAAAGTTTTTCTTCTTTATTTTCCCAGATACTACTGTGCTGTTCTGGCAATGGCCATTATGACTCTGTGTATACAAAACAATTTCAAGCAAATGCTGCTATTTGCCAGGGTAAACTTGCAATTATTCTGTTGTGTTTTGTTTTATTATGAAAGAGAACTGTGTGTGTTTTTTGTATGTTTGTAGGCTTTGCTTATTCTGGTTTCCAGAGATGGGGAGAGTGAGAGCTGGCAGCTCACTCTTTTCTGTATTAATGTACACATACTCTCAGTATACTTATCTGTTAAGTAGGGTAATGAACCAAATGCCCTCCATATGTCTCTTTTCACCTGAATTATTTTATGATCGTCTCCTTAATTGAATTTAATATATGTAGTATCTTGTAACAGTAGATATTACCTAAAGATATGCTTACCTTGAAAATTGGAGCTGTTGTACTTCTGATATTAACTTGTTTTGAGCTTTGTCTTGGTTTGTCCAGCTGTGTTATATGAAATCCTGTACAAAGATGTGTTCCTCATGGATGAGGAAGAATTAAGGACTGCAGTTGAAATGTTTCGAAGTGGTTCCAAGAAGAACAAAAACAGTGGCTGTGTAGAAAGCGAGGATACAAACTTCGATTGTCTTCATGAAAAAGTACCCAGAAATCCATCAGGAAAGAGGTAGTATTTGATGCAGGGGGTGTATGGTAGCAGGGAAGTGTTGAAATAAATAAAGTTTAAAACCTTGCTAAGGGCAGTGGGTTAGTAGGCTGATTTTTCCAAATTCCTTTGAATGTGCACATGGTACTAACCTAGTGTTTCATGGCACAGACTCAGAGCTGAAGTGTGTTGTAGAAGAGACGGCGTACTTTCTTTAGAACTTGGCATTGTCATGGAATTGGACGCCCTCTGCTACTGGCTGTTATATTTGCATGCAACTTTGTAAAATGAGTCTAAATAAAATGGTTCCCTTTGTCATCAGAGTACTCTTGATGAGAAACTTGCTAGCTGCCTCATCCTCTTTAGCTTTGTACAGGCAATAGTTTATTGAGAAAATAAACTATTTGTATTTTTTCTTTAATTGAATTGTACCCCGTATAGACAATTAAATGAGGGCATCATTGAAGTCCATTGGATCACTTGGAGTGAGGGGAAAAAGTGAGCACACCTACTGAAAACCTTGATGTTCTTTAATCGGTCACCATAAAGGCTTGAGGCATAGTGCATCTGTTAGTAAAAGCTTTCAGGTGACGTTGGTTTTGTAGTGCCTGGAGCAGAGTGGTGTAATACTCAGCAGTGCGAGAGTTCAGATGTATTCAGCGGGGTCATCTTCATCCTTTTCAAATGCAAATAGTAGCTATTGTTAGGGGTAGGTTTGGGGATGGTAAAGGTCATGTTCTTAAAGCTAGGAAAAGACTTGCCCTGTGCTCCCTTACAGCCTTTGTTTCAGGCAAAATCTGCCACTTGATGGCACTATGGTGCTTTTTTTCAGGTTTTGTGAAAAGTTAGTTATTTTAACCCTTCTTAGAAATTATGCATTGCATCTTTTGTAATCTTATTTTAAATTGTTTAGAGGTGATGACTGGGAAGGCAATGATACTGACAATCCAGTGGAAGATAAGTTCAGACAAGGCACTGAAGAAGCAAAGGTTTGGCAATTAGGGAAAAATTTCTTGTGTGTGGTTGGGTGTTTGTTGTTGCAGGGTGTTACCCACGTTAGGGTAATGTTTCTACTTCTTAAAAATAGCTTTTTGAAAGCAGTTTGCTTTTTTTTTTTTTCCTCTTTTCTTTCTGTCTGCCTGTCCTTTGATCTTTGCCAGTTTTTCTTGAACTGGATAAACCTCACTCCTTTCTGAGGTTCTCTTGTTCTTTTATAGCTGATGTTTGGCTTGTTGGTTTTTCTTGCTCCAGAAATTGAGCTCAGCAGACACTTCCTGGTCTGCTGTTTGCTTATCTGAAAAGTGGTTTAAATCAGTCCGCTTTCATTTTGAGCACAGTGTAAATATCTTTAAAACAGGTTTTTAAAAACTCTTTAGAGGCCTGTTTCCAGATTTAACAACTGGAATTCCCACCAATTTTGGAAGTCGTGGCTTCATTGGTCTAACTAGTTTCTCTTCCCTCCAAAAGAATTGAAGGAATGCAGAGTGTTACTCTTAAGTCTGTTTTTGATCTTTCTGTAGTCTGTCAGCTCAGCTTCTGAGCTGAACAATCCTCAATTCCTAAATTCATGTTCATATTCTTGGTCTTTATTCTGTATAGTAGAAGTGAAAGTTTGGGGAATTTGTGTGCGTCTTAAAATGGTCCATAGCTGTTGGTAGAATAGAGATTGTGCTGAACATTTTAAATGTGCTTCTAACGATAGTCCATTTCAACTCTATTTCTAGACTCCAGAAAATTCCTCAAAAATGCCTTTCCCCTACAAAGTGCTAAAGGCTCTGGACCCAGAGATTTATCGAAATGTGGAATTTGATGTCTGGCTGGACAGCAGAAAAGGTATCTTTAAACCAAAAAATCCTCAAATCCAAACCTTATTTCTGCAGTGAGCTCAGTATTAAATGTATGGATCTGATGCTATTGACACCTTCTTTCAGCACAGCTGAGGTGTGAAGGATACTGGTTAATCCACTTGATATTTGTAGGTAATACGTCCTTTTACCAGAGCTATTTCTTGGTTTCTTTTCAAAATACCAGGTACTGTTCTTGATGTTGTATGGCTGTAAGGTTGCTAAAAATCCGGTGCCTGATGTTTAATGACTATAGTGTAGGAAATACCAGGACTCTAAGAGTACTGAGCAGAATTCTGCATTACTATTCAATTGTGTTGGGAATCATCCAAATTTGAGCCTACAGTTATTTATTTTTAATGGTATGGCTGAGGACTCTTAAAGCACTGTTTTAGATTGTGTTCTGTCGTAATGAAAGTCTCAGCTTTAGCAGTGAGATATGTCACGTGAAATAAGTTTTCTCTTGCTTCCCAGCTCTCCCGGGTTTGAGCATCCTAGACAGATTCCATGTGGATTCAATAGATGCTGTTTTATGGCAATACACTGTGGCTAGTGTGTGAACGAGTTACCAAGGAAGATGAATTTTGAAGTTGTATCATTGATATTTGACCTGGAGTGCTTTGCATACTGAAGAACTCCAACATTTTTACAGCTGCATAAGCAACAGTGATTGTCATTAAATTCTTGGAATGGAGTACAATAACTAATTGCCTGTGTTGAGTACTGATATACAGAGAACCTGGGCAGGGAATGGAGGGGGAAAAAAAAAGATTGAAGTCTGAAAACAAGGGAGGATACAGGAATATTGTTTTTTCCTGGGTAATGTTTCCTTTTTGCCAAGTGTTACCAGTACTCTGGCAAGACAAGTCCTTCATACTTAAGATTGGTATTAAATGCTGAATTAACACAGTGTCATCATGAAGGGCACAAGCATTGCAGTAAGTAGGTCTACTGCTTCATCAGCTAGATACTGTTAATCTCCTCTGACTTAGGTAGTTATGGTCTAAGAACAACTAGAGTTACTTCATTTTTACTGTGAGGAATGCTTATATATGCGTAGGGAATGTTAACACAGTTGGCCTTTAATTAGTAGTTGGGTGCCATCGTGAAGTATTTATAGGGTACTTGAAGAAAGAACAGTATGTTTTTAGGCTTTTTTCCTTTTTATTTATTTATTCGTTTGTTTTTAGAGCTTCAAAAAACTGACTACATGGTGTTTGCGGGGAGACAGTACTATTTAGGAGACAAGTGTCAGGTTAGTACTCAAAAGAGATTGAGTTATGGTAAATCACTAAAGCTACTTAAAGTGGAATATGGTAAGCCATGAAATGACTTCATAGAATCTTCCAGGGCTTTTCTCATTTTCTTCCTTGTAACTATTAATTTTAATTAAGTTTTTAATTAAATTTCTTTCTAAAGATCTTTCTTTAAATATTGGGCATGAATGAAAAGCTACTTGGAAATTCACTGAGAACCAGTGATATAAACAATGTGATTGTTGAGGTTCTGCACTGGGAGCTCAAAGTGCAAAGTATGTGCAAAACTGAGGTAATTATCTATCAGATTTTCAGTGGAAGTCACCAGCAAGTCTGTCCAGTCTTCTGCTTCTCAGCAGTAATGTAACAGGTTTCTTTTAAGTAACTGAGAGGGAAGAGAGAGTGAGTGGCTGGGAAATGCTGAAATCAAAGTCAACTTCCCTTTTGTTCTCATGTTGTATGTAGTGAAGGTGTACTTCTTAAAATCACTTTGAGGTGGTGCTGATAACTCATTCAGTGACTCTTCTAGCTCACTAGAGCTTTCCTGCTTTATTTTATGTTCTGCTCGAGTTCTTACATAGTGGTCTTCCTTGCTACTTATCTGTTTGACACGGTGTATGAAAGTAAGTTAGAAGGTAGGAATCCATCTTCTTAAGCCTGTTTTACAGGAGTTTACACATCGCTTGCAAGACTTTCTTTTCCTTCCTTTCTTAACACAGTACAGTGCTGTCTATCTTGCCTGATCTGTTAGTATTTGATATTTCTGGGCCCAGCTCATAACATAAAATCAGCTAGGAGCTAGGAACTTTGCTGATTTATAGACAGTATTTGGTCCCCTGATACTGTTTAGTTTTTTCAGTGCTTCCCTTGTTCTCTCTCCAGGTGCGTCTGGATCCTGGAGGTAAGTATTACAATGCTCATATCCAGGAAGTTGGGCAGGATGGCAACACGGTGACTGTTTTCATTGAGGAGCTGGCAGAAAAGTAAGCAATCTGGTGACAGTTTCATGTCTGAACTTTTCTTAGTGGAGTCTGTGCAGTCGCAGATGGTTAAGATAGGGTTGTTAAGATACTTTGAGAAGAAAAGAGAAATGAGGCTTTGAAATAAAATATGGCTACTAGAGGGAGATTTGCTTCCTTATTGGTTATCACCCTTCAACTAAGATGTTATAGGAAAAATTCTCTTGTTTATAATAACAAAAATGATTATGATGCTTTATGTGAAGTCTTGTTGTTCTCGAGAATCTTTGCAGTTGGGCATAACTCCTGGATAGCAAATTATTCTCTACTACCAGTTTCTCTGAAGCTTTTATGTTGTAATCCCAGAAAAATGGCTGTTTCTGAGTCTCATCACATTCACCACCTTGCTGTTCAAAGCATTTGCCCTTCTCCAAATCTGCAATTAGGCTTATCTACATTTTGCAGAAATTCTGTCTCTTTAATTGCTTCCAGATAGACTTCTGAAGGCATACCAATGTAGGGAAAAAGGACTTGACCTGTGCAGTCAGTAGTATCAGGACTGAATTCTACCTTACCTTTTCAAATGTACAAAATATACAAGTAACAGTAATACGTGCTTCAGAGAACAAGATTTTTTTTTTTGTTCCTCCAGAGCTCCCTATAGGAAAAAGGCAAAATCATTGACTATTTTGTTTTTTGTAGTGTTGCTTCAGCATATGTTGCTGTGTTCCTGCACATAGTGTATTCTTGCAGTGCTGCTAACATGAATGTTTTTCATGTAGGCATACTGTTCCTTTGGCAAACCTAAAACCAGTGACACAAGTGGCACCTGTCCTTGCTTGGAATGTGGTTCCCAGCCGAAAAGGAGGAAGCTATCAGAAAGTAGCAGGTGGATACTTCTCGGGAATAGGTTTGTACAAGTTTTCCAGAGGTGTTCCTCCCCTTTAGGGAGAGGTAGGATAGAGAAAGACAAACTTTAGCAATACCAGTCTTTGCATGTTGAAAGTAACTTAACTTGGCCTGTGATATAAAATCTAGTTGTGACAAGGACTTCATGTAAAGTGATGCTTCAGACAGAAGATTGAGTTTCCATACATAAAATGGCAAATCCCTGAAAATACGTAGTAAGGTTCATGTTGCTCAGAATTTTAAGAGTTTTGACATTTGAAAACTATTTATGAAGATTAGATCTGTGAACCAAAAAGTATATCAGATTTGGCCTTAGAAGAGATGTATGGAAGGACTAGAGTTTTGCTATTGAAGTAAACAGGAACTGTATTTGTTTTGTTCAGAGAATGGTTTTCTGATTGAATAAATGTAGCTTTTATGAAGGTGCTTTAATACTGCAAATACTGGTTTGATCAGTACCTGATCAGTAACTGATCCCAGTTGAAACTGGGAATGTGGTCATGCGAGTGAGGTGCTTGCATTCTGAACTGCAAGCAGAATACGTGTTAGATTCTTCAAAATGAGGATATGAAGTTTGTGTGTTTTGGATACTTCTTTCCTGCCCTGGAATACACTGTTGATTCTCTTTGATATATTCAAATAATGACTCTTCTCAAATGATAGAAAGGAAACATAGCTCTAGAGTAAGCTGCTTAAAATATGAACTTCTGTTTTCTGTCCTTAACTGAAACTGCAGAAATGGATGTGAAAACACGGAAGAGATTGCTTAAGAAAGTTCGTGGAAAGGAAGTCTTTATGACAATGGCTTATAGTAGGGGTCAGCCAGTTCTCCCACCCCGGCTACAGCATGGTGTTCCCTCAGGGCGCTCTCCTCCAGTTCACTGCTCACAGGGTGGTGGAAACATGGCACCTTATGGACCCTGTCATCCTCAGCATCCTCCCCAGAGGCATAACCGTGGATTTGGAATGCCAAGGTATGAAGCCTTGAAAACCTATCTGAGGTTACTGCTTGTTCTTTGTTCTTGCTGTGGATTAGTTAGGAGAGAGCTTGTGCTATTTAATTGATAAAACTATAGAAGAGTTCCATCTGAGAGGCACTTCCTGGTAATTGCACCTTTTACCCTTTAAACTTAGGGGATCTGCCCGATTTATAAACAGGCACAACATGGTTGGCCCTCAAATAGCATTCTACCCCAGTCCAGGAAAAAGATGCTATCAGAGCTATGACAGTTTCTCCCGCAGGTCACGGTAAGTGAATACAAACCTCTTTACAGAACGTTGTACTAAAAGAGCTGGGGAGGATGGTGGGAGAGGGATGTAGAGGGCTGAGTTAACTGTTAATGGCACGATATTGAACACTGGGATTATTGTGCCTTTCCAAAGAAAAGAGAGTTAAAATCGAGCAACAAAACTAAGGTGAAAATCCAGATAGCAGTGATTCTTAAGCTTTCTCTTTTTTTTTGAAAGTTCATACAGCCGTAGCCGCCGTCAGATGCAGTGTGTGAATAAGGAATGTCAGTATGGGTTTGTACCGGAGAACGGAGAAGAGCCTCAAGGGTCAGAAGAAACAATAACTTTCTATGAAATTGAAGAGGGGGATGAAACTTCTTTTCCTGCCTTAGCAGTAAGTTATAAATGATGAGTATGTTGAAGCTTCTCAAAGCTTTTTAAAAAATTATGCATTATAATAAATTAAATATTATTTTTTCTTGGAATGAGCTTTAGCAGAAGGAGAAGGGAAGCCTGAAATTGGAGGAGATCCTGAGAGCTCTGCTTCAAGCATCTATTTTTCAAAGCTTTCCCTTTCTTTCTCTTTTCCCTCTTTCTGTCCAGCAGCATGTTTTCTCTTTCGCATGTTTTAATAAAAGTAGGGCCATATTTTTACTTCCCATGGCAATTTGAAAATGAGATTTGGGGGAGAAAAAATTCCGTCTTACTATCAGTGTCTGTCTGATTATAAGTATTGTGGGAGTTAATACGTCAGTTGTTTTGCTGTACTCTTAATTTGTGGTTTGAGTAACTAGTTTCAGAAGCTGTACAGTGATAGCCTAGATTATTCCTAGGAATTCATAGTTGAGATGTTTTGGGCTGACATTCCTGAAACCATTTTTTCTGCTACAGAAATGGGAGAAAAATCCAAATCTAGCTTCTTTTAAAACTTCATAGTGTGCTACTTTCATCTTCAATCTAATACATTTTTAAACAGTGAAATCAATCTTCTTTCAATTTTTATCTAAGCTTAGTACAAGTTACACTTGCTTTTAAATAAATGAGAGGATGAACCTGCTCAGTGTTCTTTCAGCAGCCTTTGTTTATTCATCTGCCTGTATTAAATGTGTGATCTTTACTCTTATTTCTTCCAAGGCTGTCAAGAAATAGGGGCATTATCTTGTAATACTCCTTTTTCTTCCCCATTCCCCCTCCCTTTAAATCAGGATAGATTTCTAGCTTGTTTTTTTTCCTTCCCATTGCTAAGCTGTACACCTGCATCATCCAGTAAGTAGTTTTTCATGTTCGTTCGGCTACTTTGTTAGTGTCAATGCCAAAGTCTCTTTTCCCTGCATCTTCTGTCTCCTTCACTGAAGGAATTTAACATGCCCTGGGGATAAGTGTTTTTTGCAGAAAAATCTGCCATCCTGCTAGAGGCCTGGTGGGAGAGTCTTCTGACTCAGTACCTGTACTTCACCCTTAGTGATCTTACAAGCCTCTTTTTCAATCTCATAGCTGTCCTATCTTCTGAGGAGAGAATTGAATGTCATAGTCATTACAAAAGAGTGAATCATTTTCTTATGCTTTTCATAATCCTGTGTTTCTCCTTTAGAGGACTCTAGATTGTAATTGTCCAGTTAAGGGCTGGCTTTATACAAAGACAGACTATGTACAAGGCTTTACAGGAGTCATGGGGAATGCGATGAGCGCTGCTCTCTGAATATGTCAAGCATGTCCATGTGGATCTAGCTAGTGCAGACAGCAGGAGCTATGCCAGCCATGTGATATTTTTGGATGAACTCATTGATTGTTGATGTGGTGGGAGTTCCTCAAGGTGAGGAATACAGGAGTATATGCTGGAGGTAGAGAGTCCTGGTGGCTGGTGGGGGTCTGCTCCCTCTTTTTCAGCTTTGGCTGAACCTAGGTCAGAGCTGGCTAAATTCTAATTGAGAACATCTTGACTTTGTCATATAGGACAACTGTAAGTCTTCAAAATAAATTTTGTGAAAGATGCTAGGCGGAATGAAAGGTAAAAGAGAAATGTGTCTAACTGTTCTACTGCATGCAGGTTGTAAAGAGATGGATGGAGGGACTGAATTCTAGTAAGCTTTGGTTACAGCAAGCTTGGTTTTTCAGCCTGTTTCTATTTGGCTGTGTGTTAAACATGAAAAGTCGTATACTGTTTATAAATGCACACTTATTATTTTGTTTTTAGGGCCAGGGTAGCCCTACTGCAATTGTCCACAGTCCAGCAGGTTTTTGGGTAGCTAGAAGAGGCCCCAACTCAGTTCCAGCCAACAAGCAGCCCTTGAGTCCATCAGAGGAGGATGTAGAAGAAACAAGTGAAAATGGTGAGTTCTTAGAGTTAGTTATCTGTGTCTGATTTAAAAAAAAAAAAAAAAAAAAAGTCACTGTTCCATTAAAGCTTGCTAGAACATCACTATTTTGATAACATGGGTTTGTAGCAAGGCAAGCTGCTCTGTGGTGTAGATCTGGCAATAGCAGTCTTGATACTGCTGGAATAGCAAAATGGGGAAGAGGAAGATCTTGGATCGTGCTATTTTTCTGTACAAAACAAGACGATATTGAAAGCAGTTCAGTTAGTTAATGCAGTGAAATACAATTTTAGTAACTTTGGCTTTAACTTCTATTTTTCTGGAATCAAATCTTTCTGTTCTCTCCCTTCTAGGGAAGTTTCATGAAGAATATCTGTACGCACCTCCAGGTAAATAAAATGTTAGTCTTTACTGATACTACATTTGGTGAATGTGCTCGTTACAACTTTTTTAAAAGTTTCTGAGCAATTAGATATAATGCTGTATTTTTTTAATTAACTTTGCCTATGTCTTTCAGATCCAGACTGTGAAACGACAGCAGTATTTAGTTCAGCAGAACCTACAGCAAATTTGGTAAGTGTTTGTCCCTGCCTGTTCAGATTCCTAATCCTTCAGGTATGTGTAATGTTCTTTGTGGAACCTGTCTTTGGAACCAGGCTTAACATAGTAGGTCAGAAACTGGTTTTGTCACAAAGGATTGATAGTTTTACTTCTGTATCTCTTCCCTCATCTCCTTTTCTTCTTAAATGGTGAGGTTTTTTTGTCTATAAGTACATCTAAATGGTACTTTCTGTCTTTCCCCTCTGTGAACTGTCTGAGCACTGTTTACTTTTCTTCCTTTTCTGCTCCAGACAGCACTTGCTTTTGCCATGCTGCTCGTCAAGTCATATACTAGTTAGTCTTATTCCACCAATGTGTGATGGAAAATATCTCACCTTTGATAGAACTGGCATTGAATTTTCTTATCTGAAACTAGTCAGTGGCTACCTTCAAGTTCTCCACTCACCTGCTGAACTACAATGGGTGTGAAAGCCAGTCCTGTGCACATCAGGATGAAACTGCTCTTTCATGAGTTATGAAAGGAGCTTAGTGTAGTTCATAATTGGAACGTTCTTAGAAATCCAGCGTTTGCAGTTTTGTTACTTCTCTGCTTCTAAAATAGAACATTACTTTGGAATCTCTTCAGGAAGACGGGTCAGTGTCCGTGTCACCTCAAGATGGAGTGGCTTCCTACAGCTATCCCCAGAAGGTAGTGTGTAGTATGTTATTGTGGTAGCTCTTTGGAGAGATGACCGCTGTTTGGTTTCTTCAGGATTTTATTCTTTCTCTCTTACATGGTTTTGTTACAAAGAATATAATCCTCTATAAATAAAGCATAATGGAACGGTGGAAGGATGCATTTGCAGGTTCCTGCAACTTACTGTTATTTTTAGGTTGGTATTTTTCAAGCCAATTTTTAGAGAACTTGGATAACTAGCTGTCTTTACAGCTTGAGCTTTCAAAATGCATTTTTGTGAAGAGAAAATTTCTTAAATCTGTGATGTTTCCATCGCTCTTATCAAAGCCAGTTGTAGAGGTAGGGTATTGAATACTCCAACTCTTTTGCAGGTGATGGTGAACTCTGCAGTAATTGCTACCTCCACAGGTGTTAATGCTGCTCCACCTACAGTCTTCTCCTCAAATTCTGCCTCCACACAAGCCAGTGTCACAACAGCTGTTCCCCCACAAGCAGCAATTCAACCAGTTCTAGTCTCTCCCACTTCTGTAGGGAGGCCAGGTAGAGTGTGCATGCTAAGGCTTTGGTCTTGGATGGTCTAAGCTTTCAGTTGCCTTCTTCCCTCCCATTTTGTTACCACGTATCCAAAACAAATGTGGAAAATTACGTGGCAATAAGGTTACACAGCTACTGATGACTTTCATGTTTCCATGCTTTGAAGGGGATGCTTGCCTCTGAATTTGCATGGGAGTTGGAAGTCTCTGCCCTGGGGTTGTTTCCCTCACCCCACTTGTCTTTATCCTTCAGTGCCAGGTGTTTCTCTAGCAGGTTCCTTTTTAATGACAAGTTCATGGTTGCTTCTCCCTGTTTTGTATAGTTAATTTCCATTATGTTGGGCTACTGGGGCAAATCTCAAGGTTTTACTATACCTTCCAGAAGAGTCACAAGCTCAAGCACTGAATCCAGTTCATTTTTGTTAATTGTCTGTCTTAAGAAAAAGACTTCCCTTTCTACAAAGAGGATTTTTCTTGGTTTTTGTAACTCTTTGTTTAGCATGAGGGAAAAAAAGAAACCATCCTTCCACATTTCTATTTGATTGGTTTTTTTCTCACTTGAGAGTTCAGTCAGCTCAGTTCTCTGTAAGTTGTCTATTTGATGACAGCTTTATGAGGAACCTGCTAGTGTTCTAGAGGTGTGAGCAACCTAATAAATATTCTACAGAAATTTGTCTACAAACTTCTGCCTGATACTTGAACACTGCCTTATTTTTGTGGGTTTACTGTGATGCTTTTGATGGCTTAGAGTATTCTGTTCCCTGTTCTAGGACAGATAATTATGTAAGAAAAGCCTGACCTACTTCTAGTATGAAGAACTGATTGAAAAAGAGACGTTTGTTCTTAACTGAAATACGAAGCTTGAGAACAGACAAACAGCTAAGGCAACTGAAATTGGAACCTTTCTGTCTGGTTTTAAAATTTCTTCTGGGCTTCTTTTAAAGTGGGAGGGAAGCAATTAAATTATTAAAGAGAATTGAAGTTAAAGTCACTGAGCTGAAAGAAAGGAAGTCCAGGCCTGACTGTGTAACTTACCATTTTCCTTGCTCGAATAAGAAGCCGTTGTAAACTTGACTTGACTTTTGTTTCCTTCTAACAGTACCAGTTTCTTCACTGCCATTCCCAATTTATTCCGCTCCTCTTCCTCCAGCTAATGAGATGGGAGAAGCTGGTGCCTTTCCTCCACCTTACTCTTGTGATCCCAGTGGCAGTGATCTGCCAAGAGGTAATAAAGATGTTTTGTTCTTTCTATTATTGCTGCACTTCAGCACACTTTTGACATGAGTTCTTTATGAAACTGAACAGAATACCTGTAGTGACAAGAAATGGCTCCCTGCAGCTCACAGGCAGATAAAAAATATTTTGAATATTTTGGATGCTTATGGTAAAAATTCCTAGTTCTGAATACTAAGTTCATATCAGGCTCAAACACGATTTACTGCAGCTTTAGACCATATCCTAAAGATTCAGGTATCAGTGGAGAGAAGAGTGCATGGTCTGTATCTTATCAGCACTGCATGGAATAATAATTTTTCTGATAACTTTTTTTTAAAAAAAGCATACAAAGTTCTGGTATTGCACAGTTCAGCAGGTATTGTGTGTTGTCCTATATAGTATATAGGACATACACTATATACTCATATATATATATATATATATATATATATAAAAGTATAACTCTTAGATACTATTCTGTAGTGTCATAAATATGAGCATAAAGGTTTCTGTTCTGTGAATGCACAGCCTTTCTGTATACTGTCATTGGTTATAACTGCATCTTTTAAGGTAGATTTTTGCTCCCAAGCAACAAGAATGGAAGGACCAATGTGGTTGGTCAATGCCATGGCAGCTCAAAATTAGTTTTCAACTTTGTCAGCTGAACTTGAGTTTCATTTCTGAAGTGGTGGTCTTTAATCAGCTGGCACTTTCTGCTTAATACCTGCATGCCATGCAAAGTTGCATCAGGCAGCATGGTTTGGTAAACAGTAGAGCAGTTTACCAGTTGATTTGGAGTTTATAAATATAGTCCCTTGTTCTGTCATTGTGGCTTTCAGGACACAAATTGGGTCTGGAGTTTGCAGAATTCTGTTTAATAACCTAAAAATGAAGCCATCTGCTGTCCTTGACTGTGAGTTAAGTGCCTCAGCTGTAAGAATGACAGTACTGCTTATTATTATGCTATGTATCTTGCTTTGCTCTAGGTAGGAATGCTCTGAGGCCCAAGTGTGCCACTATCACATCACTGCACACATCTCAAAAGGCAGATAAAACTATTGTGATGCACTGTCTCAGCTGATAAAGAATTTCATGGCTACGTGTAGTTTTGGGCAGCTGTAGAAAATCCTTTCTTCCCTGCGCGTGTCCCCATGCTCAGCCTTCTGATGGTGCACTGCCTCAAACTGCCCTAAGGATTAAAATTTAGAAGAATTGTTAAACCAGATTTGGTTACTCAGCCTGTTTGTTGTGATAGGAAGATTCATTTGGTCATCATGTCATGCTCAGGCTGGAGCACAGATGCTCTGGATAAGTGCTGGTGTTCAGTCATGGCTTACATGTGTTGCAGCTGCAGCGAGTACAACAGTTCCAGCTCTCGCTGCCTCCTTTGACAGGTAGCACACAGAGAGGCTGTTTTTGGCAGTACTGAGGCCAAGCTAAAGATGAGCTGTAGCCTGTACTTGAGAGCAGCAGTGCAAAACTGTCAGCTTGTGTTTGTTGTTCTTGCACTGGGTCTATCTCTGCGCATTGGCTGAAATACTTGTTTTTTATGTATTCCTCCCATAGACAGGATTTGAATGTCTGTGTGTCTGTAGCCATCTAGAGAGACAGAGGCTGCTGTGACTTTTATCAAAGGCTTACCTTTAGCTGAAATACCTGAATCTCTCTTTCTCTTCTGCTAATACGGAGAAGTAGCCTTTCATTCAGGGTTGCACAAGGAAAAGAACTGCCTGCATAGCTGTAGGGTCTGTAAAAACCAAGCATTCCTTTTTCCACCATTTTGAGCGCTACAGTTTCACTCTAGCTATCTGACTCGATTTCTTCACCGCCATCACCCTGGAAAAACAAAACAAAAACAGCATGCTCTTGGCTGTATTTCAGATGTATGGTAGTTCTGAGTTTTACTGCTTCAGAATAGAAAGCTTCTGACTTTTATTCTGAAATCTATTTGAAGGTGGAGCATCAAATACTTGCAAATTGTTTTCATGCTCGATTCAGCATACTGCCACTCGAAGTAGTTTCGTTGTCCCTGTGTGGAAGTCGCATGGAAGTCCTAATCCTAGAGGGCCAATGTTAGATATCAACAGTACCTCTTTATTATCTACAGTTCAGGTAGCTGCATCTGGTGGATTGTAAGGCAGCTTTGGGCCAGAACGTTGAAGATTTTTTCAGTTGCATTTACCACGTAACATGTTTATTTTGCCAGCAGTTGATCTGGAAGTAAGCAGAATGCAAAAACTTTATGGCATGACTGCTCAAGGTCTTTTCTTAGAGGCACTGCTGATGTGTTTTGCAATAACTCCTTTGCTGGTATTCTCAATTGCTGTTTTTTAATCTTGAGTATTTGACTTCCTACTTCCCTACTGCAGTAGTACCACTGGAGATTATTTTATATACACATCAGAGCTAATTGTCTTCTGCTTCAGTTAAATGCCCTTTACTGAGGCTTTCAGCACTTGGGAGAATTGGGTGTTAAGTGTGCTGACAAGAATCTGGAGTGGATGTGGATTAATAACCTCTTCAGACCCTTGCCTGCAGCTCTTCAGCTCGCTCATCATAATACTGGCCATGTCCTTCTGGGGATAGGCTCCAATTTCTTTTTTTTTCTCCCCAGGATTTTATGGTTAGTAGCTAATAAGAAATTGCTTGTAGCATTTTTCCTTTTCTACGAGAAGACGCTGAGTGTCACTGCAGTGTTACTGCATAATCTTTAGGTTGAGAAATCCAGCAGTTCTGGAGGAGGGCATGGTAAAGTATTTGCTCATACTTGACTTAGAGTTCTGTGCAGTTTATTTAAAAAAAAAAAAAAAAAAACCTGCATGACTGGTATTTGGCCTGGCATGGTTTGAAATCTGACTTTAACAGGCTGAGGTCATAGACTAGTGAGGAAGACAGTGCCTTAGTATTCATTGATACATCTGTATTTCAATTCTCAGAGTTGCTGGAATATTTTTAATGACGTTTGGGGCTTGTGAAATGGCTTCTATTGACACAGTGACCTTAGGTATCTTGTGTTTGAAGCAGCAGTGTAGGCTGCTTGCTGTTACAGTGTACTGGAAACTGCTCCTTTCCCGTGGCAGCATTCAGGATTGATCTGAGCTACTCAACTGAAAAGCAAACTTTGTCCTCATGTACCATAAGATTAAATTTTATCAGTAGTTGATGTGATCTTCATATTTTCATGCCACAGTGGTTAACTTCTTCTGGCTTAGCTGTATTTTCACACGGTAGTTTTGTTATACTGAAGACTGACTTCTAGACATCTGAAAGAGAAATATAAACAAAAACTGGTCTGCTACTGTACTGGTTTCTGTTCCAGAACTCTCCAGACATCAGCATTTCCGGTATTAGTTTGTCACTTCAGACTCCCAGCTCCTCCTTTGTACTGTTATCACTGCTATGAAGCAGCTGTTTCATTCAGTTCTTAAGGCTTGTTTTGCATATATTTGCATAATCAATTGAAAAACAAAATCAGATTTTAAAAAATCATCTTTCCAAGGTAGGTGCAGTTTCAGCTAAGTACTAAGAAACTGATATTTATGTGAGCCTTCCAGTTATTCTTAATATTTAACTGGTCAATGTCAGAGCCAAATAACCAGAACTTTCAGGCATAAGCTGTTAGCTGTTTTTGGAAAATGCACACATCCTTCCTTGCATTTAAGTAGATTGTGCCCTGATGTGTCCAATATGCTGAACAGTGAAAGAGTTGAGAATTGGCAAAAGAGGAACTAGTCCTCAGTCATTTCAAAATAGGGATTTGCATTTCCCATTCTATTCCTGTTTGCAGCAGACAACAATACTCAGTACTATAGAAGAGCAGGGCTATGAAAGCGTGTGTGTGCAGTAGCTGAATAGCAAGCAGGAAAGCCATGTGGAGGCTCTAGTTGAGGGAAGAACAGAGGTGGTAAGAAATCAGCAACACTTCCATAGTTTCCATATAACCCAAAGTTGAAATCTTTCCCAGCCTGCTTATCTCAAGTCGTCTCCCTGCTTTGTTGCTTTGATTTATTCAGGTCCTCTCAGTACTAAACGAGATCTAACCTGTTGCTGTGGAATAGGTGACTGTCCTTCCTGAGCCTTTAAAACAAGTCTTTATTTAAGACTGGAAAATGAGTTTCTTATGCACAGTTCTGGAGCTGCATCATGAGTTTAAAACATGCTTCCTTCTCCTCTGCTTTCACTGGCAAACCTGGAAGGTTTTAAACAGCTTCATTCTTGGGACTGTTAAGACTTTGAAAACCATGTTATGCTTGGCAACTCTTTTTAAAGTTCCTCGAAGCTGCTGGGATTGCTGGGAGCAAGTTATCCAGTATATTATACAAACATCTAACTGGATTAGCTTAAAGATGCGGTATTTATAGCAACCAGTTAAACTCAGGATATACTTTTTTTTACTCTCAAAGCATTAAAGAAAAAATAATGCTAGAATAGTTACTTACTGAACTGACTTAGAATGTTCTCGATGTACGCAGAATTCTTTGTGCTCCTCAGTTTGTGCTCATCTGCTCTCTAATGCCATATCCTTTAATTTCAGATACAAAGGTCTTGCAGTATTATTTTAATCTGGGATTGCAAGTAAGTGCTTTTAAAGTGAGTACAGCAAATTGCCTGTAAAAACTGCTACTTTTCTTGACAGGTGTACTGATGTATTTAAGACTTCCAGGTGTGCTAAATGTGCACACTGCGTAGCTGACGATTATTACGTACAAGCATGCTTGGAGGTATTCTAACTCAAATTGTAGAGCACATTAGTATGTCTGGTAGTTTACCCTGATTTTTGTGGAGGATGAGGAATAAATATTCTCTCAGTGAAGGTAAAGGGGAAACCTGAAGTACTAGGAAAATTTGTCGTCTTAGGTGAGATACCAAAGGCTGGTCAGAGATGAATGGTTTGAGTCCTCTGGGATGTGCATGGCTCAGACCAGTTAGCACCATTTCTCTGTCCTGGGAACCATTGCTCTGCTAAAGAGCACTGTCTGTAACAGTCATCTGTGCACCAGCAGTCATGGGTAACTCTGGAACACTGACAAGTAAAAGCAGTATGCCAGATTCTTCAACTAAGGAAATGGAAAAATCTTGAATACAACGAAGTTGATTACAGAGAATCAGAACTCCCTCTTAAGAAATAAAACAGGATAGAACTGAGTTGGTAGTTGCTATTACAGCAAATTTTCTGACAGTCTGTATTCTTTTTTTTCTCCTTTGTATATAACATTATTCTACAGTAACAGGAGGGAAAAATGCATGTATTACTACTCTTTGATATGAAACTACTGGTGATTTGGAGGAGGGATGGAGACTGTGTTTGTATGCCTGACCTTGTTTTCTTGTTTTTTTCCTCAAAGTACTATCACCAGAGTTACTGGCATTCCATGGTCTACGTACAGCCAGTACCACCAGCATCATCTGTGGAGGCTTATCCAGCATATGCTGAGCCAGCTCATGTCCTGGATCAGTCAGTACCTCAGCTCTATGATGCTGGGCGAGCTGAGGTCCACCAGGTTCCCCTGGATGCTGCTACAAATGGTTAGTATTTGACTATAGGACTGCATACAGAAACTATGAATAGTGAGGTAATGGCTTTCAGAGTATGGTTGCCCCACAGGAGTTGCTTTCTTGCATCTTTATATATAGGAAGCATGGGAGGACATCGTGCAGACATTAAATGAGTTATCATAAGTTCCTTCAAGTAATGCTAGAGACACTTTTGTAGCCACTCATGCCAAGGGCTTTTTAAAACCATGAAAAGTAAGTAGTAGTCCTTTCTAGATTTGTACTCAGTGAACTAATTTCAACTTGGGGGAACTTACTCTGAAATGATGTTGAAGGTATATCTTCTTGCTTACTGATAAGCTAATAATTATGGTATCAAAATAATGCCTGTTTTTAAAGTAAAGAAGACAACTGAGTTTTGGCAAGCCCTGAGCATTGCTACTTTCACAAGTGATTTTTAAACGAAGGCACTGCAAACCTTAGCTTTAGGCTCTGTGCTGAGCAGTTACCTTCTGAGTGCTCCTTACTGCTAGCTCCTTCTACTGTGTGGAAAGCTACGGCAAGACTTAGCTTCACATCGCTGTGCAGCCAGCTTGCAGATAGACTTGGCAGTAAGAGGATTGTATTAAATGAAGAAAAAGATGTCAGAAAGGTCAGATGCCTGCCTTGACAAAATCTGAGGAATGTGGCAAATGATCAGTGTTGGGAAGGAATCTTGTAGCAGTGCTGTTGCTTAGATGCGTGCAGGCTTAATGCTGATAATGCTTCAGCCTGTTCATCAGGCATAGTTCTGTTGCATAGATTAGCACCCTCTGGTCAAAGATTAAATAGGCAAAGAGCATATTAGCCTTTACCCGAGTCTCTCATGAAAAAATTATTACCACTGCAGAATAATGTTATGTAATTCTTGAATGGGTTTCAGTGAGAAGCTGGGTAAGCTGTCTTCAAGACTAACTTGGGACCCACGATGCCTTTGATTCTTCCATTTGGAAAAATATATATGGGCCTAAAGTCATTGTCACCTAAGGGCATTTTTCACTTTTGGACACCAAATAATGTTGCATTTATGCTGATGAAAGTCATAAATAAGAGTGAAAGATGGTAGTAAATATGTGTATTCTTTTCTTTTTAAGGTAACTTCCAAAATGCAGAGCCTCCAGCCCTGTCCCATGGCACGGTGTATTACCCGGTGGTGTCAGACCCCTACAACCAGCCATCTGCTCCAGGGTTTGACTCTTGCATCTCTCTGGTACCTGCCTATCACTGTATTGGCTCGTGGCATTCATTAAATCCACCATATGGAAATTCTCCACGAGTTCCTAATGCTGTAAGTTCTGGACAGCTGCACCAAGTCAGCTATGTTGCCTCACCTAACCCTGCAACGCATTATGTGCATCAAGGAATGTAAGTCTGGGAGGGTGTAAGCTCACTTCTTGTACTTAGTTTTTCTCATGTCTTTTTTCATCAACTTACATTGTTTTGTAAGTCTTTGTTTGTCTTAGTGGGCTGGGGTGACTGATTAAATTGTGTTCGATTCCATGTTTCTTTCCAGGTTTATGCTAATGATAATCAGCTTGACAGGATGAAGTTTTGGTAGTTCATCTAAGGCAGCATAGGAGAGGCATATATGTAAACTATAGCGCAGGGGAACACTGTGTATTCGACTACATAAAAAAAATGTGTAAAAACATACTGTCACTAAGGGAAAATTGCATTATGTACCTGTGTGAGTACACTATAACACTTAAACACATGGCTCTTGTACAAGCACAGCTGCCATTGCAACCACAGCAAAAAATTGGGTGTGGAGTTTGTTGGAGGACAGAATTGTTTGAAATAAGTTGGTGTTCTCAGATTTCACAAAACAAAACTTTTTTTGCTGTTGGTGATCACATATTTTGTAATATGTGATTTTGTTCTGTGTTGACTTCATGTCTCTTAAAAGTGTAAGATACTTCAACCTGTTCTACTATATATCGTGTATTTGTAAGATACGTTTTGTGAAAGCTGTTGCACGAGTGGTGGTAGTTCTGGTGTCTAATTTGCACTGATAGCACAAAATAAAAGCATCTAACCCATGGAAATGCGTGGTTGTTCATTACCAGCACTTTATGTTCATGACAGTAAGTCACCCAGTAGACAGCACTGAAGAAATACTGTCATGTTTGGGGTAAGGCTGCTCCTACCTCCAGTGGGAAAGCATGGGCTTTTTCAGCATGAGACTGCAGCAGCAAGCTCTGTTTCTGTCCTCCATAGAACCTTGCACTGCATGTGCAGAATTATTGTGTGGTGGCTGGCAGCTGGAGCCTGCTCACAGCCAAGGACAGGGTGGTGGCATAGTCCTGTCTAGGGGTAACGAGCAGGAGCACAAGTGCAGGTTAGGAGAGCTTGGTACAGGGGTCCCAGGAAAAAGAGCAAAGTAATCTTGTTTTCCAAGGCTTGATTTTTCACATGAATTCAGTATTTGGGTCTTGGAGCTGCCTTCTGAAACTCACGGCTGCCAGATTTTGTAGCGAACTTGAGTTGTCATAATTGAAACACAGCCTGTGTGGGGGACATATGGTACAGATAAGGAGGTGCTGTCAGTAGCTTCAGAAAGTGGCACAGTTGTTATTTGGTGAAGTTGAAAGTAATTGTGCGTGCCCCTGCTACTGTTCTGTGAATTTATACAGCTGAGAGGGGATGAAAAGAGGAGTGACTGTGCTAAACAGAGGGAAGGAGTATATTTCCATCACTATACCTGTTAAGTAAACATGGGTGGGACCAAAAACAGCAGGAAAAAGTCACTCCTTACAGTTTTATTCTAGCCTATAAAGACTCATAAAGATTTTTTGCCCCTCTGTTAATAAAAATGGTTATTTACTGCTTTTGGCTCGGAGGTTGTATGCTTGGCTTCTTGCTTATTTCTTCAGATCTCTAATTACTGTACATTTAATTTGGGGGTTTAATGTGACTCTTTGAGTTGGAGGGGCCAAAGAGAAAATCAAGGTGTGATGGAAATGATCCCTGATTAGCTGATATTATTTTGACCTGCTGTAGTGTTTGAAAAGATTCCACAAAGGGGCTGGAGACCATTAGGATTTCAGCTTCAGCACTTCTGCCTTTTTGAAAGAGTGCTCTTAACCTACACAGGCCTTTATGAGAACAGGGAGCAATGCCACAAGTTTCCTCCAAAAAATAATTCACTAGGTAACTTCTAAAGGGAATCTGCAAACCATGTGACTGACTTTATGCACCTGAAGATTGAACAGATCTCAGAAGTGCAGTCTCCATCATGGAGTCATCAAATGTTTCCACTTCAGTCTTGAGTGCCATCATCTGTCATATCAAACAGTTGCTGTTAGCACTGGAGTAAATCTCTCCATTTCAGCTGTGAATAATGCCTCTTTCCTTACACTGTCAGTGAGACAGCCTTGCTTTTTTTCAGTGCAAATGGTTATCATAGCTGGAAGTTATGTTTTATCTTTCAGTATTTATTTGTCTCCAGTAATCAACTTCTTCTTTCCTCTTAGAAATACAGACCAACAATTATGGTAGGGAGTCAAGCTTTTCTCTCTTCTCACTTATCCTTCTAGCAGCTGGATTTTCGTTAGCCATGGCATTAGTGACCTTGTTAATCACCTCAATTGATGTATATTTAAAAAGAAATACCACTGCAATTTTTTACACTTGTAATCTGAGTCTGGTGAACTTGCTCATGGATCTGATACGCACCCAGGCACCTCAGCTGTGATGTTTTTATCAGGGCTGTTGAGGCTCAGAAGCAATTCTTTAAACCAGCACGCAGGGGCTGTGGGAGCAGTGTGCTGGAAGCAGGCTCATCCCTGCCCCCTGTAGGGTGGAAAATGGTGCTGCTGTATTACAGCATAAAGCTGTCATGTTAAAAATACACTGAAATAATGGGGGAGGGTCTAAGAGTTGCTGCTGTTGGAGTAGTGGTGTTGAGGACCTTGGCTTCATTGGGAGTATGTGAAGGTGTGCACAGCACTATTGGGGCTCAGGATATTTATTTTTCTGTGAGGAGCCCAGTGTCGGATGATGGTCCAAGCTCCTCATCTTTGGCTCAGTTGCACATCAGAACCAGACCAATGCTGTTTTGTGCCTGGCTGCACTGGACATGAGGAGAGGAGTATGGTTTGCAGCCACATGCATATTTTAACATTTATTTGAGTGGAGGTAGAAAATCTTTAAGTATTGATTTCTGATTGGAACAATAATTTCCTTCAGATTGACTTTTTCCCCCTCTTCTGGTTTCTTGTTGTATGTTGCATAATAATGAATTCTTTAAGTAGATTTGATCCTGAAATGTCTTGGTGTCATGTATTTTTATTTTTTGGTGGCTGGATTTTCAGCTTCCCAAAGGGAGAAGGCTTGTGCTGCCAAGCCTGTGCCAGTCATGCTTGCTGCCTCCTTTTCCACACCACATTTCTCTGCATGAAAGGCAGCAGCTCAGAGTGGATTACTGCCTGAAGGCTGTGGGAAGGAGCCCTGAGCTGGCTGTGCCACAGAGCACTCCTGGCTGTGCAGGATGAAGTAGGCAGTGATGTGCTGTAGTTTCCAGGTGTGGACTTTGTGGTGTTAAGTATTCCACCCTCTTCTAACCTGCTACAAACCTTTCTGCCCTTACAGCAGGCTCTTATCCAGCTGTCTGCCTGCAGATCCCCCAGTGCCAGAGCACACGTCCGTTCCTGAGCACCATGCAATGATGGCATGCTGCAGCCTGTGCTGGCTGAGGGGTGCTGGGCCATCCGGCTCCCTGCAGGCAGTGAGCTGCTCCTCTGCTTGTTAACATTCTGTACAGCGCTGCTGTGTGCTGGAGGCACAAGTCTCCGGAGTCTCTTGAATTGTAAAATCCATCTGTTATTGAAGGTAATTATTACAAATGCTGTAGAGACTAATCTTGCTGATTCTGCCTGCCGGCAGCATTGTCTTGCAGGGCTGTGCTGGCTGCTGTTCCTGTGCTGTTTTCCCCATGGCTGTGCAAGAGCACCAAACTGACTCCTGTGGCTGTTGCTTTTCCAGCTCAGTTGTTTTATTTTAGCCTCTTTTTCTGCAGTGGTGCTGGAAATCCTTCTCGTTTATAAAATCACACTGTCAAAGGCTGCATTATGCGTGGGAGGTGCTCAAATTTTAAATCCGGACCCACAGTTCAAAGTGACCGCCCTTATGAGGGAGGAAGGCAAAGCTCTCAAATTAGAACTTCATGGCTTTGAAATAAGATCAGAATTTAAATGTTTCAAGGCAGAGCTCCTGCTGGTCGAGTCACTGCCACTCACAGTGATTTAGCACAGAGCAGTTCAGCCAGCATTAGCCATAGGCGATGGGCAGTGCTCACAGCAGTTCAGTTATTGCCACAAGTGTGCTGATCTGCGGCAGCAGGGACGCGTGTCTGAGCCCTAACAGGGTGTTTTTACACACTGGGCTCATTTATGGTGTTCCATGTATTCCTTCTGCTGAATGTTGCCTTCGCTGGAGCAGGGGAGCGCTTTGCCACCAGCGTACCACAAGGTTAACACCAAGATAAGAACAACACACAGCTGTGACAGCTGCTTGACATCGCTGTGTTATGGAAGATGGTCCCAAGAGGAAGTGATGCATCCTGCAAGGATGAAATTAGTGGACCTTCTAACTCCCTCTGCCCCTCTCCTTTGGGTATTTTTCTTGTTTTTACCCTGCCTGTTCACATTCAAATTTCAAACTGTGGTTTCAGACCCCCTTTTTAAACCAGTTTATTTTGTCTTTGTTGGAGTTGAAAGCAAAAATGTTTAATATTTATGGTGATTACTTGAGCACGTGATTTGTGTTTTCAGGAAGTGCAGTAAGAGGAGATGGATTGTACTGCAAAGCTCCTTCTGTCTCAGCCCACTTCCCTCCCTCCCTGCTCCAACCTGGCGTTCTCTGCTGCAGTGCATCCTTCTATCTGTGCAATGGAAGGCGTTTTCAGATGCTGTTTTTGAGGTAGAGAACGCAACTAGAGATTCAAGGTGCCTTAACTTTGAAATTCCAGGTTTTATGGTAGGAGTAAGGAATATGCATGTCAAACTCTAAAAACAAAACACAACAGTAATAATAAAATTGCAGCTTTCTCATAGCCTTGGTGTGTTTACAACTCTGTAGCTGTGGGCTGCTACAGTCCTGGGCCTTGCTGCAGCTCTGCTGTCTGTTCCCATGTGGGGCCATGTTGCCCAACTTGTACCAGGTTCATTTGTGTTTCAAGGAGAGGGGCACTGCCCTTGTGTAACTTCAGAGAACTCCATTCTTCTGGAGGTATGACCAGGAGCTCCTGGTGGCTGATAGAAACCTTCAGAACTTCAGCAGCGTGCCTCTGGTGCCTTAATGAGATTTGCTTGGAGGACTGCTTCACATGAGCAAATGAAGTTAATATAGTTGGGTTGTTGCTTAATGACTCTTTCACGCTATTAGCTATATTGCTGCATGTTCCAAAGTGGATGATGTAGTTATGCTGGTCAAAGAATATCTTTGGGGAGCAAATTAAAATGGAAAACGATACATACTTGGACTCCTTTGTACTGCAGTAATTGCATTCATGTGGTGCATTATATTTACCAACGCTCAGTGTGGATTTGCTGCTTTCTGTTGCAGAGAGGATGTAACGATTGGGATTTTTCAACTTCTGCACAGTCAGGTGTTGCTCAGCTGCTGCCTGGGAACACTTGCTCAATCTGGCTGACTGACTTCACTGCAGGTAAGCAGGGCTGTACCACGTCTCTTCACTCAAGCACCAGCATAAATCTCTACAGAAGTGGGGCCCTGAAGTGCTCCTTGAGGAGGCTTCCAGTGCAGAAGGTGGTAGAAATTACTGAATGTCATCTGCTTTGCTGTTCATAAATGTTTATTATCAATAGGTAGCTGGAAATGTTACATCTGAAAAGGTAGAAACACCTTGAATTTCAATAGGCTTACATTTTTGGGAAAAAGATTAAACGCTTTTTTTTTTTCTTCAGTTTACATTTAAGCTAAAAATACACATAAAATAAATAATTTTATTTATTATATACATCGTTTCATTTTTACATGTTACATGAGGGAATGACATGGAATCTGCACTATGGACAGAAAAGGTGCAAGTAGAAAAGTACGTAATATGAAGCGTTTGTTTTTGCTTTTTGCTCTGCCCTCTCCTTCTCCCCCTCTCTTGGGGTGGCTGCTACCACCTAATGGGTAAGTGCTGAGGTCCCCACTCTGTCTCTACTAAATACACAAAATTCTCTCAACATCTAAAAGCTCTGTTGCCTGGAAAAGGCCATTTGATTTCTGACCAAAATTAAACGGAAGAAGAAAATCCTCACCTTTTTTTATCCCATGAAATAAAACAGCATCTTCAAATATGATCTGCCGTGAAGCTGTTTCTGTGATAGCTTTTTCATGAAGATTTAATTTGATATTAAAGCTGGATTGATTTGAAACAAAACAAAACAAAAAACCCACAACCATTTCCAGTGTAAGCCCAATTCTCCAGGGCTTCCTGAATAGAGAATTGAGTACTTACACATCTGCAACCACCCTTTTGCTTCTCAAGGATCCCTAGCTCTTTAGTTTCCAGACCCATCTTATAAGCACATTCAGTTGTTTTTAAATAAAACTGTACAATACCTCAAAAATAGCTACACCAAAAAGTGCCCCTTTGCTCAAAAACAACTATTTATAGTCAAAAGGCATTTCATTCTGTTGGCGAAAGGTATCACAGTGTTCTGTTAGCTCACGTGCTAATGGCCAGCTCCTTGGCTGATCACATCTCATTCTAAGTGCATTGTCTCTTCTGGCTTAGAGTTACTGCTGATGGAAATGCTTTAAATGGGAGGGGAAGAAATCCCCAGAGGAAAGAAACAAGCCATGCTGAAGGAGGACATGCCAGCCAGCAGGATGGGCAGTGCTGTTCTCCAAAGTTGATGAGCTGTAGGTTGAGAAGGGTCTGTATGTAAAGAAAGAATGGAATGGTCAGGTTGGCCTCACAGTAGTGAGCGATGTGAGCTAAGTGGGGGTTTGTGTTGTTGGTTTTGGGTTTTGCTTTGCATGCCTTATAAAAGCAAAGCAGGTAGAAGAGTTTCCCTGAAGCATAACACGCTGTCATACATTCAGAAGATGTTTTTGCCTTTTAAATACACTTCTCTTAGATAAAGCATTCTTTTTTAAGAGTCATTCTCGATCATCAGTTTACTCCAGAGCAGCAGTTATTCTGGGTGGAGGGAATTATGTGAATAATATATAAATGACTTGTTTGTACAAGTGTAATGGTCTGAAACAGGGAAAGCAGTGTAAAAATTAAATGGAATTGAATTATAAATGGTTTGAAAATACATTAACGTGGCCAGCCCAGAGTGCCTCCCACTGCCTCCAGAAACTTAGTCAGGGATTGATTTTATACTTGTGAAGTTTCAAGTTACACATTCCTTGAAAACTGCAGATTATTTTGGTGACACTTTAATTTAGATGATACTCTAGTGGGTTGATTTACTATTCACTGTAGTCTCACTGATTTCAATTAATTTTGCCTTTGCATGAATGGAAATCACTGATGCTTCTGGCACACCTGGGTAGGGGCAGCACCAGGAGCTGCTCCAGAGGGAGACAGTGACTTTCAGTGCATCCATCCAAGGGCAGCTTCAGAGACTTGTTGGGTAAGTAACAGTTTTCATTCATTCTGGGCAGCCTCAGTGGCGTGGATGGCTTTTGCTTTTTGTACTTCTCCATTCTGGATGTCTGTGGAATTGTAATGGGGCTGGGAGGATGATGCTGCTGTTTTGGAAGTCAGCCTTGGTGGCTGTGCAGGGCCTTCTCACGGACACGGCTGTGGGACACTTGGCATGCTGCAGTGCAGACTGGCTAAAGGAGAACTCAGTCAAAAATGGAGCCTCTTCCTGTGTATTTCTGTGAGATTTTGGCCTTTAGAAAAGGAAAGAAAAAAATAAAAGCAAGGCTGAGAAGTTCCAAGTGTTGTAGGACCTATACCTAATAGCGAGTGAGCAGTTGGTGTTTGCCTGGTTTTCTCTCGGTGAGATGGCCCTGGGGTAAAGGGCATCCCTGCTTACGCTGTTAGTACTTTTCCAAAGTGGAAGTTTCCCTCATGTTCCTGTAAGAACACCACATTCCTGGGCTCAGAATGCTTGCTGTGCCCTTACTATGCACATCAAACCTTAGCACTCCTCTGACATGAAAGAATGTGATGTTTTCCTGAAGCCCAACTTTTTTTTTTTTTTTTTTTTTTTTTTTACTTCTGTGTGCACATAAACAGTGCTGGGCTGACTGTGGAACCTCCCCATGCCTGGAAGTCTGTTGTGCCAACCAGCGTTAACCTATTTAAAGGGTAAGGTTTTATACAGGAATACATTTATGTAATAAGTACTTACAGTGGCAATTTCTGTTTAAAAATTGTTACACGTATCACTAGAAAAAGGGTGAAACAAGTACAGTGAGGTGACCTTCCAAGTCAGACATGTCACAAAACCAAGGAAGTTAGCTGAGGCTCCCAGGTCTCCGTCTACTGCAGAAGTGCCCTAAATTCCCCTGGTGGGAAATCATGCTTTTTTTCTACGTGGGAAACTACCTTAACAGACATAGCAAAATCCTAACCTGAATTAGTCTTCAGAAGAAAAGTATGTACCACTGCTATGAGAATTAACTAGTTACTGTATATAGCGCCTTTAATTTGAAGATCTGAAAGTGCTTGTAAATAATGAACTAACCCCCCTGCGAGGTAGGTAAGTAGTATTATCCCTATTTTACAGATGGGGAAACTGAGGCATTTGAGAGGCTACGTGACTTGCCCAAGGTCACAGGTGAGTCAGTGGCAGAGCTGGGAACAAACCTCAAGTCTTGTTGTCTAGTCCTGTGCTCTGTCACTGTGCATGCTGCTTCTGTAGGGACCACGAAATACAAATAGTTGAGTATTTACATATATATCAGTATGTGAATAATATACAAACACAATTATCCAAATAATCTGCAGAAATGTTACTTAATTTCTTATTTATACAACAACTTCAGTCTCTGGCCTGAGTACACTGCCTTGTAGCTCTGTGATGGTTCGCGCCTGGGGGTCTGACTGCCTACTGGGGGTTGCTTGTAGGTTACAAAGCCAGGTGAAAATGATGCCAGGGATGGGAGGTGAGAAATAAAGCTACTTTGAAGAGCAGAAAACCTAAAGAATAGGCCAAGTGATCAAGACCTGTGTGATTCCAAATTCCAAATAGCATATGTATGATGATTGTTGTTGGAGCATCTGGTACAGAGGCCAGGCATGGGCCAGTTGTGACACAGCTGTGCACCCTGAACCAGGGAATAGGTTAACTCCTTCCCAAAGATGCTCAGTGTCTCATAAGCTCCTACCCCAGCTGCTTGCACAAACAGCAGAGAGATGCTTCAACCATTCCTCCAAAGGAAGGAGTAAGAAAATGGAAAAATGTAAGTAAAATCTCCAATAGTCTGACTGCAGGTGATTTTAAAAAGGAAAAATAAGGCTGGGATCAATCAAATATATTTTTTTCCACAAGATCTTTCAGTTTCTTCCCCTGACGCTCCTCCTTAACAGTAGTAATAATAATTCACGAGCTGCTATAAAGCCTATTGCTACAAAAGGGGGTGCATAGATGCAATCAAACAATTCGGCCTTCTGGGGAGACCAGACTGACAATTTTGCAAACTCCTAGATAAATGTATTCATCACTTAGTCAAAGCAAATAGTTGTGTTCAATATGAAAGCCAGCTCAAACTAGTTCATAGCTGGGAAGTATCTGAGTCATGAAACAAATCCCCCAGGAGCTGCAGCCCCATGATGTTCCTCTCCTGTTCAACAGAATGCTATCAAGAGATTATTGCAGTGCTTTATCCATCATGCCATTACAATGTGGCAGCTCCTACCCCTGCCCTTTCAGGACACAGCAGGAGGACATGACTCACACGATTTGCACAGAGGGGATTTGCATTACCCTCTGTCACTTCTATGTTTTTGAGGGGCATTGCTGCAGAGTTATTTGCATTTCATTTTGAGATTTGTACCTGCTAATGTAGGACTGAATTTGAATGACACCTTTTAATCGGAGCCAGCTCCAGTGTGCTTGATTTGTGGAAAACGTAAAAGCTCTTCTGCTGTCTGAGGATGTGAGCCCTGCATCTGCCCAGCCTCCAACTCAGCTGACATCATCTGCACAACGAAACTGGGGTGGTTTTTATGCCCACTTGTTACACTGGTAACATAAAGATGTGCTGCCCTAGAGTTCATAAGCTGCAGTATGCTTAGGTGAGGCATGAAATAATTCAAACCCTTCTTACTCCATGTAGCAGCTCACATTAACGTTTATGCTTCCAAAAATACACTAGATTAGATTTATTAAACTGTGGGCTCTTATTGTGGGCTGCTTAGAGAACTGCATTCAGCTGCTTCTAACTGCAGCTCTCATAGGTGGGTTTGCATTGTGGAAGATAGAATTGCTGGATTTCTCATTAAGCAATCAGCAAACTGCTTCTGACAGCTTTTCTGCAAGTCTCCTCGTGATGCTTTGCTCAGCCTTACTTTCAGGAAGAGAAGATGCAATTCTCAAAGACTGCTATAACCCTGCAGTAAGTATGAAAGCCTGAAGTCTATTCATACTGAAGTGCTTCTTGCTCTCTCACACCTAGCACATCTAGAGGCTTATATCCTTTGGGTTGTGTGCTGCACGCTGGTAACAATGAGAACAGAGTCTCTTCCTGGCTGCTCTTTTTTCTTAATGCTGTTGTTTGCCTAAAGCCCTGCTTTCCCCTTCAAGTTCTGAATTCAAAGCTTCCCAGGAGCCAAGCCTGTCAGCATCTGCAGGTCTGCTGCAAGAGCTGTTCACACCTGTATCTGGGCTGCAGGCATGTCCCATCATGACCATGCAGTTGTGCTCTGTAGGTGTCCTCAGGAAGATCCCAACAAGGTGGTGGTTTTCTTTAAACAGGCAAAGCATCATAGCCCAGGCACCCAGCAACTCATTTACACAGGACAGCACAGCTTCTGCAAAAGATTTTTGGCAGTACACCTCAGGATGTGCTCCAGCCCATGTAACCTGTCCTGGGAATAGAGCCTTGAGCCTGACAACAGGACACAGCCATGGTGTAAGGAACAGCCATTTCTCAGCTCCTGGTCAGCACTGGCTTCTTCCTGGCAAGCAGCCAACTAACAGCAGCTCTTAAGCAGTGTTGAGTGCCAATCATCTGTGTATCTCAGCAACAGCACAGAAAGTCCAAGTATCACATTGTGGAAAATCACCATGTCAACCATTTTGCTCTTGATGGGGCATCTTCCCCCCTCTTTGATGCTCCTTAGGACAAATACAACAAATACAATGGGAGAGCCTGGATAGGGCCTAGCAGAAACGGAGGGGGAAAATGAACAATTGAAAAAACACTAACAGAAGGGTAACATTTCCTGCCATGTTCCTTTCTGTTGCACCTTAGTAAAGGGACTGCAGAGACTTCCTGGGGTGGCAGATACAGTCTGGGCTGCTCTCACTCCAGTTGCTTCTCAGGAATACAGCTCACAGACCCAGAGACCTCACTGCTGTACAGCAGGTGGATGGCTTCTACCTGAAAGATGATATTGGCTAGAAAGGCAGTAAAAAGCAAATGCAGCAGTGGAAATAAGAGAGAGAATTTCAAAAACAGATGCAGCTCAGTGTATGGGTGAGGTTTAGGGCTGGGTTTTGGTTTACCATTAGTGACATAAGAACCACACTGAGTTTTCTGTCTCAGGCAGCCACAGCTGGTTTGGGGTTGTTCATCAATGCTGAAGTTAGGAGCAAAGCCAGCTACTGGCTTCCCCTGCCTGCCTCACTGGGAGGCCATTCTGCTCCCTACCAGGGCATTTCTTCAATGCAGTTAAGTAAATAAGCAAATCATAACATGTTCTAGGTGCATGACCACAGCTGTCTTTTAGTAAGAATTTACAATATGAATATAATGACCTGAAAAACCACACTACTGCAAGAATCAGAGGTTGTATTGCTTAAAGAAAAGAAAAAGCCAGTTATAACCTGAAACCCTTCCTAAAAAGGTTTTACGTATGACTCTCAGCCTCTTGCTAAGCCACTGCTCACCAGCTGGATGTACTGATGAGGACTTCAAGCAGGAGGCAAAGCCAAGCACATTGGATAGCAGCAGTGATAACCCAGCAGTGCTGGGATGATGAGGGACAGCACTGGAGGAATTCTCTACTCTGCCACTGGTGCATCTGAATTAGGTGGGAGTCAAAGACTGACTGCATCTGAATGAATACTGTGGTTTACATTGATTTTCTAAATGGTGAAGCCTTCCATTCAGCTTTTGTGAAGATAAAAATAAAATCATAGGAGGCGCAGATAGCTCTAAGATAGGCTAACAGAGTTTTACATTTGTTTCATCCCATGGGCAGAAAAGAATTCATAATGCTGAACCAGGTGAGAGCAAACAATTACAAATAATGAACCAAGTTTTCTAGCAGGTGTTAAGATAGCCTTACTTATAGCCGTGTTGTAACATGGTCCTCTTGCCCGTCTTTCCACTGGTTTATAAACAAGTCACAAGCCTCTCCCCATGAATCAAACACATCCTCTGATGAGTCTAAAAGTTTGGAATTAGAGGAACAAATACTGGAAGCACAGTGAAGGGAGCTGGTACAAACCACAGGGCACTCCTTGCTCTGTCCTGTAAGTTTTGTGTTCCTACTGTAGTCTACCTCATTGAGGTTAATTTCACTTTTGGAACAATTCTCTTCTCTCTCTTTATCAATCTGAGAATATTTGATGTCTTTCCACATGTAGTGTGGCTGAATAATTCCATCTGAAATAGTGTACATGGGCTCTGAATTTGCTTCAGGTACGTGTCCATTCATCTTGGAGAACAGCAGCCCCAGTCTCTTAAAGGACTCTTTCTTGGAACTGGAAAGCCTCTGAACTCTATTTCCATTTCGGATGAAGGAGCGCTTACTGATCCCATTGCTTTTTGGCTTCTCTTCCACCATATCAATCCCAGACATTGTTTTAATTAGCGCAGATACATTGAAGTCCTTTTTTTTGTTGGCTACATTGAAAGACACACTCTTGACTTTGGGTTTTTCTCCAGCACTATCCTCATTTGTTTCATCCTTTTGAGACACCTCTGTGCTACTGGTAGAATAACTTCTCCTCTGTGGCTTCCTGTTTCCCAGCAGGTCAAGGACTTCATAGCGAAAACTTGAGATGTCCTGTTTTAATTCCTAGGGCAAGAGGAAAAATGAGGTACGCTCAGCAGCATTATCTGTGAGATGAAAGAGTGACCACATTCTCTTGGGAGGATTGCTCAGAGATTAGCAAAGTGCTGATATCAAATCATGCTTACAAGAGCATCACATAGATCTTCATTATTTGATGACAGAAAAAAAAAATGTTTTGTTAATCCTGACAACTGGAGAGTTCGCAAGATCTTTACCACCACAGGCTGTGGCCCAGCCTTTGTGACCACCCCCTTCCCCTTCTGCCTGCTTGAGCAGTGGGGGACGAGCTGAAATAAAGCATTTTATTATAGAAGTGATGAAACTGTTGGAATTTAGAAATATTACAGGAATCTTTTAGTTGGCCCAAAGTTAACTTTGTTTAGAATTGTTCTTCATATCCACTAATCCAGCCTCAGTCTGGGATTAAGAGTGTGATGTTGACACAAGTCAAGTACTTTGTTTAAAGCCTTTGCCTACATATAGTATTGTGTATTAAAATCTGTGGAAGTGACCATATTAGAAGATACCTGAATGAGGAGTATTTTCTGCTCAAAAGAAAACCACATGCACACCGTGTATGTATTCCCAGCTCCTGTAATGGTTGTACTTCCACATTTTTCCCCAAATTAGGGGGAACTCTTCAAGTGGCTACTCAAATTAATACGATCATTAATGAGAGAAAAAGTTACCTTGAAGTTTTCTTCAGTTAAGCCTTCATTGGTTTTGGAAGTTCTTATCATTGCTGCAACATATCTCTTTACAAGATTTCTAATCACTTCCTGAAATAAGAAACAACATGAATGATCCAGATTCCAGCTCTAAGCAAGTTCCATTCTCACTGTACTTCTGAGCTCTTACCGACAGTGGTTTTCCCTATTTTACTCTCTTAAAATGAATTTAAAGGGAAAAAAAAAATAAAAAAATCACCATTAGCAATGCTTATACTTTATCTTGAAAGCTGTTAAGTATTTTGCACTTTTCTAGTTGTAAAAATTGTTCAGTAAAATATTCTTGATTACTGTATAATCAATGAAAATTATATAAAGGAATATTGTATAATCAAATAATATTAAGATGTTATAATAATGAAATAAGCAAGAGAGTTAGGCACAGTGAGACAAAGAGAATAAATAGGAGGCTTACCCGTGTTGTGGGCTCGCTCAGGAAAGACCAGTGGAGTGGATCTTCTGAAGAGAGAGAGATCCTTCCCCCCGGTAGTCAGCTCTTAAATGGGTCTAGGAGAGGTGCAGCCAGGCTCCACCCTTTCCTGCAGCACAGGTGAATTGCTTTCACCTGTGCTCCCAGGGCTGACTCATTGCTCGCCTCAGGTGATTAATCAGAGGTTCAGGCCGTGACTCAGCAGTTCCCATACCTTAAATTACCTTAAATACCTACCAATTACCTTAAATATCTTCAAGGTATTTAAATTCCTTCACTGCAATTTTTAATCTCAGATGCGAAAAGTTTAAGGTTATCAGTCTCATGTATACTGCATAGCTAAGCTTGCCATTTTAAGATTGTTCATTAAATACTAGAAAGATGATATGTCATCATCAAATAACCTGAAGAATAGCCAGGACTCCATGGGGCAGCGTTAACCCCAAGCTCCCTGGGTCTTCTCTGGTGATGGTGGATTTAAGAACTCCTTGCAAAGCTGCTGTAGCATCCATTGACAGTACTGGAAGTACTGATTCACACCTCTGGTGACTTTTCTAAAGGCTCTCACTCTTCAGTGTTAACCTGAGGATGTCTGCTACAGTCCAGATCTCTGTAGGATGAAATCCATTTTGCTTTGTGTTTGTGTACCTCCTTGCTGGCTTGACATAAACAGATTGTTGTTTAAGGCTTCTATGGCTATGTGGCACACACAGCAGCTGATCTCTGTATACAGAAACACTATCCCAAACTTTTCCTTCGTTTTCCCTATTCCAGAAACTGTGACAACAAATCTGAGTACAGCCAAGCATTAAGATGTTCTCTGCACCAAGGCTTTACTGAGACGTGTTTAAGAAATCCCTGTACCTGTGAGCTGTTAAGCTGTGAGCACCAAATGTACATTACCAAAAGCGATCATTTTAAACATCAGTTCCAGGTACAAATACTCTTTAGAAAACAGGAGATGTCTTAAGTAAGATGAATTGTGCAGCTTTTGACAGTACAGCCTGATGTACTGCCTAACATTCAGGAGACTTCTTTTTTGGTTCTTCCAGCACGCTGGCATAATGATTGCATTGCATTCAGGTACTGAAGATGGTGTTTTCCATAGTTTATGATTTTTGGTTATTGGTATTCCACATCATAACATCATGTAGTGCACTGGGAGTTAAACTGTTAATGCTCAAGTTCCGGTTACCTGTCCAGAAGAACTGTATTCCTCAGGGGGCTTTGCAGTCAGAGAGGAAATATAACCCCTGGCAAGGTCACCTGATGCTCTCTTCTTCAAGCTCTTCTTCATCTCCCTGCTGCTCAACCAGACTGTGCATCTCACCTCAGCATTATGGTGAGGCCTATCCACCTTTTGGACACTCTCTCTCTCATTATATTTGATTTATTAGCTTGAATTCTAATTATATTGTATTATAGTGTGTTATCTTGCATTCTGATACTGTATTTAGTAAGTTAGTTTGTTTCTCCTCAGATCATTGCCGCTGGTTTTAATTATTTTGGGGTCCCCTGTTTCCCTTTTCTGGGGGCACAGATTTTGTGAAATCCCTCTGCCCCACTGGTCATGGAAACTGCCTGTAAACCGTTGACAACTCTTGATAATGAGCAGGCTGAGAAGGTATAGAAACAGCAGAATTGAACACAGGAACAATTCCTCCTTTCTAAGCTGCCCAGAACAGAAGGAAATCTCAACCACTGTTTGATATAAGATTAGGGATGCCTTGCAAAAAAGAGTAGAAGAGGAGTAACTTGAGAGGTCTTGTGTAAAAATCTGCAGAAACAGTTATAATCGGGATGACATGGCAGCATGATCCCTCTGAAGTCACTGCTGATGCAGCCTTTGACTTCAGCAATTGTGACACTTGGTAACTTTTCTGCTACTTTACAGCAGGTGGAAGAGTTAGGAGTGATTTACTAAACCATCTCACCTCTAAGGAGGAAATGCTTTAATCCATAAGCAAAATCTTCACAGAGTTCCTACACTTGTATGTAAGAAGTGAGGTACTACAAAATGAGCAGGAAGAAGAAAAAGCAAATGAAAATTTGATCTGCTGGAGAGCTTACCTGGTAATGTTGATTCTGGATGAGGTTGTCAGCATGGCGCTCCTGGAAAGAGAAAGGCACAGGCATGTTACCCACATCATCCTATTTGTACTGATGGCTCTTGGCAAGTTATGATCCAGCAGCAACCTTCTACCACACCAGTGTACTAGTGACCCTGGTGACCCTGAACATGCAAAAGCACTCCCAAAAACGGAAGTTTAAAACCATGCAGCTTCTTACCGTGAATGTTTTGAGGTTTTCATGTCTCTTCTGTTCGTTGTCAGAGTCATTGCCTGGGCACAGCTGATTGTGAATCCACTTGCAGAGGTACCAGAAAGACTTGGGACTTGGGATGATGTTAAAGGGAGGCGGCAGGGTGGCCCCTTCGTCAAAGTAACTCATCCAGAGCTTTGTCCGTGCAAACTTCCACTCAATGTCTGCATGGTCCTGTGGAGGGAGGAGAAAAGAGCATCAACAGTTTTAGACAGGCTTTACTGGAGCAAATACCAGTGGCTAAGGAGGGGACATGAACAAGAAAGGAACTCTCCAGCTGCAGCAAAGCAGTATCACTTCTTCAATCTCCTTGCTGGGAGTGTACTTTAAAGCGCAGAACACAGCTGAGTAGAAAAATACCATCCACTCAAGTGTAATGACAGCAATATTCAGCAAAAAGGTTTGAGAAGCTAAAGCTTAGCTTCATCCTTTGGAGTTACTGCTCATCATTGGCTTACCAGTAAACGAAGCAGGGATACTGTTTTTATTTTGCTTTTTGCTAGTGGTTGTATTATCACAAACTGTTGTTTTTCATGTCAAAAGCCAATGAATTCTCACACTTATTCCAGGAAAAAGATATTTCATAGTTTTTGTTGATCCTTTTTATAGAATCTATTAATTCAGCACTTATATATAAACAAGTAACATTTTACTGCATGCCATGTTTTAAATCTCACCTCTGCAATATCACTCCACCAAACTGGAGACAGCTTACTGATTTTTTTGATTTATGCTATCACCACAACACTGTGCCTGCTTGCTTTGCTCTAGTGCTTTGCTTTTCATCCCAGCAAAGTAAAGGCGGAAAGTTACTTGTATCATTTTACAGCTACAGAGATACGTGTCCATACCATCACCAAAGAACTGCAGAGCATGCAAGACATCCACCTTCCAAACTGCAAAATGGTGATCCCTGAATTGAGGTATTTGCCATCCAATCTGTAGAGCCTGGGCAGGCAGCAGCCCTCAAAACTACACTGTGAAGTGTAGGACAGAGAGTTAAATATGTCTGAACATCATGCCCCAGAAATTACTACACTGACATTCTGTCTATGCTCCAGTGCTCTGACATGGCTAAAATTTGCTCACAATTCAACAGTGAGGTGCAGCTCAACTCCATTTTAATAGCACTCTCAAATTATGTGCAGCTCTTGATTTAAAACAACTGCCTTGGTGGCTGAGGAGCACATTAGTCTCTGCAGATGGTGTGAATCAGCTCAAAATACAAGGGCCTGAGCTGCATCTCCCCCTGGACACACTCATTGCAAGGCAAAAAGGAAAATCCAGCAGTGACTGCATGTGAAGAGGCTGCAGACAGTTGGTGCACTGATAGATCAAGTCTCTGAAGCACTCTGTAGGGAAATATCCAGATCATGCCTGGCAGCAAGAGATGTACTGGGTTACTCAGCCATGTTTTAAGGAACAACAGACACCTGGAAACACTGACAGCAGTATATGGGGAGTTCAGCTTAAAACAGTGAGAGAGAGTGCAAGGCTGTTACTTAAAAACACATATACTCCAGGTTTGTTAATGCAGAAACATAAAGGTCCTACAGGGGAATCAAAAGGGAGATGTTCGTTTGGCTAGATATCCACCCTAGAAATCCATCCCTTCTACAGGTGCCCATCATAGCTGGCTGCAGCCAGTGCTGGGGCAGGATCAGGTATGCTGACGTGCTCCACCTGTACTTCTTCACATCTTAGTCACAGAGCACAGTATACCCTCATTTAAAAGACACACCCCTGTACTGTACTCCAGCTGTCTTTGCTATTTCTCTTCCTCTCTTTTACAGCTGTTAATTCCCCTGGGGTTTACGAACACAGCCTGTCTCAGTTACTCACCTTGATGTTTTGAGAACCTGAGCAAATCAGCTGAGAACTGCTGGCAGCAGTTCTGAGTTGGAAATACACAGAAGAGAGACTTCAGTTTTACTGGGTTGGTTTTTGTTTTGGTGGCAGGAAACCACCGTTTTCTTGGTTAGAGCTCTCTTCAGTGCTATGAGTAGTGAATCTGCATGTGAAACAGCAGCTTTGTGAACTCCCTTCCCTGTGATGAATACCAGCAGCACCACACTTCAGCTATCACCTGATACCCAGCCCAGGCCTGACCACCACATGCAAAGCTCCACAGCTATGGACAGCCTGAAGGCTCCTGCAGGGCCACAGCACATCATGTGATGTTTTCATATGACAACTTTTGTCACTTTTATAATAAGCTAGAGAAACATCTGCTAGCTTTGCAAGCATGACCTTGTTGCATTAGGAATTTAAATCCAAGTTTGGATTTCTTTGTTCTCTCTTCAGGCTTCAGTTGTGTTGCTCTTACCCTTTCCTTTCAAGCACTGCTCATTTCAGCTGCAGAACATTCTGCTTCTAAGAGAGCTGTGCCCTCACACTCAGAGTTCATGAACTTAAAGAAACAACACTCGGTTTTTCTCTGAGAAAAAAAAAGTATCACTTACAATCACAACGCAGATGTGTCATACTGGCCACATAATCCTCTTGCAAATCTCTGCCATTTGAATGGAAAATTAATCTCCCATAAAGATTCCCCTGTGGGATTGCTGGAGCCATCTTACTGCAGCAGTTGTGAAGATTCTTTAATTCAGTCAAAGTGATGAGTTCACAGATGTGCCAGATTTTAAATAATTACCTGCTACACTAATTACACAGGATAATTCAAGCATTAATCTCCATCTTCATCTCTGTATAGAAAGTCTGTTGTTTATGTTTTGTAATTATTATTATTTTTTTAAAACACAGATCACTACTGCCATCTCCTTACTGGGCCATATGGTTTAGATCATGCATTGCCAAATAACTTCCTGGTTTTTTTGGCTGGTACTGCCCCAGCCAGCACAGCCCCAGTGCTGGGAGGCTCTCTCATAGAAGCAGGGAAATACGAAGGTTGGAAAAGACCTCTAATATCATCTATAGCCCAACTGTCCACCTACCACTAATATCGCCCTCTGACCTGCGTCTCAAAGTACATCTCCACAGTTCTTCAACTCTCCCAGGGATGGTGACTCCACCACCTCTCTGGGCAGCCTGTACCAGTGTCTGACCACTCTTTCAGAGAAGTTTTTCTTAATACCCAACCCCCAACCTCCCCTGGCACATGTTGAGGCCATTCACTCTCTTGCTATTACTAGGATGAGAGGACATTTTCATCCTTGTGTCAGATGGCTGTTGCTACCTCTCCACCTGGGTTCCTCAGCTTGTTCTTGGATTTAGTGCCTAGACTCCCTGGTGGCTGAAAAGCTGAAGAAGGAAAATACTATCACTTGTAACTTAGCACAAGTCTGTTGACAAACACAGGAGCCCAATCTCATGGCTCTGGAAGCGGCATCCCTGAAAGCTCTAGGATGAATCTGAGTTTGCATCAGCTCAGGGCTGTGTAATGCTATAATGTGATGGAAAATACAGCAATAACAGCAGAACAAATAAGTCTTAAACTCCAGCAAACAAGAGCAAGCCCAAATACAGCAACCATAGACACAAAAATGAAGGAGAACCAACTGCTTACCTTCAGAAGACCTGGCTCCACCCTTTCCAATCACTCAGGTACATTGCATGCACTTGAGCTCCCCTGGGTTGGCCCTGCCTTCCTACCAGGTGCTCAATCACTGCTTCAGGCTGTGACTTAGCATTTCCACTTCAGGCTGAAATGGGTTCTGACAGCTCCGTGCTCACTGCTGCTGCACCCCTGCTCAGCTTGCGTGAGGCTGGTGTATGGCCATGGTACAAGCACTCAATAAGTGCAGCATAGGGATGACAGTGCAGTTGGACATCCAGGCAATCTGATACCTTCAGACTTTTCCACAATCACAAACAAGCAGCTGCTTCAGCTCCTTTATGCTACAAAGTGTTGCACAAGGGCTTCTCTCTTTACTCAACAGGAGAAGTGTGTTCCTAGGATACAAATCCTCCCCACACCCCTTTGCACAGAATAATGCATAAAGATGTCTGGCATCTTTCTAGCTGGCACAAAAAGGGCTGTGTATGCCTTTCTTGTACTTTATTACACAACAGTCAGTGGGCTAAGCTGGAAATCAGGCTGCTGCCTGTCAGATGCAGATATAGATGGCTGTGATAATGCCCCCAGGACCAGGCTGTCTGGCAGTGGCTGTGCACCGCAGAAGCAGGGCAGCGTGTTGTGCAGGGAAGGCTGGCAGCAGCCAGCAGGATGTCTGCATGGACAGCTCTGCTGCTATCCCAGGAGGTGCAAAAAAGGTCAGGAAGGGCCCAAGCTGTATTAGTTTCCTCCAGGGAAGAAGGAGGAGATGCATCACCCACTTTTAAAGAAGGTCGTGGACATGTCTTATTTGCAGCCTGGTGAGTAAGGGGGGGCTCATTCTCTCAGAGGCACGGGAATGTCAAAGGTGCTTTTTGTTGTATCATCAGCTGAGCTGCTAAGAGTAGGGGAAAGTCATTAAACTGTATTTAGTATATTTCTATCTCCTTTGAGTCTTTATTGCTCTTTGCAGGATAAATCCAGAGCAGTGACAGCACAGAAAATCCATCAGTAATGGCTTTCAAGCAGGCTAGCACAAAAAATATGCCCTTGTGTGTCTTGAACAGAAAGCAGCACAGAAAGAGGGCCAGGAGAAAGTTAATCTTTGCAGAGCCTGACACAGACAACTTTTCTGCAGTTTCAAGACTGTTAATTTTGTAATATGTGTTGTGCAAACTGCTAATAACATCAGCAGAGATTGGTGTCTTAATGACAAGCTCAGAGAAGCAAGCAGCAAAAATCCAAGCAGGCTGTTTGAGCTGGTGCTGAATATTTTTCAAAGTGAAATATTTCATACAAAGGAAAAAGCCATCTATGAGCAAAATCTGGGACCTACAAAGGCAATTAATGCATAGGTAATTCAGCTGCAGCTGACAACAAATGACTTTGCTTTCAAAGCTGGGGATGACATACTGAAGGATAAGAACTTAATGGGATCAATCACAAAAATAATACAAGAAAAATTACTAAAGGAGGACAATCTAGCACTAGAAAAAGCAATTAGAACAGTCAGGGAATGAGACAGACAAAGGAGAGATGAAAGCACTGTCTGGCATGAATCGCGCCATGACAGGCAGAGCATCCAGGCCCTGGGCAGCAGCGGGCAATGCCAGGAGCACGGCCAGGGGGATGGCTCTGCAGACATGTGGAGCACCACACACAGAGTGGAGGAGTACCCAGGGTGAGGAAGAGCATGTCTGGAAAGCACAGAGCACACAGCATGCAGCGTGGCAAGCAGAAAGGATGGTGTCGGCATTGGAAGGGAGTGCTGCTCCTCAGCTGCAGCACAGAAAAGCTTTTTCATAAAGCATATGCAGGTCTTCAGAAATATGCATAAATACTGACACTGGGGTACAAGAAAAGTGAATTCCTAGGCCAGGATACAGGTCAAGGCTTGATTTCAGCAAAGAAGTGTCTTTACCTGGTAAAGTACAGGAGGCAGTGAGGGCTCAGAGATTGAGCCTTTAAAATGCCTGATAAGAGCCCAGCTGTGGTGCAGCCCATAGAACAACATGCTAATAAAAGGAGCTGTGAAAAGATTTTGTTTTGTGGTCTCCAAGGTCCATCACTTCAAACAGACCAAGGAGGTGGCCGGTTCAGTGTCAGCAGAACATGCAGTACAGTAATTGCTTCGTGTCACAAGATGGATAAAGGATCTTTGGAGCACAGCCAAACAAGATGGAAAAATATAGGAGAGGAATTGGTCATTGGCTGCAATGGAGAAGAAAACCACTCATGGCTTCTGAAGACACAAGGTCACATGAAGAGCATGGGAATTCTCTGCTGTGACATTGCTACAGCACTGTACTATGCACAGGATAGTCCATCCAGATGTGAGCACGCCGGGAGAACCTGGGCAGGGGAGCAGCATGGTATGTCTTTCAGTGCCCAGTGGACCCAGCTGTGCCAAAAGTCTGCCTTCATATGCACAGGGATAAAGCAGCTGACATATCAAGATAATGTGACCCTCCCAAGAAAATGAGACGTAGCAGTGAAACAGAAAGGGAGGAGAAGGGAGGTCGGAAAGGTACAAGAGAACAGCACCCCTGTCTGACTGTTTGATGCTTCACCTGCACCCCTGCCCAGACAGCATTCACCCTGCCAGCAGGAGGGGACTGCAGCCCCTCAGCAGCACTCAGCTGCGTGCTGCACTGCACAGCCCCAGTAATGTCCACTGCCACGGGCTGGTGGCAGCAGGGCAGCCTGTGCTGGTGCTGCAACACGGGAGGAAACCTGGTAGCTCAAATGCCCACAGGAATGGTCGTCTTAATGCTTTAAATTGTGTTACAGAAAATCAAATGTAAGTTATCTTCATAGGGACTTCTGCATTAGGAGCTATCGAATCTTTTCCAAGGACTTAGCATATGAATCTGATTGCACCTCAGTATTAGCCACTTGCTTTCTCAAGCACATATTCTTTCCGGGGAAGGTTAAGTCTGATGGGTCCCAGTTAATTTCCATAAAGTCCTTTTGGAAATTTTTTCTCTTTGTGCTTGGGTATTGCCCCAGATACGCTCTGGACCTGTTGGGCAGTGAGAAGAACCAGTGACGTTTCTGTTGTGGTGGCTGTGTCTTCCCCAAAATGCACCTCTGTACTGATTTCCCCAGCTCCAGGGAATCAGTTTGTTTGTACTTGGAAAATGCATGCTTGAGCATTTCTATTTATATCTTCCATATGCAAAATATATTCATAATTAAAACTTTTATTATAGCTTGCAGTGTACCACATTCCACAATGTATTTAGGTTTTCATCAATTACCTTTCATCTCCCACCAGCACATTGGATGGAAACAATGATAGCTAATGAGAAGGCCAGGGAATAGTGTATTGGAGAGAACATGGAGAACCGTAGATTGTGCTGGTTTTAGTGCAACACAATTAAATTATTTGAATCGACTCTTTTCTGTTCAGTCATATTCTGACCAAGTTTTTATATTAATAGTCAAAGAGAGCAGTGTGAAGGTCATGTACACAAATAGTTCTCTAAGAACCTTGGCAAGAAGAAACAATGAAAGAGGTATCAGTAAGGCTTTGTTCTTCCTGCCATCCACTCTCTCCCTTATCACTGCTGATAAGGGCATCCTTTCAAGCTGGAAGTCAGAGAGATAAGAAGTATCTGTGCTGATAATGGTAACTACCTCCAGCCAGGTCAAAATCAAGTAATTCACACATGCCTGTGGAGAAATGGTGGGCTGAAAAACTGCATCTAACCTGTAGTACTTGAGCTGATGACCGTGTTAATATACCATGGCAAAAATGAACTGAGAAAGACTCAGTTCTGCTCACACTACTTCCAGAATATCATATTTATTTTTTCTGCATAGCAGATCAACCTGGGATTTGAGTCTTCAAAGGAAGAAGAAATACCCTGAATTTTATTGCTAGACTGCTGAGAGGCAGATATAAAGGAGAATCACGTACTTCTCTTTTTTTTTTTCTTTCTTTCCTACAAGAGAACGTGGTTTCAAGAAACAAAATCCCAGTTTGGATCCACTTGGGATTCTCAGATCCCAGGATCCATTCTGTGCCGTCACAAGGGTGTGCTTTCACCTGGGAAATGTGGCTACTCCCACAGGCATTTAAAGCCCCTATGGCTTATTTTATGTGTTATCTAGGTTGAACCATTTGTAATTCTTAGATCTGAGCTCTGATTATGAATTTACACAAAATACAGCTGATGTTCTTTGCTGCCAACTCCTGTGCCATACAAATATTTAGCAGAATATCTGGTCTCATCAAGCTAACCAGGAAAGGCAGTGACAACAGAACATTCATTACTGATCTGACCACACGACTGTTTTCACGTGCTGCAGAATGTCCCTGAATCATAGCCCTGAGCCTCAGTATCTCTTTAGGCTTAACAACCTCTTTATATACATACATCTGCAGCTTTAGATTCCATCCTTAAGTACCAAAAAGAATAGTATGAGCATTCCCAAACTTTCATAGTTAATAAAACCATGCCCATCTATCCAGGTACCAAATTCTTTTCTATTTTTTTTGCTTTTGTAACTGGCCATGAACTGCCTATCTTCAGTAGAAGTGGAGATGGACTGTGTCTGTTAGTGAATCTGTAAAGGTCATAGCACCAATGGGAGGAGCAGCTGCTGACACCTCCAGACATCAACATGCAGAGGTGCTTAAATAGAGCGCATGAGCTTAGCTGCCAAAAATTGAAAAATTGCTCAAAAAAAACCACAAAAAAACCGGAGCTAAGTATTCTGATTGTTTAAATATATCCTTGAGGCAAAAGAAAGGGAACCATTATAAATGTATGAGATCATTCAAATCCCTTAACTGAATGTTGAGCCAGGCACACAGCACTGATGTAAGAGATGAAGGCCCTGTTTCTCCCAAAGATCCTGGGAGCAGGCTCTGCAGCTGTGGGGACACCAGAGAACACTGCAGCTCCACAGGCACAGAACTGCAGACAAGGACCTCCAGCACAGCACCCAGGTTAACAGACATAATTGGATGGAGCTGTATGCATCCTGTTTCACCTGTGTAATTAGCATCATCTTATTCGCTATATTTCAGTGTACTGAGGAGGAAATCCATGAAGCACTGGAATCCAAAAAGGCACGGTTCAGAGGACTCGGTATAGCTGCTCCCTATTGCTGTTTGTCAGGTGAGAGTTCTTAGAGGATAAATCCCTTTTATTTTTGACTGCTTTTTCCTCAAAAATATTTCTCCTGTATCTTTCATTTCATCTTTTTTCCTCTGCTTTCCTAAAAATAAAAAAATAAAAAAAAATCCCCTTGATGCAGAAGCAGAAGTTAATGCTAATTGAGCTTGTCAGCTCTAAATAAAAGATGGGATAATGCAAGGGGCTGCAACCTATGTGGTTCCATCTGGATACTTCGACTTCTATCATGTAGCAAGAGCAAACCTTGCTGTGCTGCTTCACACGTAATGGGCAGAGAATTATTGACCTGTCATGTGGGGCACTGGTGTGTTAACTACAGCAGAGGAAACAAAAGCTACCCACACAAATGCCAGCAAATTCCCTATAATATCTTAGATCAACCCGGCACATTGGAAGCTCTTCTTGTTCTTTTCTTAATTGTAATGTTTCCACTGCTCTGAATAAGCTCCAGACTGGTGTGGCCACTCTGGCACATGGGGCCAGTTGAAGATGAAGATTAAAAACAACAGAAAGCATTCACTTTTCAATCCTGCTAACAGTACATGTACGAGTGGGGCCTTGCGGGATGATTGGGCCTAGGATGGAAAATCTGCTTGGTCTTGTTTTAACAGCAGAAGAAAGATGCTGCACATGAAGTCAAAGCACACGGAGTACTTCCATTTAGAGCCTCTGCAAACACCAGATGAATATTAACAACTTGATTCAAGTCCATGGGTTATATGTAATTAGGCCAAAGCCAGCAAAAAGACAAACAGTTCTACACCTTCAAATGAATCCTTCAGCTTGCTAACAAAAAGCAATTAAGTTGCCTGCCAGTCTACAGCGAGGCTCCAGGGCTGATTTCACACTCAGGCCTCTTGCTGCATGGCAGTATCACAGCACATTGTTGCTGCAGTGCATTTCCCTTCGCTTTCAAATGGGAATCTATTGGGAGTCCTCCACAACCCTTACAAATTCTAGAGGCTGCACCCAGCGTGGGGAGTCAGTCCTGCTCCTCAGAAGAGGTGCTGCAGCCACCAGGAGGGAAGTGGGGAGCAGTGGAAAGCTGACTGTCTGGATGTCACAGAGAAACTGGGTAAGTTCAGGAGAGTTAGTGATTTCACTTCATTATTACTGATGATATGAGCGAGTTTCAAGAGCACAGGGAGAGGTGTGGATGAGTACAGCTACACTGCAGATTCAGAAAATCTGAACATTACCCACACCTAGAGCACAGGGCTGTGCATCAGGTGTGAGGAGCAGCATGTGAAGGGCTGGCTCAAGCACCTGAGGGCCATAAAACTGGGGAACAGATAGTGGTACTTCATTCAGCTTGCCAACCAAAAAAGAGGCATTTAACTCGCTCTTTCTAGAGCCCAGTTGTTTTGTTACTCCATAAAAAGCTCCCAGAGATATTAATCCCAACTCATACAACAAGAGCATAATTTCATTTCCTGCTGTAACACAGAGTTCAAAAACAAACACATCTCAATTTTGACTAAGAAATTTAAATTAATGGTGCTGAAACAGAGCTTACAAGACAAATACACCCCGATGCTTAACACAGCTTGAATATTAGTCTGGGCTTTAGAGCTGGCCTTACCTCTACAGTGGGACAACCTACCACCCCACATCCTGCTGTGTGCAGAGACTGTCCAGCTGTGTATTTTAAACTAAGTTTTGGGATTTGTAGAATTCTTTCTTAGCCAAAACACCAAGAGAAAATTAAATGTACAGAAGTAACACTTTCATTTGTATGCACAGCATTAGTATTTAAGGACGATTTTTCCCAGACCTGCTCTGGTGTGATGCTATTTCTGAGGCATTTAGCATCTCTGCTCTTTCCTAAAAGCAGAGGAAGCTGCAAGGGCTTGCATCTCTCCTAAATATGTCAGTGGGATGCTTAGTGCTGCAGTGCAGTTGTGTTCCACTTAGTGCTCTAATCCACCTGGAATCCAGATCACAGCCCTATCGTTTTCCTCCAGAACTAATCGTAATTCCCGTTCTTCCATCAAACTTGTCCCCATTGTTCCTGTGGCTGTACAGTCAGAAATGTTGGTACAGTTCCAGTGAGTAATTCTTGTGTGACTTCCCAGAATCTCATGGATCCATAGGGAATATGCTTTCAAAAAATACATATTATTTATAGATTAAATCCGGGCAAGATGCACCTGCACCACTCTACATCAGAAAGGCCAAAACACCCCTGTGCCCTAAGACCATAGGAGATGTGCGTGCTTGGGTGTCAGCAACACCCACAGTCACATTATTCTGAAAACATTACAAACTAGCAGGAGGATTCTATAACTTAAGAGACAGCAATTTTATGAGAAACAGTCTATCACATAAAATCTCCTCATTATCCACTCTGTTACTGTACGCTGTTCATGAGTGATGGAGCCACCTGGCTTCTCCCAGATAAGTCCCACTGTCCTTCCTCTTGTCATCATGACATATTTCTCTTGCATTCATCAGATGATGGTATTTCTGTCACATCTGGAAAGGTATTCTGATGAGAGACCCAGCAGTGCATGACATCCACTTGCATTCTGTGCTGCTTGCATAGAAAATCCTGATCCTTACAAATTGAAACAGCCCACAATGCATGTACATCTCATTGTGCATGTGGATTTTGTTTACTTTTCAGTGAAATATAATGTCTCCTATAATCCACTACTGACAATGATTTGGCAAAAACAAAAAACATCGTGTATGAAAAAAAGTCAGTATTGAAATTGCGTTAGGGTATCCCTAGAAAAGTATGTTTATTGAAGTCTGAAATAGCTTAGAAAAAATTTAAAAAAAAATGATTGTGGAACGATTCTTCCTCCTGTGAGTCAGGAACTCCTCCAAGCTCTGTGGATGTTTTACTCTTTGCTTGCCTTGCTCTGCCTTGCATAGATTCCCAGCGACGTCACGCTGTGTGCATACAGCTCCTAACAAACTCCCAGGCCCTACCTCTTGTACTGGGCAGGCATGATGAAGAGCAGGGAAAGAACAGCCCAGATTCTCCTTCCTCTGATCTCACAGCAGAAATTCATGTATATATGAGACAATAGAGAAAAGCAAACCTGAACAAAAGCTGCTGTGAAGTGAGTGACAGACTTGTCCCTGGGAGAAACAATACTCACACAGCAGCATTACCACTGGTCCATTAACAAGTGGAATTAATTGACATCTCCTGACCACTCCACTGTAGGAAAATGAACAATCAACGATGCAGTTCACTCTCATTCCTGATGCTTAGCTCGTTTTCTTTCTCTGCAGTCCTGCATGGGGCAGAAGCTTTTCTCCTGATGTATTTTAGGAGACCTTCACCCCACTCCAAGGGTGACGTGTCTCTTCTCCTCCTCTCTCCCTGGAATGCCATCACTCAGTGTGCATTCAGTGTGTTATAAATATCAGGAGGAGGAAACGCCCTGTTCAGCAACCCGCCCAACTGTGATTCAGAAGGAGGTAGAGCTGACTACAGGAGGTTAAAAAATGACCTATGGTTGCAAAGCTCAGCATGTATTAACAATTCATTTTCTTTAGTGAAGAAATTAATTGATATTTGCTCTTAGAAGACACATGAAGCAAACTTGTCTCTGGGAGAATGTTATGAGCACACAGAAACATTAGTTTCAGAAAACAAAGCTTGAGTGCAATGTGCCAGCAGAGGCTGGGACTGACAGTCTCTTGTTTTCCCAAAGGTCACTGCTCTCAGTAGCAAGTGCAGTATGGCAGTGTAAGTATCCTGTAGCATTCCCACCAGCATTACTGTGAGGAGTTGCTTGTTTGCTAGGCTCTGCATCGTGGTTCCAACCTGTTACAGCAGTCTGACAGATATACTTTCAGATGTACCAGTATTAAGGTGGATGTAAGTGGGGTTGTCTCACTGCATCACTCAAATTATTCTGGGAAAAGAATGATGAGTGGTTTCTATTTCAGTGAATAACAAATACGTTCATTAATAGGCCAGACCAAGGTTCAGGCTTTGTGTCAGTGACAAGCCTATCTGATGACAATAAAGCAAGGGGAATGGGAGAAAATGCTGAAGAAACCATCTTTGTTTTCTGCCCCTCATTCCAGTCTCCCTGGAATGTGATGAGTAGCAGTGAACAAAGAGAAGGCACTTTAAGCACTGAAGCAGACTTATAAAGGAGTGATGCCTTTGTGCTAAGCTGCTTTCCTCCTTGTTTGGAAGGTCGAGGGGCCAGTTATTCTCGCATTCTTTGAATATGGTAAACATATTCTGTGATTCTGTGATTCTGTGATCAGATGTTCAAAAATATCACCAATTTGTCTGGGTTTGTACTCAGTTTCACCAAATAACTATGTCTGGGAGCCATGTGGATCAAGCAGGTAATCACCAGCAGTTGTGTAAGCTGTTCAAACAGACAATGCAATACTCTTCTTTACATCCTTCAGCCAGCACAGGAGTTCACCCATACGTTTACCCAGAGAAACTGAGAATGGAAGCGGAAGCAGAAGCAGAACTGGTGCTGTTCTTTTCCTCTGCTTTATGCTCTATCCTGTTCTAGAGTAAATTCAACAGTCATAGAATGCAGAGCAGGCAGTCTCTACTCTAGCTGTCCTTCTGAGTGACCAGCTGAGGACACAAACAATTTTCCTAACACCTGTTTCTGTGTACAGGTGATATAACTCTTCATCAGCTCACTATCTCTATGCCTACCCTACTAAGCATCAGAACTGGAAGTGCCCACTTGTTTATCTTAAGTGCTGCACACACAACTTTGAGCTTTGCTCCATACTGTTTCTAGCTAGTTTACCTAAAGACCTTTAAAATGCAGAGCCACGTTGCTTTAATTTTCTATCTGTTGACAGAATGAATTATAAAAGTACTGATTGGTTTTAGACACACAGAATGCAATTACAGTAGAGAAACAAAGTAGAATTCTGAACATTTGACTGAAGATAAGTTTGAAAATGGCTCCACGGCCAACTGGCAGCCATGAGCTGCCTCAGATCAGATCCATCCAGCACTGAGGCTACCCAGGAATCTCACATTACAGGTTTACAGAATTAGCTGCCAGGAGACTGGTTGTGAGTTCCAGATGGAAACGATCTAATTTCAGTGGGAAGACTACGGAATACGAAATTGCACATTGGGTGCCCAATACATATCCCTTCAAATGAGAAAGCAGTAGCAGGAGAGAAGCAAAAAATATACCAAAAAAATTATGCAAGTTAGAACCAAATGTGTTAGGAAGTGGTGGGAAGGTTTCCCTTTCTGTGCCCTCTTTGCTCCGAAGTCAGTCAGCTGCTAAGGACAAGGTGATTGGTGAAGTTAGTTTACAAGAGAAGACAAGGGCAGATCACAGGTGATAAGCCTTTTCCAGATAAGAAACATTTATGCAAAATGTCCTCCACAAGCATGATTCAGTGAATAGAAATCCCTACCATTGTCTGTCAAGAAATTGGGGCAGCAGTCCTCAGCATCCCAGAAGAAACATGCAACCAGGCAAACAGATTAGGCATATAGTGAAAAATGAATGCAAAGAGAGAATTGGATAACTTACAGCAATGAGCTGATAGGAGTTGTTCATCATGGCTATGAGCATGTTCAGCAGCACGACAAGAGAGATGACGTTGTAGGTACCAAACATAGTGGCCCCAACAAACTCTGTGAACTCATGTCTGGCTTTCACATTGGTGACGTAGAGATTCAGCAGACCAAACACAGACCAGAAGAGAGACTGGAGGGTCTCGAACAGTCTGGAAAAACAAACAAACAGATTTTTACTTGGCTACTTTCTTCAGGGAAGTGGAAATCAATGCCTTTAGGAGCCTTGGATTTGTTGAGGTTGGGTGTCGCCTGCTGTGAGAGCTCTGCTGGTGGCATTGGAAGCACTCCATCACTGGGAGCACCAACATCAGGTGGGGAATGCACCAGCATCAGGAGCTGGAATGCCACAGAGCATCAGTGCAGTACAGAGCTCAGCAGTGCCCTTTATTCTGTCTGCACTCCAGCCACAGGGACCCACTGGCCACTGCATGTAAGAGTTGTATCACATCAATAAAATTCACCACCTGTTTGAGAACCATATCCATGTGAGATGCAACAGCCTAATTGCCATGAAGAAACTTGAGGTTCTATTCCTACTCTATACACATGCAAAGAACAAACACAGTATATTCCCTTTAATTAAAGTTGGCACAGAGTGTTAGTGTTACTGCTGTTATATATAGATATAACTGTTCAAGCAGTGCATGCATCATTAACATGTCTATAAACTAAATGCTTAGGGAGTCCATGCTTTAGTTCTGCATGACCGTAGTAGTTAAATAGTGCTCTATGACAGGGAATCAAAAGGCGAGAGATGCAAGAAATCACATCCACTTGAACCTTCTGCACTAGGACAGGCTGATAGCTTGTGATTACTTTGACTGCAAGTGAACCAGGCCAGTGTTCTAATACCCTGTCTGACAGCATTGCACGTGGCCAGAAACACTGGTTGTGATGGCTTGTTTGCGAAGTAGCTCCCACCCACCACAGCGCAGTGCCCTCAATATCATGCTGCAACAATTGATCAGTAATGACTCAGATGAAAGAGAGTCGTCACATTAATTCAGCTTGAGAGGTTTTCTTCATTTGAAGTCTTCCATCCATAGAGGAACTAGACCTGACCTCCCATGCTTTACAGCTGATGAGATCATCCCAGGTCTCTGTTTGCTTCAGCCAGAGACAAGTGACCTTTTGCAATCACGTCAAATACATAATCAGCAATCTAAATAATTGCTCTATTTGGGCATCATTTGTTTGGCTTTCAAAAATGTGGCATTTACATCATCAAAAAATGACATTTATATGCCTGTTTAAGAGTTTCCATTTTGGCCTAGGGTCAGTGGATATTTTTGAATGCTCTTACCAGAAAAATCAATAAAAATAAATTCAGATATGTTACAAACCAGGAATCCATTCTCCTGAATTCTGTGTGCATCTGTTCCATACATAACCCCATGCTTTATATGAGGATTTAGTTTCCTTATGTTTTGTGAACAAAGGTTTTCACTGGCCAAAATTATAAAGAGTCTTTAAAACAAAAATCCTTTCCCCCAGAAGTCAAGATATTGGGCTTATTAAATAAGCGAGGTAATGGTAAAATAAGGATGAAACAAAGAATGCTGAGCAGTTTGCTATTAAAAACAGTGGAGTAGTCACTGTCTTTTAACTTATTTTAACTACTGGTGGCAGAAGTACTGATTGCAGTATAGGCTCAGGAGAAACTGAGGTTCTTGTCATGGTTATATGAAACTGAAATAAACCTTCTGTGTGATTTGTGCTTTGCCTTGAATTCACAGTGTTATAACCATGAGTATTATTGGCCCATGTTGCACCCAATATATTTGCATGTAGGCATGTACACAGAAAGCAGGTGTAGACAGCACCTGGTTTCTGCAACTTTGAACAGAAATAAGACTTCGTCTTTTGTCCCTGTTTAGTAACAGGTGAGAACCACAATCTTTTTCACTAAGTGTTTCAGGTGGGGCTCATTCTACTTCTGAGAAAAGAATTTTGGTAATACAACTGCACTCTCCTGTCGACTATGTTTTGGACCTTAAGCAAACAGGAGAAATCTCAGAGCTCCAGCATGCTCCTGAGCAGCTAAGGAAGAACAACTACCCCCATCTCTGCCAGGAGCTCTCCCAGCTTCCTGCAGTCACTGCAGGGAAACGGCCCCAGCTGTCAGCTTGACCCTTCGTGAGAACGACCTCCCAGACAGTCAGGTGTAATGGCTTCTTCCTCCCCTTTCTCCTCTTCCTCTATCTTCTCTGTTCTTCATCTACCACGATCACAGTGCTAAACATACTTATAGATTAAGCAATAGACACTCCACTTTCTAAAGGAGGGTTAGGGCAGAGCACAAAACTTAAATTATTCATGACTTCACCTCATTGCTGTCACAAAGGAATATTACTTCTCCATGATCTGTGTTTGTGATGCCGAACACTTCCACACCAAAAAAACATTAAACCCTTCCTCTGGGAGTAATAGGAAATAATGCACCAGTAAATAGGTGTCACATTTTAAACAAGCTGTACAAACACGAACAACGGCCTGCTTTTCCTTCCCTTACAAAATTAGATCTTATTGTGTGACTGCCTAGAAATGCTGGTAGGAATCAAAGAGGACTGATTGAAAGCTTTTCACATTTTTTCTTCCATTAGGGATGAACTATGAGCACACTCAAGGCAACACCATCTCTGATTTGAATTCACTGCAGTCATGCTTGCTTTCCCCAGCACAACGGTGTAATTTGCTGTTTTGCAGGTTGCTCGTTCTTAGCCATTCACCCATGCTGTGCATCTGCTCAAGGGCCAAATGTCAGCTTGTACTAGGGGTGTTAATAATGACTATTTAAACTTTTAAGAACACGTTAAATAAATTTCTTAAGCGAGGCGCCAACAAAAAAGTAACTGCAGAGCATTCTGTCCCCTGCCAGGAGACCTCAGTCCTAATGGATCCCCTCCCACTGCGATTCTGTTTTAAACAAACCTCTGTCATAAAGGCTGAGCCCCCTCAATTTCCTTCCTGTGCTCTGTTCTCCTTGGCAGGGGGCTTAAACTGAATGCTAGGGTGGGAGAAATTGTGGTTTGTATTGAAGCGATCCATACTCCTCCTGGTAAGTGGTTCTGTGTCATTTCTAGTTCCAAAGATGTTGTGCCTTCTTACTGACTTAAAGATCTTTTTTTTTTTTTTCCCCTTTCTGCTGAACAAATGCTCTTTTTCTTTTTCTTTACTCAGATCTGTTGCTTCCTTCACTAATCTGCCAACACTGAAAACTAGTTGTAGTGGAGACAGGTCCAAACTAGAATGCAGAACTGGAACACATCTGTTTACTGTCGCTCTGGGGAAAGGCAGACTCCAGTCCTGAACTTCGTGGATTTGACCCTTCCTGAGGTAGAAGCTGTCACTTAACAAACACGGTGCCAAACATTTCTCCCTCTGGCTACTGCATCAATATAGATGTAGATAAAGAAATAGCATTTGTTATTTAATTCCTTTGCAAGGGCAGCACAACGCATTTCTGGAGCATTCAAAGCAATTAAGACAGAAAAAAGACTGAAGTCTTTAATTCTGTTTTTCATTAGCACAGTGCAGTTCCATTCACTTCCTCCAGATATAGATGAGTTTAATGAGAAAGTTAATCAAGTCTGTGGTGTTCCTGCTCTGCAGTGGAGAAGAGCAGCATGGCTGGCCTACCAGGACTCTCTGGTCAAGAGGCTCTTGTAAGTTTGGACTTTATCCCTCGAAAGTCTCCCTCTTCTTGTAAAAATGGAGCCTACAGGATAGTGCCAGAGCCTTTCCTCTTCCAACCTAGTCATGTGGCCTAAGCTGTCATTTGCTTTTGATAACAATGCAGTGTCACAAATCCTTTCTTTAACCTCCAGCCTTCAGCTGAAGAAGAGTGGAGAATTATTGGGCATGATGACAAGTTTTATTTAATTTTGCCTGACGTGGTGGACAACAGTTTTGTTTTGCTTGCTTGCAGGGCATAGGCCCTTTTCTAGATGGTGCTTTATTTAATTTCTCTTCCTGTTGTGTGTTAAGTACTGTGCAAGCAGCAAGAACAATTGGAGGGGGGCTGATTATTATAATTATTTCCACTATTAGTAATTAAAACAAATAGATCACAGAGACAATTCATGTTATTTTTCAGCATGTGCTATCACTTTCAGCCCTGCCAGCTGTCATCACAGCAATTTCCATGCCAGCATCTCAGTAATGTACTAGTATTTGCAGCAGAATTGATTTTGATGTGATTTTAGTCTCACCCCGCTGCAAGAGAATCAGAGGAGCCTGCAACATCATGTGTGGATAAAAATGGCCTAGATGAGCTTGTTGTTGTTGCTCTGCTACATTATTTATTAATACAGCTTTTTCCTACATTCATCTCTTGATTTCTACGTTTTGCTTAGCTTTCCCTCCTTTCTTCCAGAATAAGACAAAACAGTTGTTGCAGCGAAAGGATACCTGCTTTCTCACATGCCAAAATTGAACGCAGCAGTAATAACATTTCAGTTGCAGGATGATGCAGAGAGACTCTCTGGACCAGAACTAAAATGATTGTCTCTCACTTCCAGACCTAAGAGGCTTTCTGACAGCAAAGCTCAGCAGAATGTCTGCCCCAGTTAACTCACACCTTTCCTGCACAGTCAAGCAGCTCACCTGATATTTACAAATGAATAAATAAAGTTACTTTTGGTGCAGTGATACACAGCATGCAAAGGCAGGTAAGACAGGGGACAGTCAGAGTTGTCCTCAGAATCAGACAGGAAAGAACATCTTACGTGGAGAAGGCATTGTTCTGTTTCTCACATCGGATCCCCTTGCAGTTGTTGGGTTCCTCCGAGGCACTGGTCTCATAATAAAAATAAAGCTGGTTCAGTCCATTGGCAAAAGCCAGAAGCACCAGACAGTAGATAAAAAGGAATTTAAGGATGTCTAGCAGCATGCGTCCCAGAGAAATCTGCAGGGGTCCCAGGTGTGAATTTGCTGTAAACAGGGATATGAGACGCAAAGAACTTAAAATGTTGGATATTGCAAAGAGGGCTTCTGCAATGAGAGTCGGGTGCCACATTTCCCATTCCTCCCTTGGACGAGAACCGTTGTACTGAAAGAAATAACAAGGGCATAAAAGTGAATTACGCTGTACTCATTTTGAGATAAGCCTGAAACTCAAACCTACTAATACTAATGCTTTACCTATGTATATTACCAGACAAAGACACAAGAAGTACTTTTCAACTCTAAGTATCAGTATCCCACTATCATTCAGGATTCACGACTGAAGCTGAGTTCATCAGAACAGAGCTTTTTAATGAAGTCTTCTTATGAAATCCCCTACAGATTTAGACTGTTCTCTAGAGATATTTTTGGGATATCAGCTTTTCTCTGGGGGTTTCTGGTATGTGGGCTGTACTTAGCTAAAGTTTGATAACAGGTCTTTTGAATTGGATAATTGTGGGTAATTCAGGTCCTTGCATGGATATATAACATCCTTCTCTTATAACATTTAAAGGGGTTCTGACTGCTCCTTAGTAGGTACAGATCATTTCCAATTACCTTTTTTCTCTTTTTCCTCCTGAATACTACCACACCTTTGAAACACTGCTTATTCCAGGAGGAATGTGAGAGAGAGAGACAGAAAGGAGGGAAGAAGGCAAGCAATGAAATAAGGAACATAAGAAATGAATGCTTTCCCTCTGTCAAAAAAGCGCCAACAGCCTAGAACCAAAACATGTTCTTCATATTAATTTTCTTATTAATTAATTTGCCATGGCAATTTTAGGAAAGTTGCTTAGGCAGAGGTCATAATTACAGCCAAAATACTGGATACAATTGAGTGCATCAGTTATAAAATTAACTTGGTTTGTAATGCAACTGTAAAAGCAGAAGCATTATCTGAGATAGCCAGATGTAAACAGGTAACATGAAAGAGCTGGTTGTATAAATGCAACTTCTCTGGCAGTAGACAATGGAGTTCAAGACATTTTAACATCAAGGAATAATTTATCTTTTTTAGCATTTATTTCTGCTGATTTAACACATAAAAAGGCAAAAACGTACTTAGAATTGTATAGCTAATACTGTAGCCAGAATGTTTAGGTCTCTAAAAACTTTTAAAATACTTTTTAAGAGGAAATGGTATCAATATATCACTGGCAGATGAGTTTGTAGGGAATTCCCATTTAAATCTGAAGGTGCAATACATGAATTCACATTTTTTTCAAGGAGGCAACAAAAAACAATAGTTTGAAACTGTTCTTCCATATGCAGGCACTGAGACATGATAGAATTTCAATGTGACGTGAAATTTCTGAAATTTCCAAACTGTTCATTATTCCATGAACATAACAGCCTGAGTTTGTTAACTTGATTTGAAGATGGGTCTTAAAACGTTTACGAACAGGTGGACATTTTAAACTTTTCAGCCAATAATCAACAGGAATTACTGGATAGATGTGATCAGCAATCCTCTCCTTCCTAGAGGGAAGATTTGCACAGTTTCCTTCTGCATGCTGGCTGGACACATCAGCCCTGGGGCTCTCTGCCAGGATAGGGTGCATGTAAAGGAATGTGAAAAGGTCTTCATCTCACATCTATTTTTAAAGCAATTTGCTAGGATTGTATTTTGGCTCTTTATAAATGGATGGTATATCCTTGCTTGGAAAACAACAGTCACTTCTGAACAGGCAACTGCAGGTAGCAGAGAAACTGATTTCAGAGTTATCTAATGAAAAGGCTGGAGTTGCTCAGGTTAGGCTTCAGAAGATGAAACACAAAATATACAGAGTAGTTCAAACAAGTTATAACAGGCAGGCATATTTATCCTTCCTCATTACATGATAATTCAATGCAGAAAATGAAAACTGATTAAGAAAGTATTTTTACCCTATAATTAGACTGAAGATTTCATTGTTACAGGACAATATTGAGGCCAGGACTTGAAACCAGTCAAATCAGGGGAAAAAAAAAGTCTCCACATAAGAATTAGGATGGAAAACATAACTGTCAGTATACAATTTATTTTTCTGATATTTGGCAGAAAGTTAAACGTCCATGTAATCCTTTGGAGTTCCAAGAAATGTTAGACTATGGTATACTGGCATATATACCACCCATTTCCAGCCCTGGGCTGTTCTATAAATAACAAAAACCTTTACAAGTCTTGTTGCAAAAGACTTTGAAGCCATTATCAATGTTTTAAATCCTCATGTCTCAGAGCATACTGCAACCTTTACTTGACATAGGTCAGAACTTCTGTGGGCATGCTGTTTCAGAGCTACCACTGTAGAAGGTTTTAAGCACTTCTCAGTATTGTTTGACATTGGTCCTTATCACGACCAGACCTTAGGTTAGCCAGGCTTAATTCAAGTGGGACTGATCTGTACTCAAACAGATATATTCCTGTAATTATTCTGTATTCTTTTTTGTGCTGATGTACAGTTCTTTGTAGCTAGCTTGTGTGTTTCTGTAGTCCTTACAAAGTATATAAATGAAACTGTACTTCCTTTGTATGTCTGGTTTGGCTGTAAGTTTTATATTTCAGTGTGTGACCATATAAGTCTGTGGATGCATAGCCCTTTTTTAGTAATTTGTATGTGAGAGAGAGAAATAACAAGATTGTTAGCATTTTAGGATTTGTCTGTGCGTGCTACAATTTTCAACATTTTCTGTATTGCTCACAGATTAAAGACCAGCCTTTCAAGGCTCTAATTTCCTCACTGGTTCTGAATGCCAGGAAAAAAAGATGTGATCTGTTTTTGCTTTGATCCTGTAACAGAGCTGCTTCTTCAGGGAGTAGCAACTGTCTTGAAGTTTTTCCCTTGAAAAACTAACTTACCACCATACAGCCTTCTGGATTTTCAATAGGCCCCAAAACAATACAGTTTTAAAGCTCCAGCATGTTTCTTTGTCATTTCCTTGCCTACAAATTAAACCTTGAATGTATATTCAAGAGAAGAAGCTGACTACTTTACATCAGATGGAAACCACCTACAAGCAGGTGTGCTCTCAGCAGACTTTTCACAGACAAGTAATCTACAGATCATGGGTCTCAGTGACTATAGATTATAAATCTTGGTTGTAGATGCTTTCAGATAACCCTATTCTTCTTGTTCCTTTATTACTTTATTCAAAAATCACGCCTTCATGAAATTTAGCATTGTTGAAAGAGATCCAATGTCAACATGGAAAACAAAAGGTATCGTTGGCAACTGAGTAGCTACAAAATGGACAGCAAGTGGGGAAACTTCCACCCAGTGCCCAAACAATCTAATTCAATATTAGTCAAAGAGTAGTGATGGGAAGGAAGGTCATTCTCTATAGAAATTTATAAGCTTTCCAGGTGAATCTTCAAATCTGAACTGCTGCGGTAGCAGCAATTCTCATACGTCTGTAATTGTGTGCTTGACAGTTTCTATCCTGTATACCACAGTTCTCACAAACAAATTACAAATTCTCTTTCCCAAGTTACTGTACCTTGACATAGGCAACAATTTTAAGGGAGATAGTTGCAAGATAGAGAGAGTTCATTGCAAAATCCATCAGATTCCACCAGTCATGTACGTATTCATTGAATCCACCGTCCCACATTTCCTTGATTTCTCCCCAGATAAAACCTGTTGAAAGAAAGAGAGTTCACTGTCATGAGAAGGTATTATTTTCCATTAAAGCACTGTGTATATGTGATGTGGTACAACTATAAATTAACTGTTTGGAAAGAAATGCCTCATTCCTTTTGTCTTCTAGAAGGTAAAACTGTGCTGATTATGAGGCATTTTACAGCTCCATTAGGAATGCTATCTAGAGAGATATGAGAAAGACCTAGATTTCCTATGTAGGGCTGCAGATACAAACACAAGGAGACTATCTGAAACCTGAAGTTAGTTGTAACTACCTGGAGTTAATTGTAACTAGCATGAGTGGATTGACTGAGATGAAATTTGTTTTATATGAATAAAGTATTTAAATTAGTGTATTTTTGGTATAGTTTTTCTGCATTGTCTGCTTCCACAGTAATCTGTGGCTCAGATGCACAGTACAGATTTTTTCTGACTTTCTCTGCAGAACATGCAACACAAGTATACCAGCTTCTGCATACCAGTATATTCCCTCCCTGACCTGGGAATACCACACCAGAGATCAAAGAAGTGAATTCATTCACTACGCTCAGTCATTGCATTTATGCATCTTGCTGCACAAAAAGCCTAGGGACTATTTGTGGGGGGGCAAAAAACAAAACAAAACAAAAAGGTATGGCTCAGCATGAAAAAGGGCACTGCAGCTTGGCATCATATCCCTCAGCAGTGAGTCACCTAATGCCAACCATGGCTATGGGTTTTGTGAGGTGAGAATTTGTTCCCAAAGGTATGGCCAGAGCCCATCATCTTTACTCTGAAATGTCTTCTGGTAATAATTGGTAGCGTTTGCTAACCTTCACTTTACCTCCCTGCTGCTAGAGGGGTAAAACAGTGAGCTTCCATAGCTCATTATCAGACTGCTACCTGGCATAACATTATGATAAGTCACTTACATGCCCTTTATTTAAGATATATTTAAGTACTTTTAAGAGCCTAAGCCCAATTTAAAAGCAAATGGCAGCTAAGCTCCTAGGTCACCATGTTTCTGAGCATGTCCTTAGAGCTCTCAGATGTTTTGAAATAGCCACTTTACAATATCCTTGAATGAAGACCTGAAATGCACATGAAAAGAGAAAGAACAAAATACACATCAAACTGTACTACCTATGCAGTCACTCAAATATCTACCCATGCCCAACCACAGCATACTGCAGTGGTCAATGAAATGCCACTCCCAATTCATTTTTAGGATCTGAAAGTTCAATCTGAAGAGCAGATAATGTTGAAATGAACGCTGCAAACATTCAAATATCAGTCTCAGCCCTTCAGCTTCCAGCCAGCAGGTCAGTGGGTCAGGCAAGCATAATGTCAAGGCCAATAAGGTAATTTTATTACAGCTGCCTCCAAATCTTTGCATGCACACAAAAACATAGAATAAATCAATGGAGAGGAGTCTGTTGAAGAACTCATACACTGTATTTATAGTGAGTTATCACTGCTGGTTACTATAGTTACAGCAATGCTGTGTGTGCTGTTCACTCTCTCTCCTTTTATAGTGGAAGATATTTCATAAATAATTACCTTTAATCGGGTGAAACTGTTCTAATTTCTCCATGCAATAAGCAATCCCACAATATCCCTATTTATCTGAAACAAAGGAACTCAAAAGTAAGAATAGAAAACTGTAGCAGGCTATTCTGAAAGGCTTTTTTGTATGGATTATCCTTTCATCTGCACATCAATTTTGCTGAAGTGCCCACCATTTCCTTCAATTTAAACCATGAAGTAAAGGATAAAATGAAGAGATCAGCTTAGTTCAGAGAAGACATTTAGCTTTCTCAGCTTATTCTGAAGTTTCTACCAACACATACATTTCAATGCCATAACTTAGTTTAATGAGATAATGAGGCTTGAGTTACCTTTTTTAAGTTGCAATGAAACTACACAAAGAACAAAATGCCCTGTGTCATGATGGAAAGTGATTTGTGAGCATGATCACAACTCTTTTTTTTCTTTACGCATTTTCCATCAGCACTTGTAGCTTTGGCACAGTGAAGTCCATTCAGCACAGAACCCACTTGCTGCTGAGCCACCACAGACAGGAAGAGCTGGGTCCTGGTGCTAGCCCAGGAGAGGCGCCAGCAGGGAGAGTAGAGGTGGACACATAAGAAGCAGTGAGGATCCACTAGGAAAGCTCTGGAGATGGAGGTTTGCTGAGAGAGATGCCCCTTACCGTGCTGTCCACAGTGCACAAACATGGCTTTCCAGGCCCTTGACCCCAAGTATAAAACCACAGCTCACTAATAACTGGCTGGGGTTTGTGAACTGAGCTAGAGTGCACAGAAAGGCTGGAAGAGAGACAGGAGGGCATGAAAACCGTTGCCCCAAGTGTGCCTCATAGTATCACCTCAGCTCTCAGTGGTGCTACATGCTAATGGCAGAGCAAAGGAGATGGGGGCTTAAGGAGAGGAGAGATGATGTTCCTAAGAATCCTAGGTTTTCACCTTCTGTTGCCTTTGAGCTCAGTTTGAAAGGATAAATACACCTTATCAAAAATGCACCCAAATTTGCTTCTCTGCTCTTCTCCTCCAGTGGCTTTATTTACTTTTTCCCATCTCACCTTGCTACCTCCTCACCCGTGCATCCTGCCTTTGGGGTCCAGGCACTCCATGTTCTTCACAGTTCTACTTGTCCAAGCCAGAACAGGTAACAACCTCAGGTTTAACCTGCTGTATTAGATACCCCTTCTTCTGCCTATATTGGAGTGACTGATACTGATTTGTTCAGTGTATATCAGCACAGAGGCATAAGGCAGAGTGAGATTTATCTTCCCTCCTCTGCTATCCCGTGGCCCAGGAACAAGCAGGGCAGGTACGTGTGTGCTGACTACCAGAGCACATCAGCAAGAAGGCAAAAGCCTTTGGAAGCCAGCAGAAGGAAGCCAGCATTCAGGCGCCTTTATTTGATACTACCATGACCCAGTAGCTAATTCTTACACCCACTCCTTGCACAGAGGATGTGGGAAGCAGGGAGAGAGCTGTGTCTGTTCAGGTTTACTCAGGGTCATCTCTAAAGGCATGTCAGATGGCAACAAGGACAGCAGAAGAGCCCAAGGCGAACAAGATCTGTTGTACCAGAAGGAGCCCAGCTGTTTCATGTAGCTACTGAAGCTGGCTGCCAAAATCTCTTTACATGATGATGATGCTGAGATCAAGTCTCCATACAGTTGCCATGGGTGCAAGGCAGGAGACTGCAGGTCAAGCATTCTAGCGTTCCTGACTTACCTAGAACCCAGGGCAGGATCATCCACTCCACGATGGTGGGAGGCGGTCCCTGCATGTGAAGGTCAGTCCTGACGATATGCTGAGATGCCAGCAGGAGCATGAAGAGGAAGGTTAGGTATGAGCCAGTGTGGCAGATGAACTTTATAAATGGCTTTTTAATGAACAGTCCCAGCCTGCTCTTCGGTGCAATCAGATATGCCACAGATAGCACAGGGAATAGCAGTCCGATGGTGACACAGGTCAAGAGTTTCACTGCCCAGTGTTTCCGCCTCCAGCCTGGAAAACCATCATACCAAAGTGTTGCTAGTAGCTGCTGGCAGTTTGGCTGAGCAACAAACTGAGAAGGAAGAAAAAAGAAAGCTTATTACTGACTGATACCTCATGTGTGCTCTTCCTTATCGTACAGAGATCCTTATACAAAACTTTGGGCTGGGTATGGGGTAGAACTCCACTCTTCTTTTCTACACAAGATTTAATATTTCTTCTAAGAGATCTTTTCTATTTGAGTCATCATTCAGTATATCAGGTACTCACGATATATAAAGCCTCATCCAAAAGTGATACAACTAAAATTACTATGAGCTTTTTCCCTTCTTATGGTTTTCCTTTCAGAACATTTTAGGTTTCGACAGTCTCAAACAAATCACTGTCAGCATCTTTAAAAAGTGACTAAAAGAGAAGTCAGGAGGGAAAAGATGGAAAGCTCCAAGCGTGTGCATGTGTGCATGTGTTAGAGAGAGGGAGAGAAGATGTCTACAAAGCAGGTGGGGTGCTGCACATGATTTTGTGCAAGGACTCCAGCATATGTGTGTGTGGGCTGGGCTGGGCATGAGACAGCATGCAATAATGTAAAGTTCAGCCAGGTGACATCTGCTGAGAAGCAGGACAGCACATTTGTAAACGTGTCTTGTTATTAAGGAAGAGAGCAATTGTAAAATGTAAGAGATTAAAGAGAAGCAAAAAGAAACCTTTGATCACAGCAGCAAAAATGACATTTGAAAGTTTACTTTCTCTCTGTAAAAAAAAACAGCTTTGTGTTGGTGATATATTGCATTTTGGTGACTCAATTCAAGAAGTGCTCAGGTTGCAATTCCTGACTGTTTTAATACCTTACAGCCCTTGGAATTTCAGACTCAAGCCAAAATATTTCTGGCCTATGCCAGAAAACTTATGTTCTTGATTATAACTAGACAGCTCCACGGTTTTCTAAACTTTTCAGACCCACAGCTAATTAGAGATGTCTGCAAGATCAAGAGGGCTGCATTTATGTATTGGATTTTTAACCCATATTAATGAAGTTAAGCAGTGACACAGGTTGCCCTGAGAGGCTGAAGAATCTCCGTGGAGATCTTCAAAGGCTTCTCAACATGGGCCTGGGCACCTTGCTCTTGTGGCTGTTGGAGCGGGAGCATGGATGGCACCAGCTGGACCCAGAGGTCTCTTCCAGTTTCAGCATTTCAGCAAAGTTATCCTTTCTGAACTCAGATTTCTGACTGTGCTCTGCAAGTTTAAAAGCAAACTTCTCTTTTCAGGATACCTGTTATTTTTGCCGTAATTAAGTTTAAAACAAACAAACAGACAAAAAACAACTGTTTGAGCATGGATACAGTTATCAACAAAAACAATGCTGTCACAGCATCTGTGACAGGACATGGCTGTATCAAAAGAATCACAAAAGAATCAAAAGAATTGACTGTAGTACTAACAGCATTCATCAAGAAGAGACCTCCGAGTAACCTGAAGATGATACTACTGTTTATTACACTTGGCTCATACATATTTAAAAGGGTTCTCTGTGAGGGATGTAATGCTAACATGCTCTACATCCCCCAGCAGAGAAGCCAGATTTTATCAGCAAAGTACTCTTTCACCCCCATAATTCAAAGCAGCTCTTGGAAGGAAGATCCCGTGGTGGCAAAGGGCTGGATTCTGAATACCAGAGATTCCTTCTTAGTGTTCAACCCTGGAAGAAGCTCCCATGCAGATACTGTTCCCCACAGTGCTGACACAAGCCAGGGCTACAGATACATGGCCCTCCTTACCACATCTTTGGTTTGTGCCTAGAATTTGCCGTAGCTCTTAGTTACCTGAAGATCACATTCAGTGTCAAAGAGACTTCTTAATGGTAGTATCAGCACACACCTGTATCTTTTAAACATTCACTTGCTGTTAGAAGTGCTCAGTATTATTTAGCATGCATGGGGACTTTCTATACGCAATTCTCAGCACTCTGTACCAGCAGAGCACTATCACTGCCACGTTCAAAATGGGAAACCAACGTGAAACAGAAGGAAAAAAACAAGAGTTGCTCAGTATCAGAGGGGGAAAGGCAGCTGCAGAACTCATGGCTGGGGTCCCTCAGGACCTGATCCTGAAGCACAAGTCAATGGTGGAGTCCCAAGCTGCTGCTCTGACAGCAAGTAGTATCTGAAGGCACTTCTCCAGAGCTCCCACAGGACCTGAACACACAGTCTGGGATCAGCACCAGGAGCAATGTACAGAGAGAGGGGAAAAAATCAACCAACCAACTTTTCCTGCATCTCTTATGTGTTTCTCTATTTTTTCCTAGAACAGATTTTTGGTGTGAACAATGTTGTAAAAAACAAAATAGTATGTGACAGAAGTCAGGCAAACTCTGATGAAACCATTCATTTCTGCAGGTATTTTTTGATTTTGTGAATGTATCTTAAACGTTCTAACAGGCTGCCTGTATCATAATCACAGGTTTTGGTTTTGGGTACTTCAAAGATATGCACTGACCAAAATTAATACTGCAAACAAAATCTCCAGGAGCCATAGAAGGCATTTCTGAAGTTGGACATTTACACGTTATTAATACAATAAATGTGGTTGCTGCATCTCACATACAAGGGACACAACACTCAGTGGGCATGAGAAAAGAAAATAAAAGCGCGTCTGATTTGGGATTAACTTACACATACAGCAGAAACTGGACAGTAGCTGACACAGAGATAAACTCCAGAAAAAGCAGAGACCTGTTGCTCATAACTACCTGAAAGTGTGATGGTGAAATGCCAGACCTGGGGACAGTGATGAAAGAAACAATTCTACAGAAATTGAAAAGAACATCAAGCATTGATTCTCACTTGGTTTGTTGTTTTTTAATCTGTTGTTTCAGAAGGGTCAGGATGTTAGGTATAAAAGCAAGAAGATACAGAAGGCTACACTGCAATATTTTTTTCATTTAAGATCACAAACAGGAGCTGTGACCGCTCGTGTTCTGCAGTCATTTGCATGGTAACAGATACTGCTGTTTCTCATAGATGAGACATAACTTTCTGTTGAGGGGAAAAATGTATAAACGCATTTTCTCTTTATCACATATGATAGAAACCTTTAAGGGGAGAACAAACTGTTTTTCCCTTGAGTCAAAGTCAGAGTCATTTGAGAAATCAAATGACTATGTTCCTCTGGTTGCTGTGCAACTTGTGAGCATCTTAGAAGTGCCTCCTCTCTGCCTAATAGCTCATTTATAAAATCTGCTTTCCAAATTGCATCTGATGTTAGTTCTTCAGATGGAGAGAAATTCACACATCACGAAAGGGCAACTTTAAAGATCAGGTTGGCATAAGGCAACGGAAATGGAAAAAGCCATTAAATTTTCCAATCAAGCCCATCTCACCATCACTAAAAATGGCCTGGGGGAAATTTAAGCACACCACTCAAAAAAGCCCTCCTAATGTCATAAACCACCAAATGTTGCCATTATTAAAGATAAGTCTAAGCACTTACCAATGCAGGATTTTACTAACTCATCTTAATAAAACTCATTAATCATAGTGTTAAAATTAGTAAATACTACAGCTTAGCTTTCACGTGGCACAAAGACTACAGCTGGGTGAAATGCAGTGTTTTCAATCTGCAGAAACACTGCAATTATCTGGCTACTTCCCTGCATACTACTGTAAACATCAGTCTCATCTTTGTTTCTAGGTGCTGTTACCAGAACCCGTTGACCAACCCACTGAATGCTCAGCTCCTTAAAGATTGTCCAGGGCTAGTGAGGCTACATTAATACACATAACATTCAAAACAGGGAAAAGCTCATCTCTAGCCTTTTTTAGGTGTGAAATGGCCTGAAATTGTAATAGAATTGTGGAACTGTTGTTTTCATTCATAATTTGAAATTTATTTAGAAAGTTTAGGAAACAACCTTATTTTTATTTTGCAAATAGGTGAAAATGAGATCTGGAAAAGCAAGCTGACTTTTCCAATATCACTTATTTGAAGGCCTTTCCTGAATATAAGTTCTATCTCCACTAAGTATGCTCCCAAAGATGTTTTTTCATCTTTTTTCAAAGCCTTTTCATTTGCTGTAGGTAGAAATATTGTATATCACAGTCTTTTATCATTTCACATGAACATACTGTATGTGACAGGATTTGATATCAGCTGAAGTTTCTGTACTGTGAAAAGGGAATATCTTGATCATTTAAAAAAACTACACATTGTCCCAGTTTTGTAGGTGGCCCAAATCAATGGCAGATGTTCTGTACCAGGTGCTCTGTTTGAGGAGACGAGCATGAGTTGAAAACTGTATTTCTTCAGCAGCTAGCAGGCAGGGCTTCTTCTCCGTTATCTGATGAGAAGAACCTGTGCTTAGCTGAAGATGCAGTCATTCAGTGAGCAATAAGATGCAGTTCAGAGTACCTTCCTTGTGAGGACAACGCTGTTCTGCCACTAGTGGGCAAGACGTTTCATCTAGCCTCTGAAAATGGGGATAAATTATTTCATCTTTTCAAGAAGTGAGATCAACAACTTCACTCATGGTTGGGAAACACATTGAGGGCAGAAACTACTGCAGTATGAAGTCTTCTGTGTTCTTTCCTTTTTTCCTTTCAGTCCTGCCAGGCTGTAACATTTGGCTTGCATCTGGATTGTGCAATTAGAGAATTTCATTCTCAGTGTTCATCATACTCATTGTCACCTAATTCTCTACCAAGGGGAATGTTCTTAAGGGAAAACAGCAGCTGCTGGATGGAGTATCTTTTTCTTAATATCTAATCTTAACTGATGTTTTTATGTCACCTAAATTTTATTTCTTGGGAATTAAATGCTTTCTGCAAGCTGTGCCATTAATATAAATATCAAACACAGAAATTATATTCCACCCCCCCCTCCCCTTATCTATGGGGAAATCCCTTATCTCTCACAGTCAGAAGTAATTTAGGATCAGACACAGATGGGCTGAGATGTGAATGCCTCGGGGAGCAACTGAAATAGCTCCCTGATAGACATCACAGGGGCTGAGCACAGTATCTCTCTGCGTTTATTCTGATTATCGTGACGGCTGCCAACAGGCTCTTCTGTTTGGAGTTTGTTGGAGTTCTTTTCTGTACCCTTGCTGCAGACAGCGATAGTGAATGCTCTTCATAGATGAATAAGCACTAATTTATAACTGCAGAGCCCTGTGTTAATAAGCAGGACCAAGTTCTTCTGTTAGTCAGCTACATCAGCTCCCAGTGAGGTTAACACTGAGAGCCAAATGTGGCATGAGAGCCATAAAATTAACTTGGTCTCCCTGTCTGACACTTACATCGATAAGTTAGACTTCACCAATAGAGCTATACCCCACAGCAACTATCCAAAACACAGCAGCTGGATGCAACACTTTTTAAAGTGTTAACTGCATTTGGGGTTATTATTATTTTATATACTATAAATTACTTATTTTATTATAAACATTATATTGCACTACATTAAATTACACTATATTACGATATTATGTTATGACTATATTCCATAGTAATTATCCAAAACATGGCAGTTGCATAGCTGCAAGGTTCCTGTGTTTGAGGGTATTATTATTTGTGCTGTCCTTTACAATTAAAGTTATTCTGGCTTTGAAAAGGCAGACTGTCACACAAACTGAGCTAGATTTTGCAGTCTGTGTGACAGTTGGGTAAATGCAGTGTCTGATGTAGTGGCATTAAGTATATATTTTAGCTAATTCTGTAAGAAATGTAGAATTCCTGTGAATCTAATTATATCATGAAAAAGATAAATGCCATTTGCCGTTCTCCACTCACTGCACATCCTGCCAAGTGCCTTATGCTCTCTCTCTGGCAGACATCAGGGTGAAGATGTCTCTGAGGACACATACATCCCTCAGTTCAGGTGAGCAGATGAGGCCAGGCTGTGCAGCAGGACTGTGCCCCTCTTACCCATACTGACACAGCTCTGGGGGGGCGTATCATTTTTCACTTCCAAATCCTCCAGATGGGCCTGCACGAGTAGCACGATGCATTTCCATGCAACAGAAAAACTATTCTGCCTCCATTTTCGAACCAAGGAGAAGAAAGGAAATGTGATTGTTGTATCAGTTTGAATTTCCAGCAAGCAATACTCAAAAGAATTACATTTCTAAATTAGCTTAAAAGCAGAAGAGAGAAACTATCTGTGGCCTCGTTTGAAGCCTGCTGCTGAAAGCAAGTAAGCCCTGTGAGATCTGATATTCTACGTAAGAAATTCCATCCCCTCAAGTTTGCAGCATTGCGAACAGTGAGATGAATAAGAAAATACTCTTTCTTAGCACTTTTTTTTTAAAGTTCAACCTTGTTAATGACTGCAAAGTTATTTACATTCTGCTGCTAAAGCATGAACTGCAGAGGGTAAACACCTAATGGTTGTTCATCCCGTTAATTAAGTACTTTCTGCAACAGAGAAAAAAGGAAAAAATGAAACAAAGAAGCTGGAGGGGAAGCTGGGTAACTCAGCCATAGCTACAGACTGTAGTTCAACATTCTTCATCAGGCACTTCCAAGAGATCATCTTTTTCTGTGTTGTTTTTTTTTTTTTTTCCCTCAGGAAAGTACAGGATGAATATCTTATTGAAAACACAGCTGCTATTCACATGTATGTTACTTCAAACAGTGAAGCACTGATGCAAATCCAGTCATTTCTGTCATTAGCAGATCACTAGCTCAGCTGGAAGAGTCCTTCAGGAAAACCTGGTGCTACCCAAATCATTCAATCCCTCTGCTGGTGGATAAAACAAACTCCAGATCCTCCACAGATGAACATATGGCCTTAAATTATACAGAATTTTGTTTAATCTGTTCTTAGAATATTTTAAGTGATGATGACATATGAATCTTAACTAAAGGTCTCCCATTCGTAACACGTCTTGATGGTAGCAGACATGAACTGAGTTCAAGCTGTAGCAACTAGTAAGTCCCCTGTGATGTGAATGCTAGCAAAAGGTAAGACTGCACGAGAGCCAAAAACCTGCTACCATTCCATCAAGATTCATAGTTTTCATGAATTTATGTTGGATTGGTTTAAATATTTAAAGAGAAGAGGTCCTGTATATTCTAAGACAAAGGTAAGACCCAGTAAATCCTGGGTGCCCACACACAGAAGAAGCAATTAACAAAATATTTAAGCTTGACATTAAATTCATCTCTTCTCAGAGTGTTTAAATGTGTGCTTAGCTATAGATTTGTATTTATGGCTTCTGTCAGCAGGATTTAAGTGCAGGTGTAAATCCAGCCTTGAACAAAGGCGAACTGCTGAACAGTGCTTCTGGAGACGAGCTGTTACCAGCAACCCCAGAACAGTTCTTCTGGGTCAAAGCCTGAGCACAAGCCCAAATGAAAGCTTTCTAGCAGGAAAAGAAAAAAAAAATTCAGCATGTATTTAGCAGATAGCAGAATACAGCTGATAAATACACTCACATAGAATTATCCCAGCAAATATTTCAGAGTAGAGTTGTGTTGCAAAGGTTAAGCAGGCACAATTCAGTTTCCAAAGGCAGTATGCTACAGTGTGCAACTAAGAGAGGGTCAGTTAATCCACAACATGCTAACTGCTCTCCCAGAGCCAAGCAGACTCTTCATACAGGAGCACTGAAAAATCACTCAGGCTAAGAACTGCTTAGAGACAAATCTTAAAGACTTTCTTATGTCCTCTTGCAGGCAGCACTTCAAGAGTTACAGGTCTTGCAAATGAACACTGGGAGCTCTTGTAGGCTTTAGCTGAAGTGGAGAAGATAGTGACTTTTAACTAAAGGGTTGAGTTTATTCTCCCGAGTGAATTTTTAACATTTACATTAAATAAGTGATAAGTAAAGCAAAAACAAGAATTTTAAAAGTCATTTGCAAGTATTTTTAAACACATACGTACTTTACCCTATTAGTGTTAGTAAAAACTTCTAAAAACATTTTCCATTTATTTCCTTTCTAAGCTGAGAAATGCCTGTGCTGAAACTATTTAATTTTGGTTTCCTTTTTCTTTCTACCTTACCTTCTCCTCCAGTATCCAGGAGAGACCAGCATATTGAAAACACTTCTTGCATCCTTGGGAACCTCTGAAGTCTTGCTCTGTTTCTGAGAGATACCCCTGCTATGAGTTGAGGAGGACATACTCTGTGCTGAAGGATGTTTACCAAGCAGCCAGGGATTGTGAATAAAGAATAAGAATGCAAAAATGGCAGTCTCAGCTTTTAACTGCTGTTCTGCAGAAGATCTCAGCTGGGGGGATTATAGTTAACCCATCCATCCATCTCACATTCCCTGGAGTGAAGAACCATGGCGTAACCATGTCTCCAGTCACAAAACATCCAGATGGCTCATCTGGATGATGATGGATCTGATGCATATATAAGAGACATAAGGGGAGTGGAATCTTAGTTCTTTTGTCTTTGGACTTTCAAACCACTATTCACTAAGAGACAGAAGTGAAGATGAAATTCACAGAAATTGGATAATTAACAACACTTATTTCTATATACAAAAGGGAGAGTATACAGAGTTTATTGTTCTGGGATATCAATCAAAGTGAATACGAAATAATAAGATATACTTACTCTTGAAGACTGATGTAAAGCTGAAAGGCATTCCAGACTTTCAGACAACTGAGCACTTCGCTTACAAATACCAAGAATGTCACTTTTCCTTTCCAGTTTCTGTTGTCTATAGAAAACCAATCAATCACGCCCTGTACTTTAACTTTTTGGCTTCTCAGGCCTCTTCTCTTGCTAGCAAGAAGACTGATGGGATACATGAAGCTAAGGGAAATGACAAACGCAATAAATCACTCTTGAATACTCTTAAAACAGTGACAATCCCTTTAGCTTTCAACATACTTCCTGTCTTTGTCCAAGAGATCATTTAAGTCAGAGGCACAAGGCACCAAAAATGACTTCAAGAATGATCCAGGCATTTATTGCCTGATTCACATTACACTAATTCAAGCAGAGTCCTTGTCCTTGACTGACATAACAGTCTTATGTTGTTTTTTAAAATCTGTGCATGACAAGATTAGTCAGAGATGATTTTGCTGTCAAAAGAGAGTCTTCTGCAGTTCTGTTCTGTGACAGCTGCAATATGCGCCTAACCTTCATCAAGTTAGAACATTTTGGTGTTACGTGAATAATATACCAAATAATACGTTTCCTCAAATAAACATTCAAGTCCACTTTGTCAAACTGATGGACCATCAGACCTCTGAATATTTATTCTCCTTCTTTCAAGTCTGGCAAGAAGTCACACTTGAGCACTACTTCTCCTCATTTTTGTAATCCAATGCAGCTGTATGGGTTAATTTCCATGCTAATTTCCAAAACTGAATAAATAAATTTGACAACAATACAGCCCATACAGTAGTGGCTCCTGGATACATACAGAAAAAAACTTGTTTTAAGGGTGCAAATGCAGATAGGTCTCCCCATCCGTCACTTCAAAGTCCTTCTTTTGAGACTGTTAGTAGCAGCTCTGTTAGTATCCCATACATGGAAGATGTTGCAATGTGGTATCAGTTTGATTGGACGGAGCCTGAGAAAAAACAGCTTCCTGTAGCAAAGGCCACTGTTCACACATCAGATGGCAACTCTGCTGCACACAATAATGAATGAATGCTGATGGAAAATGGAAGGCGACAGATGGGCTTTGAGTGCTCCAGAAATCCCTAAACCTATGCTCAGGTTTATGGCGAAGGACAGAGCTGGAAACAGCATAGCTGCACCATCCTCAACATTCCCTCTGAAGGATACAGGTCTTTCAGGTCATGAGAAAAGGAAAAAGCTTCCACAAGGCAGCTTTGCCTGCCCCATCTAGTCCAAATAAAGATCTTTTCATGATGTTGTATGATTTCATTCTACAAAATTGGAAGCTCAAGCTTTGTTATTAATCTTCTGAGTTCTGCAAGCTCACTGAAGAGCTCTTTTTATTGTGCTTTTAAGGAGTGTAATAAAAATATTCAGCCCTGTTTCATACTTCCAGTCAGCATGGCAAGAAAACAGACAAAGCCATGGGAGAGCAACATAGCACTGGCTGCAAGCAAAGACTGGATCTGTGACTATCCGTCAAGATACCTGAATGGCTTTCAAAATAGGTAAACAAGGTACAGTAAATGAGCTTTGATTTTCATAGCCCTTGCACTGCACTTTTCATGCATCTGTGATATTTTTAAAAGCTCCTGTTATACACTAACTGAAGTGCCCTTAGAAATTCACCAGGTTTATGCACAGTCCCTGGAGAATGATGCTGTGCTTCCAACTGCAGCTACACAGTTGAAAGAGTCAAGACACAGCTAAAAAAATACGTGGCATGGCAGGAATGATTATTCATTCACTCCAGTACTGTCTCTCAGGAGGTACTTGGCTATGTAAATGACTTGGAAAAATTAACTAGAACTTCTGAAGCTCCATCCTGAAGAGAAAACAGCAAAGAGCACTGTTTCTGAATTAGAAAAGCAAACAATTTCATTTCTCTCCTTTCCTGACATTGACTTAGAGTACAGTCAGTAGAAGAGACCAAGGTAACAGTTTCTGAGAGGGAATTTCATGCAGTCCTTTGATGTAATGCAGTGAAAGTGCTAAGCAAAATGGTCTCAGATAAAATACATTTCTTCTGAGTGCTTTGTGTTGAGCAGTTTCTTACAGATATATCAACTGAACCAACTACTAGCACCGGAAAAACAGAAAGTATTAAAACCCCACTGCTGTGATGTTCCACTCTATTTTGAAGATGTGATTGACCTGTGATGGAGATCAGGAAAGTCGAAATACGGTGAATATATATTGGTGCTATCACAATTGTCAGATTGTTATTTACACTTCATGTAACTTTAAATTACACCTCAAGAAGTAATCTGCTATTTTAGACCTGATTAGTTGCTATACTATGTTTGCTTTACAATATTTTGGCAATCTGAAATACATTAAAGGACACAGAAATTATATCTGCATTCAGCCTGTTTCTATTCTTTAATACAGTGACAGCACACTGTAATACAACTGTGCTTTAAGTGACTATCAAGATCTTAAGACACGACTTTCCTCATCTTTTCTTAGAAATACAAACAAATTAACAAATGCAGAGCTAACGTGGTGCCAGAACAACATAGTGAACATTGATCCCTAACAGCTGAGCTGTGCCTTTTTGTGTTAAGCTTTCAGCACCTTTTTTTCTTCCAAAATTAGTCATGAGTACAAGAATTTCAAGCTGGGGGATGTAAGGATGGAGCACAGTCCTGCCAAAAAGGACTTGGGTGTACTGGTGGGTAGCAGGCTGGCCGTGAGCCAGCAATGTGCTCTCACAGCCCAGAAAGCCAACCCATAACCTAGGCTGCATCAAAAGCAGCAAGGCCAGAAGGGCGAGGGAGGTGACCTGCCCCTCTGCTCTGTGCTGTGAGACCTCACCTGGAGTGCTGCATCCAGATGTGGAATCCTCAGTACAGGAGAGACACGGAGCTGTTGGGGTGCATCCAGAGGAGGGCCACAAAAGTGATCCCATGGATGGAAAACCTCCCTGCATGGCAGGCTGAGAGCTGGGGCTGTGCAGCATGGAGAAGGGAAGGCTTTAAGAAAGAAGGGGACAGACTCTTTAGCAGGGTCTGTCGTGATAGGAAAAGGAGAAATGGTTTCAAAATAAAAGAGGAGAGATTTATCTGGATGTAAGAAAGAAGTTTTTTACAATAAAGGTGGTGAGGCGCTGGCACAGTTTGCCCAGGGAGGTGGTGGAAGCCCTGTCCTCGGAGACTCTGAAGATAAGGCTGGACCAGGCTCTGAGCAACCCAATTGAGCTGCAGATGTCCCTGTTCATTGCAGAGGAGCTGGACTAGGTGATCATTAAGGATCTCTTCCAACTCGAACGATTCTATGAAGATAAATCCCTTATACTACATGCATTTATAGGAAAGCCTGCTTTTCTCTTAGTACAAGAATTCCTATGATCTCATGAAGATTATTTCTTCCAAAAGTGGAACTGAGGAAGTCTTGTTTTTTCTGCCTGCCTGGGGAGGTGCTTACATGGCAGTAGTACTTACCTGGATGGAGTCTTTGCAATGAAGGCAATGTTAAATGTGCTGGCTGAACCGATGCAGTTTCCCTCACCAATCAGCCCTTGATCAGCCTTCTGTGAAGACTGAGGGGCTCATGCCAGATTAAGAGATGAAGTTTCATGTACCCTGAGCATGCTCACTGGATTCCAACCACGGAACAGGGAGCTGTATTGATGGTAGGGCAGATTGCTAATTACTTGCTAAAATTAACATACAAGATCAGATTTTTCTGCGGTAGTTAGGTGCCAAAACATGCAGCTAATTTAACAGTGAAATTTCAAACTGCATCAGCAAGATAAACGTCTAATCTCCAACAGGTTTTAAGCACTTACCCAGATTATCTGATTAAAATCTGATTTCTTACTAACCTGCATATTTAGCAACCTAACTAGCTTTGAAAACCTTTCCTCCTAGGATTCAGTTTGAAGCAGGAACTATCCATAGGTGTCTAGGTTTTCCCATCAAGACTTTTTTTCAGTCCTGTACGTTCACTGCTAAAGATCATCAACCTGCACTAGGAATTTGAAGGCTGCTATTCTTCTGTATCTGGAGCAAAACTAGCACCTACTTTTCAGTGTCAGTGTGCAAAGGAAACAAAAAAGGCATAGTAGTTTCAGCTCAAATGACCTGGAGAGAAAAACACTGAATAATGTCTGGTGAAAAATACTCTGAATTCCCAGTCTACTGACGCTTGTACAAAGCAAGAGTAAGTCAGAGCGTACTCTCTACCCAACATGCACAGTACAGAACCTCCATCCAAAGGCACTAATCTGTTTACCAACTCCTTTAGAAACAACTTCACTAGAAAAAATCTAGAAGTTGAACATACCTGCTTGATTAAGCTGAAATTGAATCGATTTGTATTTTGTGGGATTTTTTGACATTTATTTCACTCAAAAAGAAAAAGCTGCAGAAAATTTTCTCTTGCAATTCGTCTAAAATCAATGTGAGATCACACATTCCTTATGTTGAATATAAAGAACTGCCAACTGCGGTAACAATTTACAGTCCCAGAAAATAACTAACATTCACTCTGGATTTTCATCTATTGCTATTGGAAATTTGACTTGTAAGGTTGTCAATGCTAAGATATAAAATTATTCTGTGGAACAAGCTGATCTTCTACAAATTCTGCCATTTCTGCAGAACTGCCTTTCATGAACCCAATCTTGTTTCTATTTTCTTCCTTGTCCCTCTTAGTCTGATACTTTTCAGTCATGATTAAAAAGCATTTCTCAGTGTCTCCCACTAAATATTCGTACTCTTTCTTTTTCAGAAGCTGGCAATGACATTCGTATCTTGCTTGGTATTTTGTATTGGACCAATTAAGACTATGAGAAAACTACTGCAAGACTTTGTTGCATAAAAACATAATGCTTCAGGCTGCATAAAATGCTTGTGAATAAGCAGGTAGTATGAGGTGGTTCAGTAGTGCTGGTTCCCTAACCACCTTCATTCTGTCCCTGCCCTGGTAATAGCATTAGCTGGCAACACAGTTTGTGCTTTTTTGCTATCATTCATGTGCTGGAATTGTCATGAATATCCCACAAAACATGGAACTTGTCCATACGTTTGGAATTCAGTCAAGTATATCCACCCCCATATCCCTGAAAATAAATAAAAAAGGATGAACATTGTCAAGCAAGCAAGCTTATATTAAGAGTTTGTTACTTGAGAATAAAAGAACCTCACGACTGTTCAGCACTACATCTCAAATACAATGAACCTCTTCCAACTTATGACATCTTAATACGAACACAAGACGAGGGGAAGTCACAAATTTGTGCTTGGTGTCAATAGTGAGCCTGAACTGTGACACGATACCAAACTGAGCAGTGCTGGAGGGGTCCTGGCTGCTGAAGGGCACACATGAGGGTTATGTCTGTGGCCACCTGGACAGTAAAAAAAATGAAGCAGTTTCCTGACCTTTTTAGATTCAAGGAACATCTGAACTGATATGCTATACTACAATTCTCCAGACTAATTCTTCACTACTTGTTTGTGTCCCTAATGCACTTATGGTGTTACCCAGCACTGTCAGCTGGCATTAAAAGCAGAAATTGACATGAAGACCAGTGAGCCCAGTGATACTGTACTGAAATAGACCAGCAATAGCAGTAAGTGACCATGTTACATTCTAGAAAGCCTGAGGCTTCACCTCCAGTTTCCTGCAGCAAGAGGCTGGCACTCAGGAGGCAAAACAGACCAAAGGGAAGAAAGGAAAATCTGCATCTTTCATTTCTTGACTGTTTTACCTGAGGTGACAAGAGCAACCTTTCTGGGAGGTGGAGTGTATCTTATCAGACTATTCCCATCTGGGTCAATGTATAAAAAAATAAACCCTCAAATACAGGGAAAACAGTGAGAAGAATAATGTGCAAGCTTTTCCACCATTCCTGTCACCCTCCAGACACAGAAAAATGTAATAGACATTGAAATTCACTTCCTCAACCAAGCAAACCAAATTCTTCTTTCAGATAACCTAAGAACATTACTGGCCAATAGCAATATATCACCTATTAAACTCTGTCCAGATTTGGAAAGAGAAAGAAATTCCAGAGCCAACTAATGAAACTGTTGTCAGCATTCTCTCTGGGTTCATAGCCTTTATTGAATCAACTTGTAAATCTCTAGATCTGCAGGGCTTTTGAAAGGCTCTGTGCCCTTTACCCATATTATGTCTTTCCTTTCTGGTAATGAGGGCAGAAGTCTGATTTGGGAAGTGATTCTAAGACCCTGGAGACATGGATGAATCAAGAAGCTAGAACCTACCTGAGATGCTTCAGGTGTAAAGTATTTGCATGATTGAGATCTACTTCCTAGCATCACACAAGCATTTTCAACTAAAAAATACCTCTGTTAATGTGGGAACCTGAGACACTGAGCATGTCCTTGTCCTCTCCTGCTTTCCTGTGCTGCTGTAGTTTCTGTAGCCCTTACAAGTTAGTGCTGAATGGTGAAGTGTGTGGCGGCTGGAGGAAGTGAAGAGTGTATTATATTTCCTGCAGTCAATAACTCCATTACAAACCCTTCTAGTCTTTGGTTCCTGTATAAAGACAGTTACTGGAAAAAGCTTTCAGAGCAAACAAACCCGTAAATTGACTATTGTTCTTTGTAGGGGCTGGGTTGCAATGAAAAAGGACTCAAGTATCTTTGAAATAGAAAATGCCAGTGCCATTGAAGCCATAACTTCCTGCAGCAAGTTCCACTACTGCTGCCAGATTCCAGTCCTGCTAGCAGATTCACACTGTCACAGCAGTGCACTGAACCTCCGGGCTGTGACTAACCCATTTGCACATGGTTCTCCACTTGATCCAAATACACTCCTACTGGTTCCCATCTAGCAACCATGTCTTTCCTAAACAAACCTATGGAGACCTGAAAAAGGACTCATTTCATCAGATATGTACAGCCTTCACTAACCTTTGCATTCAGATGGCTCTTACCTCTTTCTGGTGGTACTTTATTGCTACCTTTAGTTTTGCCAAATCATGACATTTCTGGGGGTCCAGTTCTTCACTTTGATCATCTCTGTGATTGAGAATAATCTCTAATTCTCGGGAACTCCGTGCTTGATCCAAAAGGTCCTTAGCAAATCGCTTGCATTGTTGGGAAAGCTCTTCATATTCAGCCTTGAACTCATTTTCCACTTTGCTGAGCTCTTTCAGCTCCCAGCCCAGTCGAAAGGCCGTCAAGATGGGGTCCTCACTTGATAAGGCAATCAATGAGGGGCTGGCTAAGGCTTTGTAGATGTTCAGCCTTGACCTGGAATGCCTCAGGCTGTCCACCTCCGAACTGGAGACACACTCCACACAATTGCATCTGATCTGATGTGGGCGTGGAATAGTTACCCGTCTTTGGACAAGCAGTTTGATGATTTCATAGTTGTTGGTGTGAGCCGCCAGCATTATTGGTGTGATATCTGGAGTGAATTCTGAAAACTGTGTATCCATCATCAAGGTTGGAACCTATATAAAGGGAAAAACCATAGTCATATTTCATTCGGGACAGCAGAAAAGTGATGTTCCTCCTTCATACTGTTATACTTTTAAAGTGATCTCATAATAAAACAAAGTTTTTATAACACCTTATGTGCCTTAAATCCTCTTGTATACATGTATATGCATACAATTCTATTCTGGCAAAATCATCTTGCCTCAAATCTTGACTCTCTGCCCCCGGAACAGGATCACGTTGGTGTAAAAGTAAGTCACAATCCCATCTGAATGCTTTATATGCGAATTCAGTCTGAAATGGCTACTGGTTCATATACGAAAAGGAGATCTTTCATAGGAGAAAGAAAGACAAAGGCACAAGTAATTACGCAGGAAGAAAAGCCTAGAAACACTGAATACATTTCCGTAACTATCATTATTTCCATTATATACATGCATTAGCAGACTAGGAACCTACTGACAACAGGCCCTATACAAACCAAACCGAACTCTGCTCCAGAGTTGAGCAAAGCTCTTCCTCACCCTTTCCCTACTATTTTTATTTGAAGTTACTTTTCAGTGGAAGGATGCATTACATAACTGCCCTTAGAATAGATTTGTTTTTATTTTAATGGGTTTGAAAAAAATTTAAATGTAAAATTAATGAGCCATAGTCCACTACAAATAAGACACTCCAGGGTGTGCATTATTCAGCTACCGTTGCACTTCTCAAAAGATGAGCTTAATGCATACCCTGTTGTGTCTTATTACTATATGCAGAGTGCAAAATTAGACCGAAATGCTCTTACATCCCAAGCACACAGTGTGTTTCCATTTGCAGCACAGGCAGCTCTCTTTGTTGTGTGTTAATCATTACTCAGGCATACTGTACTTCATGTGCCCACCGCTCCTGCCCCGGCAGCTGGCATCCCGCTGCTCAGGGGGTGATTGCTGGTTTTGGTGAACAGTAGGCCTGCTTCCCCTTGCAAATGTCAAAGGCATTTCATAGAAACAATTGTCAAAGAGTTCTAACGACAGGAAACATTACTCAGTCCATAAAAAAAACAAGAGTAAAGTAATGATAATTGGCATGTAGCAAGCAGCTAGCAATCTTTCTGTGGGCTAGAGGTAAGACAGGTTGTGAGACAGCGAACCTCTGACCACTGAAACTGATTTTCCTAGGAGTGAATTGCCTCTGTAGCACTAAAATGCTGAGGACTCCTGGGCTGGTGCTGATTAACGAAGCTCTACATGCGGCAGGACTCAGCCTATTCACCATGCAATGCCTTCCCAAAGGCCACCAGCACACTGAGGTATGGGGTCATTTACTGGAGCAGGGCACACTGGGAGCCTACAGGCATTCCTGAAATGCTATCAGTTTGCTACCCCAGGGGCAGCATATGAGGAGTTAAATCACACACAGGGGCAGTCATTGCTAACAAGGCTCTTCCCACAGAGGCAGTCAGAAGGGAACCTATAAATACAACTCATGGCGGGGAAAAAAGAGAATTGTAGTGATGGTTTTCTGCAGGTCATGGAGGGCTTGGTGTCTCTGTGCAAGGTTGGATAATGGTATTTTAAGATCTCTGGTAACAAACTGCTGAAAGCAGCTCTCTTTGTAAGGTCTGTGACATTCTTTCTTTTCCTTTGCTTAGCTGGTTTAGGTAGTTTTTTAAATGTCAAGAGAAAGGTGCATGTTCCTCTTTTCTTTTTCTCTCTGAAGTGTTTTTAAGCCGTGCTGCTTGCATAACTGCCTTTATCTTTCTTCTCCTCTTTCTCAGTCAGTTGCTGGCTGCTGCATTCAGAGCCTCTGCCTCAAAGGAAGAACACTTTCCCCTTCTCTATCACCCCTATTACTGTCAAGTTTAATCTTGTTTTCCTGTATGGAAATTACTGTACCCAGAGCTGTAAAAAGAATTTTCAGCTTTGTACAGATGAGGCATTCTTGTTGCTCAGCAAAGGGAAAAAGCCTTGTAGACAAGGTGATAATGTTACAGGTGGGGACAGGGCTACAGGGCTGAGTGTGTCTGCTACTGTCCTGCTCCTGAGGCTCCCCACACCTGGATCCAGGGCTCTCAAAAGAGTTGTCTCAAGGCATGGGATCAAACCGGGGGTATCTGCCAACTGATCTCCCATCCCTTACTCTGGCTGCTATCACAAGCCCTACCCTCACGGTGAAGCTCTGCTTTGGTAGGAATCAGGCAGCCACTCTGTAAAAGATGTATTCGCCTGGGCAGCTTGCAGCACTTTAATTAAAAGGACCAGAAGGGCAATGGCAGTGCAGAGAAACGGGCTCTCTGGAGTCTGGAAACAGATCGGCCTAATGCCTCACATTACAGGAACTGAAGCTCACTGCTGATTATAGCGGAACAGCAAAACAAACCAGCAGAACACAGAGCAGAACTGTGCAAGGGATGGCTGCTGTGGCCTCTTCCCTGTGTCTAGGTGATCCAAGGACCATGCACTGGCTAAAAATGACAGGGCTCGCAGTGATCATTTTTGTTGTTGTCTTGCACAGCTCTTTGATAACTTGCATCTTTATGAACAAGCTGTCTTGTTTTAGAGATGGGGCTATGCAAGGAAAGCCTTTGCTCCCTTAGGCTGCATTCTGCCTACTGTCACCAGAGGGGCAGCAGATATTAAAACAAGACGTTGTAATTGCTGATGTTCCTCCTGCACTACTGACAGGTTGAGTTCATGTTTAGATCAGCTTTTTCTGTGTCTTGGGTTAACTTAGAGTGATGGAAGCAGAAGAGGAATAAATTATTTCACCCTCAGAGGTCTCTGCTAAGCTTTCCCAAGGTTATTTTCATTAAGTGACCTGAATAACAAATTCTTTTCCATTAACCTCACCAGCTGACACAAGCTGTTAAGCTGAGTCCTTCAGAACCTTATTGTCAGTGCTTGCATAGAAGCATGTGCCATCCCTGTAGTTTATCTTGGTAATGTTCGCTCAAGAAATTGATGCCACTACTAACAACTAGCAATCAAATGCTTGGTACCTTCTTTCTTGGATTAATCCTCATAAAGTAGGCTGCTCAGCACTATACCACTGCTTCTCTGAACGATACCGCAGTGAGTGAAAAATCTCATTTATTTAAAATGGAGGGGGGAGTGAAACAAGCTTAGTTCTGTAGAGGAGAAGAAGCTGGAGGATTAGCTCACATAAAAGCACTGTTCAGTATGGCAGAGCTCTCCTCTGAGCAGGAAAACAAAAGTTTTCTGCTAAATAGCACACTGCTGGAAAGATGCTCTGATTAGGAAAAGCAGGAATCGCTGCTCAAGCTAGTAACTAGTATGGTGTAAAAGGGGAAGAAATATCAAGAAGAAAAAACACAACAACAGCACAAAACAACAAACCAATCTGGTACTGAAGAACTGATGGCTGTGATTGGCCTTCTAACAGCTTTACTTTGGACTAGATCTAGAGGAGTACGAGTGCCCCCAGAACACAACGTCTGGGTCAGAGTGGTGAAAAGCAACCCAGCTGAGGGTTTTATGCTGCTCAGCAACGTGAAGCAAAGCAACCTGAATGGAGGAGACAAGGAGATACCTCAGATGGAGGCAAAGTAAATATCATGTTTAAACACTGAAGAATTTCCAAGCAAGCTACAGTGCTTATACGATCATCCACTTCAGCAAATTAATAAAGACAAGTAGGAAGAAACTTGCCATCAGGTTAAAAATGTTCAGCTTTGATGAAGGAGCCTGGCTCTGTCTACCATTTGAGAATGGCTTTCTGTTTGTCTTCAGCCTCTTTGTACTGACAGTCCTCCTAATTACAGCCTGGTAACCCTACTACCTAGTCTCCTTCGTATACAGGACTCCACAGTGCTCACCTGGACTGCAGTGCTTACAACTGCTGTTTCCCCAGGTAAAACCCTGAGTGCTCCAGGCCTGAACTGAACAGAGTATGAAGACAGCAAAGCCTAAGCACAAACCCCTTCACTCCCAGCTCTGTTCATCTGTCAGCAGGCTTCTTGGGTCAGAGGCTGCTTAAATATGCACCTTGTTTTGAGATGCACTGAAAATTTCATTAGGAGTGCTACTACTTTTACTTGTTACAGATGGAGTTGACACATTCCCAGGCTATCTCAATTCTGTAAACTAGCACCATACCTGGGCCGCTGTAACAAACTGTGAGTATAACCACAACAAAATGTAAATATACTGATCAACATTATTTTCAGCTAGGATAACCTTTTGATTGGGCTCTTTATTATACAATATTTTCTAAGTGCCAAAACAGTGCTCTAAACAAAATGGAGTCGTACAACTTCATGGAAGATTTAAATGCAGTGCAAACAGAAATGGGAGCTTGGGTCGTTTTTTGAGCAAAGATTTCCTATTTGCAGTTTATTTTCCTGTATGCAGCCCTATGGGGGACGTGCATACTCCATCCACGAGCACTGCAGCATTGTATGACAATTGCTGTCAGTCTAGAAAGATTTTGTACTACGTCAATTCAGCATGAGGCTCAGTGGTCAGAAGGAGCTTTAGCAGTGACTATTTTGTTCAGAATCGCAGTCATGTGGCACTTTGAGACACAGCTCTATAAATAGAGAATGAGTGACAGTGTTGCTAGACTGCAGATCAGCCATGTTACCAGCAAAAGGGTTGTGGAAAAATGTCTATTGTGATGGTGCGACCATTCTCATCTTGCTCCTTGCCTAAGCCCAGAAACAAGCTGTTTCATTGACAGAATACCACAGGCAATCGTGGGGCTCAGGGGAAAATGCTGCACACTTCTCAAAACCTAGGCATTCATTTCAGGTGGTACAGTAGTGTTGATTTCAATAACTGAGTATCTTCATCAGGCATGCCTTGGGAGACATCTTTTATTACTGAGAGTGATGGCAGTTTCTATATTTAAAAGGGTGTTGTCTTTTTTAACTAAAGAGCAATTCACTGAATATCATTTCATTTCATTAATGAAATATAACGAGCAGCACAAACTGATAATGAAGTAATGTACTTTAAGGGGTTTTGTATTGGTTATGAGCAAGTTCTTATCTCTGGCATAAAGACTGCTTCATTGCAGACGTATTTTTGGGCAAGCTCTGCTGCTATTGATGTATTTTGGGAGTTGCAAAAAAGCTGTCCCAGGATATCCAGTTGAAGAAGTGTCCTTCTGATCTGAAATGTGCTCAGTAACTTGTATGTACATTAAATCAAATAGTCTTGGGACCTTGTAGCAAGCCAAACACTGAGATAAGGTTACTAGATGAGGTATGTTAACATTAAAATATATATCACTGAATTTAAAATTACTAGATATAACACATTGTTACTGAAATAATGCAAAAAATTAGGCTTGTGATTCTTATACAACCAAACTGTGTTCACTGCAAAATACATTAATCAGAAGTTTTAATTCAGCTTCTTATTTGTGTGCTAAAAAAGCTGAGACAGACCCATGAGATTGGTTATCAGAGCTAAGCCAAAGCCCAGTGCATGTGACTGTGGCAGAGCTGCATCTAAGCCTGCGTTCAGCCGTGCGTTCAGAGAATGCAGCGCAGCCAGAGATTGTCAAAAGATGTCACCACTTATGGCTCATGCTACATAATTTTCTCTTCTTCTGTGGATTAAAAAAGGAACCCAGAGAGAAGCCTTTAGAATGAAAGGATTTTGCAAAAATGCATTTAAATGGCCTGAGGCAACTCATTCCTGACAGAGCCCTTTCTTCTCTAAAGCACTGCCCCTTTCTCATGCAAGTGGGGGAAATAAAATGAGGAGGTTGATGATTAAAACTAAGAGTGCAGCCAATGTAGTTTATTCTCCAGATCACAGGGATGCTTTAACAACAGTCAGACAGTTTGTGCTCGAATCTCTTGTATTTAAATTAAGATCTTGAGATCCACTTGGCCCCAAATTCCTGTCTTTCTCAAATGAAGTGCCGAATCCAGTAGATCTTGGTCTTGCTCAGCGGTGGAAGACCAGATGGTGTTGTGCCATGAGCAACTGCACCCTCTTCTGGCTGTGACTTTTTTCAGCAGTTTAAGAGTGGCTGAGAACTCGACTTCATTATCCATTTTGTCACATTATCTCTCATATGACCAACTATCAAATACATCTTGGTTTTCTCATGTGCTTCCATTGGTTGGGGCTTGCTGAATAACAGTACTTACCCAATTAAAACAAACAAGGTACAAAAATTATGGAATATTACAAATCTGGACCTTAACTAAGCTGCTATAGAAAACTGAAATGTTTGCTATGATCTATCCCTGCCTCGCCAAAATGCAGAAGTTCCTGGCCACTTGCTAATTTGTTTCCTGAGACCCTGTGATACCAAGTTGGCTGTAAGTCTAGTATTGCTGCCAGAAGAAAATTGAATTCTCTCCTTACGTTCAGATAGGCAGACTGGATCATATGCCTGAAGCAGTTTTTTTTCCCATTTGAAACCATAAACCTGTTTACTCATTTTTCACTACTTTTCATTGCCATTTGAACAGTTGCTCTGTGGCAGGAGCTGCTGTTTTGTTGTTGTTGTTTTAAATGAAAAAAGACCTTGACAATTTTTAATTTTTCTTTTATGCATGGAAGTTAGTTTTGTTACAGAGCTTGCTTAATCCAGTCCTGTTAATTTCTCAACTACATTAAGGACCTTGGAATGTCACTGTCTCTTACATACTTTTAAAAAAATTTTATGTATAAATTCTCGCCTGACCTCAAACGTGCTTAAATACAGTCCAGAGTTAGCTTGAAATTTGCAGGCTCTGCTTTCAAAGTCCTCTCTGTTTTATTATGGCCATCTTTCAAACATTTTCTAGATATTTTTCCTGAGAGGGAAGAGCTGTCCAACTTTTTAATTAATTTTATCTGATCTCTGTATTCTTCTTTTCTGACTTAGTGGTAACAAGGACAAGATGTGCTAGAATAGTCCAATAATCACGCCAGCAGTAGCCTTTCATGTCATCATCTTTGTACATAAAATGTCACCATTTCATGTAATTTATTACCTTGTGTGGATTAGAGATGTTTCAGGGAGTTTAGGTGAGGTAACATGTTGCTAACAGGGCTTGGAAACGGAGAGCATTTTTGCTTGGAAGGGGGGTGGAGGGTTATGTTGCTACTGAATCATATAACTTTAAAAAAATAATTAAAAAAAAATCAGATTTCATCATAAGACATCATCACAAAGCGCAATGAGTGCATGTGGTGGCAGCCCGTGCTACGTGATGCTGCACAAAAGACATCTCAATGCTCACAAAGCAGGTGGCAGTTTCCCTCCGTTTTGACTTTCAGGTCGTGCTTTTTGGCATCTGTTTTTTGCTCACCAAGAAGACTGTGGATTCTGAAAAGCTCCCAGCATTTGTGCTAGCAAAGAAGTGACAACCTGGAGAGGCGGTGTGGTCCCACGCAAGAATGAAGTCTGTGTGGTTGCAATCCTCCTGTACCACTACTTCAGCAGTGACAGCCTTTGTTACCCCTGCTGCAAAGTAGATGAAAACACCAAGCAGATGATATCCCCTCCTGCTGTAGAGGCCAGCTCTAGCTTGTACATCTGCCTTAAGAGTCTCTAAGTGGAGCACACAGGTCCTCACCTCCACAAGTGAAGTACCAACAATGCCTGTGACCATGAGCCTCCTGCAGGCCTATAGTGGTTCTCGTGTGCTTTTTCAAGGCAATGGTGGAGCACAGGCTTCAGATGTGCTGGGTTCCCTCAACGTAACAACACAGGATTGATCAGACAGAATACTCTTGCTCACAGTTGATGCCTTTTTGATTTTCCCCACTCTCATTGCCACCAAAAGGCTCTGCTCAGAACAGCCTGATCATCACTGCTATATCCCAGATCATCACAGGGATGAACAAGCCATAAAGACGCTGTTCTGACTTATATTCAACAGCCTAATTAGAGTTAGGGGGCTCCTACTAAACAATCCTGCAGCTCTTGATAAATCCTAGGTATCTGCTACAGGGGAACCTGTAATTTCAATTCTATTTCCCCATACAAACTAGCTTCCCCTTGACAATGTGTTACCACTCTAGCAGCAGGCAGGCTCCCCAGCCCATTCAGGTCAATGAAGTCCAGATAGTCATTTCAAATGCCCTTTCTGGGTGCCAGAAGTCATGCAGACCACAGGCAAAAATGTGTTATGTGATGTTGAAGTACTGATCCAAGGGAGCACCTAATGCTGTACCCAGGAGCAAAGGGCAGTGAGTAAACAAGATGCGTTCATGGATGCTAGGTGGGTAAACAATTTTTTTTTTCTCCTCAAATTTAACACCTTAATCAGCACATCTATAGAGAGACCAAAGGCTTATGTAGCAATCCAAAAGGACTATTTTTCCCCACAAATAGCTCGCTCCAGGCAGTCCACCCATGCACTGATACCACTACTAACTGAAAATACACACATTAGTGCACAGAACATTCTCTCCTTGCAGGATTTCAGACCATCAGTAGCCAGTTCATCACACTGCATTTCTGCTTTTATGAGCTGTGCTGTTAGCAGCTGAAGGAGGCAAGTACTGAGATCACACCCATAAATGAATAAAGAAAACTCCCCGGGAAGCACCACATATAACAGCACTTCCCTGACTCTCCCAGCTGTCTATACACTAGATGACAAGTGCAACATGGTTGTGTGTGCTGTGATGCAGTTCTTGGACTGACCCCACCAGCCCCCCTAGGAGCTAATAACAGACCTGCTGTTGGCCCTGGCAAAGGAGCCAGACTTATTTGCTGCTGGCACCACAGCCTGCAAGCCTCTGTTCTGATGCTGCTCATTAGTTCTGTGATAAGGCACTGAGTTATACTGTTTTTGCCTTGCACCTTCTTATAGATTTGAGATTATTTTGGGAGGAAGGCACTGGGGAGGGAGGAAAGAGATTCCCAGTTAGATATAATCATTAACTGAAGCGATCTTTGATTTCTCTGTTTAGTTTAATTAGATGGAATTCATTTTGGAGGCAGCCGCCGATGTCAAAGGCATGTTAACTATAGCTGTGAATTATTACTGCATCAATAAAAATAATGAAAAGCCTGGATGCTGGCAGAGCCATTACGCTTTGGAGCAGTAACAGCTAGTTTTCCATTTTCAGACAATCTTTCTTCCTTATAGTGCATTTCAAATATTTTCATACTGAGAACCCAAGGCTGGTTTTTTTCTATTGCTTCAGTTTTTCATTACCTCCTCCGGCTGCAAGCACATTCACCCAGGTTCAGCCTTCCCCTTTCTCTCTGGACCTCCCATTAACATAGAAACAGCTGGTCTGAGTCATACCAAAGGGCACAGTATCTGTACTGAGTCATATCACCTTGCCTCTTACCTTCTTTGTTACTGAGTTTTTGCTGTTGTGCACTGTCAGATCAGGTCAAGCCTATGCACTTTCCTGATACAAACTCCTGGGTTTCAGGAATCCAGCACTTCATCCTCCCTAAATTAGCTGTTCTGCTTTGTAAAATCATGGAAGAACATAAAAGCTGCTTGTATGTACTGACCAACCTGCAGAAGGGCACTCTGACCTTGTTTTGATTCCTTTGCTGTACCCCATGCCTCTGTAACACCCTGTATTTGCTGGCACATGCCTTATCCATGATGTCCCAGAAAAGGAGTGTACATTCAGAATATGTTAGCACTACCAAACAAGACATCTTCTGTCTAGTCTGTATGCAGAATCCTCTACCTGCATCCATCTTCAACTCATGGGTAAAGAGTGAGTTCCACAAGGCTTAGCAATTTTAGACAGGAAGTCTACAAGTGTTTACTTCGCCTTTAATCATAATAAGTATCAAGGAAACAGACCTTTTAACTGCAAGAGATGGGGTAACATTTCTTATGGCCACAAATCCTAGGTCCTCTGGTCCTACCACAGGCACCCCTGTGCACTTTGCCTGCAGGCAACACAGATCCACAGTAACCACTCAGGCATGCCATAAGGAATATCAGAACCTTCTAAAACCCTTCTCTGATTCTCTGTAGAATCTAACTCCTACATAACTAACAACTGATCTTTCTTTGAAGTAAAAACTCCTGTCAGCGACTGCACAGGTCTGACAGTGCTAGCAGGGAGCTTAGACATCCCATATCAGCAACTTTGCAGAAGTCATGGGATGTTGGTAGGAAGGGCTCAACTTTGCACTGGACTGTGCATAGAGGAAGAAGAACCCTATGTGAGTAAGAAAACTCAGTTAAACCACACTATATCAGAAAGTTACTGGATCTGGACAAGAATAAAATGGTTTAATGCACCATTTAATTTCTGGTTCACAAGAGGACAGTTTCTTGGCTGCTGATCCATTATATTTAAACTGATTGCAACAGATTTTCACTCATTAGTTCATCTGAAAGGGGATTTTTGAGGTAAAATTTTAAGTTTGAAAATACTATCCAGTGTAGCAACCTTATATCAGCAAGTATCTGAGGATTAGCAACTAAGACTTCAAAACTTGCCTCTTATTCTCCAGTTTCCCCTATACAATCATATCCAGGGCTTATTTCTTGTTAAGATTCCTCTTTTGAAAGACATAGAGATAGGTAGCTGTTGAAATTCCATCGACTCAGAAGGCCTTTGGACCATCGTTACAAATTGAATCATGGTCATAAATACTGAGGTCCCTTTTCTTTTTATTCTCATTATTGAGGAATTGCATTTGTAGTCCCATCTGTGAACCAGATTAATTCGAAACCATCTGCCACGAGCAAATTGCTAATTCTGGCAGATACCAGAGAGATGCTAGTATCTTCCTTATGTAAACATTTGATGTCAGCTCTGATTGTTGTGAAGAAAACAGCTACCAATAAAGGTGCTTATGGCTACACCATGCACATGGAGTCATTCAGACAGCTGATTACTGCTTCTTAAAGAACAGAAGCGGCTCAACAGTCAGCACAGACTGTGCCCACTGCACTGCAAATACCCACTGTAACAAGGCAAGAAACAATGTGAGATCTGTGCAAGCTGAGCGAGCTGCCCTGTAAGCCGTGATGCATGTTTAACAGGGAGCCAGGGCCATGTTGCAGAATTCACACAAGCAGCTACTGAAAACTCCTGAACGTTCCTAAGACTTCATCTGAAGTAAAAAGGAAATTTTGTACTGATTTCAGCAGGATTCAAAGATTGCAGAAATAAAACTATTATTAATGATAAATTGAATATGATTCAAATACATGGGAAAATATGAATTTTCAGCCTTATAGTTCCTCTTCCTTCTTAGAGCTGTTTAGGTGCAGACTGCAGCCTGGCTGAAAACACAATCCAATGTACTGATATGTAAATGGCCAAAAAAATTTCTAATGTGACTTCCAGCACAAAAACAACACACCAAACTCTGAAGATCAAACAGATGGAGAGGCAGAAGACTTTACTGGGAAGGAGAATTTTTTTCATGAGCCTTCATGTACATATATATTCCCTCACTCCTACAGCACTATTCATTTCAAAAATGAAAGAAGTCACTTCATATTCCCTATTAACTCTAAATCCAGTGGCATACATGAGCATGCCTCTGTGGTCTTCCTGTGACAGCAAGGATAGATACCATGACAGCTCTTATCTCCCAGAGGTGACAGCATCTTTCCCAACATCAGTAACTTCATTAGCTACAGAGCTGACTATAACTGGTGAAGACTTCTCCCCAGCTTCTTCAGGAGACTCCAAAAACACCACACAAAAACATACACTAAGTTGTCAGGACCAGGCAGAACAGATTTGAGGAGAAAAGTTCTAAAAGAAAACATATCTACCTGAACACATCACTGTTCAGCACGCTCGTTTATCTGGTGCTTTGCAGAGGTGTTTAGAGAAGGGCTGATTTGTGCTCCTGCCTCTCACACACTCTACATGTAAACAAAGTCACTTCTTCCCCTCCCGAGACACCCCTTACGCAAACGGCTGCAGTGCAGGAGATTTGTGTTGTTATAGTTACTGGCTACGACTTACCCCTGCCATTGTCACAGTATTTTCAGTAAATGGTGCTTAAACAGCAGCATAGCAAGGTTTGCAAAATAATGACTGCTTGCAGTCCTTCAAAAACAGGATGTGAATATCTCTGTTGCATGGTCTTCTCAGCTATTTCTATCTGTCCCTTACATCATGAACAAGACCCAGAGTCTCTTACACAAGGAACACAACAAAAGTCACTTCAGATATAAGAAGATTTTCTGACTTCTGCTCCCTGGGAAGGTCATCACACAAGGGAAAGCAGAGCTCTTCCCCTCAGGCAGATGGAGAGCCAGGACACATCACCTTTTGCAGGCTCTGTAGCAGGTGAGCCAAGCTTTGAGGTTAAGTCTGAATAGGAACACAGTGTTTTTTACCCCTTGTCCTGTGTTTGGGTGCATCTTTTGTTATCTAGCTATCTAGATCTTTTGCTATTTGTAGCCCCAGAAGAGGCTGGCGTAACGCAACCTGTGACATTTTCAGTTGGGGTTGCAATACAAGGATAAGGTTGTGGGAATGAGCAAAATAAATGCCTGTAAAATGGATTATGCTGCTCAGCTGCCTTGGAGATGCAAAGAATAATTAACTGAGCTGATGTGAACAAGCACAAAAAAGAGCAGTTCCTCATGCCTGACAGTTCAAAAAACAAGATTTTGGTATAGAGGCAAAAAACAACCTCTCAGAGGTAGAAAATAAGAAAATGGGAGCTAGAAGGTTTTGGCAGACCCCAGACTCTGTTAGATGAAGGGAGGTGCATTTCACATTTAGGAGCACAGTCAGATGATGCTTCCTTTTCACTTCTGCCTTGCAAAGACAAAGAGCCAGCCCCAACTGGACACAGGCTGCTAAGCCCGAGCCAAGGAGCTGCCTTCACAGATTTGTTCAGGAAAACTGAACCTTATGTAGGTTTCATGAACAGATTAACTTACACCTTATATACAAATGCTATAATACTATTTTACAAATTCCTCATCCAAGCAGAAACTATTCCAAGAGATAAGAATTTGGTAACTACTCAACCAAAAAAAGCAGGTTTCTGTATGTTTTTTTAAAGATATTAGTAATTGATTGGGATAACGTTGTGCTAATCTGACTTAACAGGTGCTTTCTGTGAAAGTAATTAGGTATGGGATTCCCAAAGGACTTTCTGAGAAAGGGTCCAACAAAGATAATTACTGAATGTGTGCTGATACTAGTCTCAAATTAGCCTCAGGAAGTCACATTCTAGAAGTTCTCATATATTAGTTTTGTGATTTGACAAGCTCACCAGTGCATCCCGCCTTTGCTTAACTAAGTACTTCTTTACAATTGTTGTAATATTGACCGTACATGAAATAAATTTTAACTACCATCATTGCATGGACAATCAGTGAAACTGGAGAAGTGAAAGGCCAGTCTTGCAGCCTTCTGCTGGCAATACTTCCTGCAGTCCACAGAAGACCTGAACCATAAGCTGGAGAAGTAAATTCTGATTTCTACACAGGATCATACATCAAGCCAGCACCAGCTGAAAATTCTACCAATGAAATCTGGTCTTGCAACAAACCTTGTAAATAAAGCTGAAACTGGCACTGCATCTCTCCTCCCACACATATTCCCCTTCAAGTTGTAAACTTTGCAGCAGATATAAAACTACCTAGAGAATGAAAGCTGCACACTGATAAAAATAGAAAAGAAAAAGACATAGGCCTACTATGAAATGCATCATTGACAGAAAGATGCTGGAGATGAGATGCAATAAAGCCATCTTATTTCATAGGCCTCTGTTCCCATCAAGTTATGCCACCAAGGCTTTGAATTTGACTGGACAGAAGTTTTGGTGTTCAAGAAATCTTACAGAAAGCCACAAGAATCCCATCTCTTGCTTTTCATGATATTTTAAGAGAAACTTGTCATTAGTGTGCAACAATTAACCACAGTTCATGCTACCTCGGAAAACATTTAGTAACATGATCTATCCTTCTGTTTTACTTTCTGCTACATTGGGGTATTGGATGATCAAACTTTCTAGAAGATCAAAAGATCAATTAAAAAAAAAAGGTTCATTCTTCATCTGTGGCTCATGTCTTGCTACTTACACTTTGACACTTTAAAGCCTAAGACTAATGTTCCAATGTTTAGGTATAGTAGAAAAGCTTCTCCATCTCTTTAGGGCTTACATCACATTGCTATAGCACACTGAAAGTTGTTGTTTCTAAATACTACGCTGAGTACTCTTCAGTGTTGTCAGGGTTAACCTGCAGTGTTTGTTTCCTTTTTTGCTTTGGCTATGTAAAACTGCTATTTAAAAACTACGTACCAAGGCCCACCCATTGAAGAAATTTTTACAGCTAAGTGATAGTAATTTTTTTCTTCCTTCACACACAAAGGGCTGCATCCAAGTAGATTTCAAAACCGGACTTGAGAAATCAGGACCATCAGTTCTGAAAGTTCCTTTCTAAGCACTGAGCTTGTAAAAAGTGACAGTGGTCAGTAATGCATATAAACTATCACAGTTATTGGCAGTGTTAAGCACAGATGAAAAAAGCTAGGGACAATGCGGTACATGACACTTAAAATGGTAAGATTTGTACTTTGTGTTTTTTCACAAAGATTCCTATATGCCTTAGTGGTGGCTCTGTACCTAACAATCTTTCCTACAAGACATAGCTGTTCATTGTTCAGATATATAGTACCTCAGCTCATGCTGTAATGTTATGTACTGCCTCTGCATTACTGAACTAGACTCCCCAGAGATGGAGACCAAGATACATGTCTGTACTACAGCTAAGTACTGAAAGCTAGCAGACTGCTTCCTTACTTACTATTATTTATAAGCTTATATGTTTTCAGGATTTACTTACAAAAAGCAATTCCACTTATTAATACCAGCGCGAGAGCATGGCAGTACTTCATATTTATAGATTGTAATATAACTTCAGACAGCCCCAAATTCCTTTACAAAGTATGTGTCTATAAATCAGCCTAGAAATCAGCATGTCCACAAACACTGTAAGACTAAGAAGAACTCTGAGTGAAATTGAAAATGTCGAGTTCAGTCAGGCTGAGCACGTTTGCTCAGACAAGAAAGTTATCAAAGTACCACATCCGCTCTGGGCATTTAAAGCAATGAATGCGCATTAAGGAGTTCGTTTTATGACTCTTGAACAGCACCTTCTCTGTGGAGAATCTCTTTCCTAACACCAGATTTTATTAAGGTAACAGCTTAAATCTGAACTGAAACACTTGACCAACCTGTTTTTCACCACTTGGCTTCCTGTAATTCAGCAGCAGCTCCACAGCTCCCACCACCTCTTTCCGTATTGCATACAGCAGAGCATCTCCCACATACACGCAGTGGCTCAGAAGTAACTCCATGATCTCCAGATTTTCATTCTCTATGGCTATTAAAAGAGCACTGCGACCAAGAGGATCCATACAGTTAATGTTGATGTTGTAGTAGATCTCCGCCTCTTGTAAGGCATGTTTCACACTGGCATAGTCCCCCTTCTCCACAGCACTGAGGTAGGCCTTCTCTTCCACTGAGAGCTCTGCCTCTGCTCGCACAATCTGTAGTGGGATCCGATCTCTGTATGGTGAGTAGTTTACCTTTTTGTAGTATAGCTGGGCCATTGTTCATAGTGACCAGGCAACCTGCGGGGGAAATAAAAGTACACATAAGTGATAAAACAGACAAGCAACCCTTGTCTTTTCATTATGGGGGACAAATTTACAAAGGTCTCTTGCAGTAAAAGCTTTTGATCACTTTTTAAGGTGTTTCATTTTCAACAAAATGACTGCAATGGCTCCCTGACCAACCCCACGTTAAAGGGCTACCTGAAAAAATTAAGGTTCCATTACAGCTCAAAAGAGAATGACAGACACCCAGTAGTTTAAATAAGGTATGGACATTATTTCATTGGTTTCTTTTCATTCTGAAAAGGAGCAATCTTGTTTATGGATTATCTGGCACCTTAATTAGGTAGGTTTCTCAGCTTTGTTTTTTTTCCATCACTTACTGTTCTTTTCTTCTCTCCTGGTTTTCATTGAGCCAGGTTCGTTCTCAAAATCGAAACCCCAGTGATAGGAGCTGCTGACTTACATCCCTTATTTACAGCAACCAAGATTTCTTTTGATTATTTTCGCTTCTTCTCTGTTTCAATCTCTTAAAATAGTTTTCATTTTTCCATAATGTTTACTTTTTGACTAGGTCACCGAGCTATTTTTAAACCATGCATGTTTTTTAACATAATTTCTCACTCTGCATTTATAAATACAATCTAGATAGGTTGATGGAGAAAGCCCCCACCTTGTATTCCAGGAGCAGTGATGTTGTTTGTAGTCTAGAAGAATGAAAAGTAGTAAATCCTGCCCTGGAATGAGTGCAGCAAGCTGAAGGAATGATTGCTCCATGGCTCAAAAAGCCTAGAAGTCACAGGGAACATGGGAAGGCATTCACTCTTTCACTCACACACACGTAAAAAAAGAGGAACTACGGTAATCTACCTCTGTTTGGCATCAACAAACCACACCAAATCAGGACCAGGGGTTTAGGCAGCTTAACTAATTCAACTAATTGGATAACCCTTTCCATTTCCTTTCCCCTGTTTCTGTAGAAAATTAGCCTGATTTTTATTTCATTTTATTTCTCTATCCAGGGGAAAGAGGTAATGAGAAGCACGATCTCGTGGTTCAGGAGTTGAGCAAGGAACGAAATGCTGAGGGTTCTACTTTCACCATCCCCCTGCTTGCCAGAAGGCAACCATGTTCAGCACAGCCTATTTGCATTTTGCCTTCAGCTCCAGAGTTATGGGCCCGGTGCAGAGGCAGTAGGTGGATCTGAGCTCCAGCCCAGCTGACACTGCAGAACAGTGGGCGGCTGTAGCACACAGCAAAGTTACATCTGCGAATTTCCTGGTGAGCCACAGATTTGTAACAAGTTTGGCATACCAAAAAAATGTGCTCTCCTAGTGTCCTGGTTCCTCACAAGCATGAGGAAAGTTTTTGTTTGTTACGTTTCAGGAATTACAGTTCCATGCACATATGCTTCAATTTGATGGCACACTTAAGATCTGCATACAAACCACTGAAAATGTACTGGCTTATTTTCCTGATTTCTAAACTAGTAGCTTATGAGAGTCTATGTTTAATGTATCAACTGTGGGATTTGTGCTCTGAAAGAATGTGATTTAATCAGGCAAATCAGCATGCTAGGATAACTGTCAGTGCAAAAAGCCATCTCCCAGTTTGGTCAAGTAAGAATTGAAACTGTCTTTGGGAAAGCAAGGATGAGCCCCATGGGGAAGGAAAGTTTTGTGCCCTTATGAAGATGCAGCTCACAAAAGCAGGGACCGGGTGGGACTGGTGTCAGGGCACAGTAGCCCTGTGTGGACTCCAAAAAACCCAAGATATTCTGACAAGCACAGCTGCTGAAGTGGAGCCTGGTATTTTTCACTGCTCTTGAGCTTAATTGAATGTTTTGTAGATGGTGAGTAACATTTGCAGTGAGTTATAACAAATGTCACCTTATGAAACATCACGCCAGCATTGGTTGCCTTCCTTTCCAAGTGTCTTGTAGAAACAACAACAAAAAAAAAAAGCTTCAGATATCTTAACTGATATCTTAACTCCTCAGTGAGATTCCATTTCCCACTACAACCTCAGTCCAAGAAAAGTACTCCTTCAGTACTTTTCAACACATAAGAAGCTGCAATAAAGCTAGATGATAAAGACTCACAAGATGATTTGCCCTGAATTCTTCTCATGCAATCATGTACAGCCTCACGCAGATTGTCTACGATGCTTGGAAATGATGGCATGCAAGTGTCAGAACTAATATACTTCTGCCTGGGTTACATGGACAACTTTAGCTAAACAATGAGCTGTTGAACAACCACTCAGGTGAGATCCAGCACAACTACAGACAGATTTTCCAAACCTGATGCTTTTCTCTCCTGAAACCAGAGAACCAAGCATCAACCAAGCACGTGCACACACTCCAACATGGTACAAATGACCCCAGTGACGTCAAGGATCACTGTCTCTCTCATAGTCTCCTCCCAGTACCACTGATCTCCTGGAAGCAGCACCACTTGGTGAAAGAAACAATCAACACAAGTATATCCTGGACCACTTGTTTTTTCCGGATTGGTACCACTGCCTGCTTAACAAATGAGAAGTGACAAAAAACTTTGATGAAGTCCAGATAAGAAAAGGGGCAGGCAATTCTCAGATACCTACAGAGGAAAAACATTTCAGTATTTGAAAGTAGCAAAAATTATAAGTCGCATTAAAATTTTGGAATCCGTGCAGAAAGCCTGAAAACACACATTTTTCCGTACGACATTTCTTTCCAGAGAGGCATTTTCTACTACCTGAGTTAATATTTGGGGCAAGGAAAGTTTTTTGTTTATTTACACTTGATTGCAGGTGCATTAGAGAAAATCCAGTGGCTGGCTATCTGCAGCACAAACAAGTGCAGAAAATGGAGAAAACCACATAGCAAAGATAAGAGGAAGATGATTTATCACTCATTTTAAACTATTATCTCCCTGCAGTTGAGTCTCTCTTCCCTGTAAATTATCAGTCCAAGTCTCCAAGCCACTTCAGCCTGCCACATGCAACTTGTGTGCTGTGTGGCAAAGAAATGAGAACATGAGCCCTTGAAAAGCAGCCATACCTGGCAGAAACAGCTTGTCTTGCACGCAGAAGGAAGGTTTCCAACTGCATTCATCTAATGACACTAAATAACTTTTCTATCCCAGCAAAAATTTCTCAGTATCGTCCAAGACTCAGGTCAGACACAGCCATGCCCTGCATCAAAAGGGACAATTTTCTCTCTCTGGAGAGAGAAATGGCATTAGAGCTGCAACTGCTGGGTTTGAGAGTCCTCCTGCCACCTGCATTTGGGCCAGACTCTCAAGATGGACACAAAGATCACAAGGGAACTGTTTTACTTCATCAGAGGGCAGCAGAAAGAATGAAAAATACCTTTTTTTTTCCCCTGCTGTTTCTTGTAGGAGAGAACAACATGAAAACTGCACCAAGTTCAGATCCACATGCAGCAGCATGAGAAAGGGCAGCCTGAGCCACGTGCGGAGAGGGCAGAGAGGAAAAAGGGCCAGGGAGCAGCACTGAATGGCTGCCATCCGCTAGAGAGATGCAGTTAATGAGGACAGATAGGCAAAGGTCTCTCAGCAGCACTGCCTTTCCCCACTGAAATTTTCATGAGTTTTCACTACAGACTTTTTTTTAGGAACTGCCCTCCTTGTACCCTACTTGACAAGCAATGCACACCCACACGCCTCCGCATCTCATGGGAATGAGAATAACCTTCACAAAACAGAAGGAATAAAACTGAAATGGTGGGAACCAATGCCAGCTTACAACCAGGCAACCACCAGGCCCCTTGACATCCTTCCTGGCTTTTATTTGCTTTTATTTTCATTTGACTTTTCTTGATGCTGACGAAGCAGTCGAAAAGCATCTGATTGCTGAGCTCTCCGTGCATGGAAGCAGCAGCGATGTGCAGAGGTTCTGAATTCAGCTGTAGGAGCTCACTGCTCCCAGCTGATGAGAGCAAATCAAATAGCAGATTGTGAATGCAGATCAATAGACAAGAGCTACCTTTCCACTTGATGTGACTCCGTGTGAGCAGCCAACTCACATCACACATTAGAGCAGACAACAAAACACCCCATCTGCCAAGGTGCAAATAGAGTGGCCGGTTGTTCCCTTCCACTGGAGATTCACTCTGATACATGTTGGCAAACCTGTGTGTGTGGCTTTAAATGTCACCACAGCTTCTTGCTCAGATCTGCAAACGTTTATGTGCCAGAAAGCCTGTTTGCTCAAGCCCAATAGAAGAGCTGATCTCCATGTGACCTCACATTCTCTCTCTCTCTCTCTCTCTCTCTCCATCCTTCTCTCCAAGGCTGCTACTTCTTTTTAGCATTTCTGGGAAAGTATTCTCCTCATTTGGTATTTCCAAGCAGGACCTTCAGCTGTGGCAATCACAGACCAGTACAGAATGTTGCTGCTCAAATGTCCAGTCTCCTCCATCACACCCTGTGGCTGTGCGTGCAGCAATATCGATCTTTTTGGAAAAGGTTATAAACCTGAGTTATGAAATAGTCCATAAGGGCCACTTAGGCAAATAATATTACATTCAGTTAATGGACCAATTGAATTTGTGATTGGATCCTTCTTTTAAGTGCTCTAGATCTTATTTACTAACAATGCTTGACTGGTCTCATGCCTGCTATAATCCGAGGAAATAAAACTTACTTGATAACATCGTGCAATTGCTTTTCTTCTGCAAAGATACTCTTTTGTCCCAGAAAATTGCTTTTTCTATGAAGTTTGGTGGAAACTAGATTGCTACTCTAAGTTTCACTGCCTCTCACAACATCTCCATCTCACCAGTCCTCTCATCAGAAGCAAGAAGTTTTTCCTGTACTGCTAAATGCAAGAAGAGCCACCGCTCCATGACCTCGTAAGTTTCTGAATATTATAAAATTGCAACGACCTTCTGGTATATACACCAGTGTAAGTTTCCTTCAGCAAAAGCTTTATGATCTCAGAAAGTTTATATTCAGCTCCTAAGTTATAAAAGATATATCATTCCCCTGGAATAAGTGCTTCCCAAAGCTTGCAGAGTTGCAGTCCAACATGAAAATGAGAAATTGACAGCTAATAAAACTGAAGATGAGTGATCTAGTTTCACTGCCCAAGCTGGGCACTAATAGAGAAAGTGATAAAAATGCAAGGCTGCAGTTGTTCATGGTTCACATTGGTGGATACGTCCTTAGAAGATGAGGAGAAAAACTCTCCTTAGAACATTTTTTGCTCATCATCACTTAAGGCACAGTTAAGAATAAATACAGTCACTGGAGTACTGCATGTAACCTTGTAATCTGAGAATTTTTTTTATTTTTTTTTATTTTTTTATTTTTTGCAAAAAAGAACACAACCTTAAACTTCAGATTATAGATTTACAGAAGCCAAAAAAGAATTCTCTGCCAGTAACTCAAAATGTCATTATTTGACTCAAGTCCCAACTGCAATTCTGCTCTTCCTGGGTAGGATGACAACTATCAAAGATATATATGTTTGGTTTGGAAAGGCCAATTCTTTGGTATAATTCTCTTCTGCTGCATAGTCAATCAGTGAGTCATGACCAACTGCATATGGGTATGCATAGATATGTATAGATATATGTATTTAAAAAATCATTACAAAAGATATCATGGATATTGTACACTGTCAGGCTCATGAAAGCACCTGTTCTTCTCTAAGTAACCAATGAAACTTAGGTATGTAACTGAATTCTCAGTCTTTCTGGCAGTGGTGTGCTAAATTGTGTCAGTCCAGGACACCTATAAGGCTACCTAATGCTGGAGGATGGAAGTCTTGGCACAGCTGAATTATCTATGAGACAAAAAGCTCTCCCTACTGGACAAAGCCTTCTTGAGAGCCAATTATGACTGTAGATGAGACTTGCCCAGGACAGAAGGAGCACTGCTACATCTACCACTTTTCCACTTAGTCTGACCTTGCCTTCTCAAGCTAAGGAGTACAGTTAACTACGTATTTCAAGGAAAAATAACAATCCAATGTGATCCACCACATATGCTTAAATCCTAAAGCCCTAAAATACAGCGTGTAATGTGAGTCATGTTGTCTTGGTAAAGAGCTGAAAGGCTCTCATGTTCTGGTGATGACTAAAGACTTCAGGAACCTATAGAGAACACAGTGCCACTGCCTTCAGTACCAGGCTGAGTTCTGCAGGCCTAAAACATTCCATGTGTTTTGTAGGGGCTTTTGTAGATGCAAGGCTCAACCTCGGAGTATCTCTACAGGACCAAAGCCAGTTAGCTGGCAGCCAGGGCTGGAGAGGAAAGAATACCACAACTTCACTCATCTACAGATGTAAGAATGGAAAGTGTGTAGAACAAACAGAAAAGGTTTTCCTATCTGCTCCTGCCAGAAACAAAACTGACAGGTATGTCAGCATGATGAGCCTTTTTCCACACCTGAGCTGACCTGACCATAGAGAAGAACTTGCATGATAAGCTCACGCATTTAGAAAGGTCAGACTCCTGATTCTCCTAGCCTTTCTCTTCAGGCCGACTCTGAATTCTGCTTTGCTCTTGCTAGGTTCCTCTGCTGAATCTGCAGCTTAAGTAGCTTCATGGGGCGGGGACAAGAGTAGCCCATCACTTCACAGGATGAGGACACTGCCATAAAGCTTCTCTCTGAGGAGCTGCAGCTGGCTCCCAGTGGCCCACTGCTAGCAACCCAAAAACATCACTCTTCTCTCTGTTCCCCATCTCCACCTGCTGAGCTTGATGTGCCCCTTCAGCAGAACTGTATTCCAGGAAGGCACTGTCCAGATGTAATGTTTATACCTCTGTGACTTATGTAAGCTTGTATTTCCTCAATGGGAAACTTATTTAACATGCATTTCTGTGTATTTTAACTGCATTTTAAAACACACAGAGTAACAACAATTCAGTACACGCACATTTGCTACATTTTGTGGGCAGGCTGCTTAATTCATCCAGATGAATAATGCCCTTGGTTTTAACAGTACTTGGGAAAAACACTTCTCTGCCTTTCCATGGAAGAAAACGACTTGCATTTGCCTGGCTCAGCTCAGCATATTTCTGTTTCCTATTCCTCCATTTGCACATGGCTCCCAAGGCCTCTTGCCTGAGGCAGGATATACTGGTGTCATATACAGGTGAAAAATCACCACAGAACAGTACTGGGAACGCCTTAATTTGTGTTATAGTCTCCGTTAGCTACCATCTCAGCACCTGTATAAATGCTTCTTTCAGTCTAGTTGCATACAAGTTGTTGCAGCATTTCATGTAAATCTGGACAAGCCCTGGATATGTGGGCTTAAACCAAAACCCATCACAGCCTGGGAGCAAGCCTGTACCAGGCTATCAGCCTTACACTCTGCAAGGTAATTCAACAGCAATTTCCTTTACTTGGGAAATGACGGTGAAAGTCAAGGCTTGCCTGAATTTATCAAAACAAATTCTACGTACCCATGTTGTAAGTGTTTGCATTTCAGGAAAATTGCTAACAGGTCTGACTTCAGAGTACCCTCAGTCATCTCTGAACAATAAAAAGGACAACCACTCCTTAACTGGGTGATGAGTGTGCAGCCTTAGCAGCTCAGTGGGGCTGCTAAGGGCCATGGGTTTGGGACAAGGAGCAGCCCACCTACCTCCAGCTTGACCACTGCAGGATCTGGGTAGCCTAGACTTAGTTACACCTAAAGCAACATGGAACTTCCATCACAGCGTAATGGAAAGGATGAAAGAAAAAATCTCTAAGGTAAAGATCAACTGCAAAGCTCCACTCTGGGAGGCAGAGGAAGGGGAGCACTGACCTATTCCTGGAGCATTTCAGTATTACCTAAATAAAAATTAGTCTGGACTACTAAATGACCTCCTGGGAATGGAATGGCTCCAGTGCATGCTTTTAGCTACTATTACAATGAAGCATTTACAGCTTGCAATTTCCCCCTTCTTTCCTCACAGCCACCACACAGGTGTGAATATATAAAACGTATTGTGAGGAGATTTCTTTCTTTTTTTTAAAACAAAAAAGCAGCCCTGGAATACATTCACAGTGTGCATCTTTGCAAGTGCAAACAAAATGGAAAGCTTATTTTGCCTGTCTGACGTCACTGCTCTACCCCCTACTTTTTTGAGATGGGCTATCTATTCAATTTCCACCTTCTGAAAACAGAAAAGAGATGTCAAGCTATCTGAGAAATACTGTCAAGCAATCCATCCCATTGTCTTATCTGCTAATGCAACACTAATGTGGTGTGACATCATTATCATCTCTGTGCTCTACATCCACTGTTTCTGTGCCTGCTGCTTGCAATCTTGGGCTGCTGTAGCTAGAGAAGAGATTTTGTTCCTGTTCTCACTTCTGCTCAACAAACGTTGTAATCATTTCTTCAATCAACAAGATAATCTCTGAACATCATCTCAGGGAGAGCTGATGGCAGTATGGGCTGTTAGACCTGTCTCAGTCTAGCTGAAAGTGCAAGTAAACCACGCACTCACTGAAGGAAAATACAAGATTATGGCACACTTGTCAGGACGAGGAAAGGGCAGTAGCAGCAAGCTATAAACTACTAACAGTGACGGCTGGTTAGGCTCTGTTTCTCATCTCAGCAATAGGCAGATTTATTAGTGGTTACCAGCTATCAGTTCTGAAGAAGCCCTACTGGAACTGCGCTCATTGGTACAGCAGGCATCACCTGCAGCCCCTCTGCTGACCATCTCCTGCCTGACTGCCCTGGAATGACCTGCTACAAGATGGTGGAGACTGAGCCTTATGGATTCCAATGGCGCTGCAACAACACTGACCATCTCTGTCATCTTCTTTGCACAAGATGGGCCTGGTGTGAGCAACCTTCACTGCCACTTCTGTTGAGACAATCCCTTGGCAATACACCTCAGCTGTGTGCTATAGTGATGTATTTCATGAGGAGATAGAAATACCATTCGGGGGAAAAAAAATCTTTGTAGAAAGAAGGCGGAGGGGAGCTTCCCCTGACAATGATAACAAACAACAGTCTGCAGACAAAACAAACATGCAAAGCCAAATTCCATTCATTAAGATTACTCAGGAACTGCAAACTGGACAGTTTCTGAAGATCCAGAGAAAGACCAGAGGACATAAAACATGCCCATTTACAACTGAGAAGTATTCTCAAGAGAATTAAGCACATGAACCTACAAGACACAAATAAATGCTGCACAGAGCAAACCAGCATGGAAGAGGAGTAATGCTGTTACACTACTTGTAAGCAAAGAAATGCATAGATACAGAGCTGCTTATATTAATGCCCTAATAAGGCTCCTTAAGAATATCTCCAGCATAAAACCTGTCTGTTCAATCACCAGATCGCACTTACAAAGTCAGAGATTTGGGTCAGAGATGAGAAGGAGTAACCATGTTATTTCTTAATCTTTGCATACTTAAACTGTGCCCATCGGCTAACTATAACAACATCTAGTTCTTATATGGCTTTTCAGCCACAGATCTGAGAGCACTTTTTATAGGACAAAGTATTCATCCTCTCCTGAGAGGATAGATGAGAAATCTGCAGCAAACAGAAGTAAAGGGATTTGCATCACCCTTTCACGAAAACAAGTGACAACTGGCCAGAATCGCACAGAAATACACATACAGATACACACACACATATAGCTTTGCATGTGTAACAGACCCTTCAATTTCTACTCAGACACAGCACAGTGTCAGAGCAATCTGGAGCCTGAATGCCTCTGGGAAAGCTGAGTCACTGATCCCCTTTAGAGGAATATGAAATGCTCTTCCCCTGCCCTCTGCCCACACCTGCTCCTTACCTTACAGGCCAAGGATATGGTAACAGCAGTACTGCTGTCCCTCTTCTTTGGGCATGAGCCTGAGGTCCAGACAACTCCCAGCCCATGATCTTACTGTTGGAAGGCTTCTAGCCCTCTCTTCCAATCTTTCTCCAACCATTCCAAAACCTGACAGCAGTGATTTTCCACTCCTATGGTCCGTCCTCCTGAGGGGCTGTAGTTTTGTCCCCACAAAAGGTAGTACAAGTGATGATAAAAAAACGGAAACATCTCACCTTGCTAGAGCAACACCTTATTTTAAATATTCCACAGGGCAATTGTGTCACATGCTGCAAAATCTACAGGATGCTGTCTTGGATATCAGCCCCGATCTCCCTAAGGGAAACTTCTCCTATGGGCCTAGGATGCTTTTTTCTTCCCAAGTTCTTGTCTGCAGTGTGACTTAATGCTGCTGCTGCTGCTTCTTCTGTATTTTCTTTCTTTGTTATACTATTTGAAGATTTTCTCCCATTTTCTTTTGGATTTCATTTTGCAGCTTGCTTCCCTCTTCAGTTATGCGTACATTCAAGATATCTCAGCTATCAAAAGATGTCTAAAGTAAGGCTCATCAGTTCTTCAGAAGAGATTTATTTTGTTCACTCCCAGGTTTAGGCTCAGCTACAGTATAACTGCAGGGGGTCCATGTTTAAACTGAGCTGTATTCCACTGGCTGCAGGAGTGGAGCTATGCAAAGAAAATGCACAAATCCATAAATAAGGCTTGGCACAATTTCACTGCTCTACTTAATGCCGACATTTGCAAGTCCTGTTTTCCCAAACCTCTAGCTTCCAAATCCCTGCACCTGCTAATTTCTTAATTCTGTTTTCAGTCAGTTTAGGCTTGTGCATTCTTAATTATGTTAATGAAGGATAAAATATTTAAAGTATTAATGTTTCGCAAACTTTAAAAAGAAAACAGTTAATAAATACCTTACCCCTGGGTCTGCTTACAGTGTTGGATTTACAGAGTGGCCCAGGGTGTTACTTTTTCTCTCCTAGACTCTCAAGTGGGTATCCAGTTCTTCCTCTTGCATCTCTTCTAATACAGCTTCACTTTTCCCTTTTCTATCTGATCTGTGCTGAGAGGAAGATCTTGCAGGTTAATGAGAATCACCCCTGAACTGGTAATTACCACAGCTGTCTCTACTAGTTTTCTTCTCCTCTCTTGATATCGATCTTCTCTCTCCTCCAAGGCATTGTGAAAGATCTTTGCTTCTACTCTCTTCCAGCTGGTGCTCCCAACTTGTGTCTGGAACATGCTGCAAATGCTCAGGATGCCACAGTCCTCTGTCCCCTTCCTGTCCTTCAGGCACCTCTCACATCTCTCTGCCAGGCAGGAGAGTTACACTTCTGGCAAAGAAATGCAGCATGAAACACTGCACGGTCCTTACAAAGCGGTAGCTGTGGTCTCTCCTCCCCACATACCTACAAGTTCAACACATTGCTCTTCTTCTGCTTTCCAGAACCAGTTTGTTTTCCTGGCTTCCACATAAAAACGTAGGTCAGAGCCATGGCAGACGCACATCAAAATTGTGGTTTATTGCACAAGAAAAGAGTGAACACTGAACCAGCAAAGAAGAAAGGCAACTAATTGCTTAATTTACACAAACAACATCCATATGCAAAATATCTTTGTTCTTGGCTTCATGGTTTACCTTCCTTTATGTGCATTCCTGCTGCAACTTTTGCTATTCTTCTTATGTGCCTGTCTTTCCTGGATGCCTACACAGAGCAGCTAAATCATAGATCTACATCACGCAGGGTATCGTTCTCACCATCTCCCTGAGAAGATAGCATTGTTTCTTACAGTACAGATGGCTTACAGATACTGATCTCTGCCAATGGAGCAGCAATGCACTCTCTGTAAAGTGACTGAAAGGAAGTGTTTTGGCATTAAGACTGAGGATAAACCAAAACACAGAGTCAGGGCCGAGCAAGCCTCAAGAAGGCCATTTAAGCAGTATCACTCCCACCAGCATATCAAGGAGTTATTCCAACGCAAGAAAGCAGCTTTCCTCAGGGCTGCATGCTCTTTATAACTCTTCTCAGTCTGCATGATTAGACACCACTAGATTACAGTCATACCATGCTTGTCACTTCCTTGGGAATCTAGCCACATTTTCTAGGGTTTATTTTCAGCCTTGAGCTTCGGGAGTTCAATAATTACAAGAAAATGTCTTCGTTTTAAAAATTTAAAAAAAAAAAAGTTGTGGGGGGTGCATAGAAAAAAGGGGAGTTCTAGCCTCGACAGTGTGAAGAGTGTGAGTCACCGAGTGAACTTTACTGATGCAGAAACCAGACAGAAAGTGTCCCAAATTCTAGGTTTAAAAACCTTATTAACGTTAAGCCAAAGTTTGCAAATCTGAGGTGTGGAGTATAGAGAGGAGATCTGTGGTTTTGGAGCCCATGGCCTTGGCAGTACTGTTGCTGCCTGCCTACAGCACCCCAAACCTTCTCTGCAGGACACAGCACCACCTTCTCTGTGAGTCCCCTTCTGGCTGGCGGCAAACAGCGTTGTCTGTACAGCAAGGGATTCCTTTATGCTCTGCTGTGGTCCCAGGCAGGTCAGAGCAGAACTGGCATTTTGTACTCTGATTCATGCTTACACACTTAAGGATTGCCCACTCTGCTATTTATTAAACTACAAGGGTGTTATCAGTCCGTCAACACAGTTCAGAAGCAATTACTGAGTGTTCTTCATGAAAACAGCTTTGTAAATCCATTGAATCCTGCCAACTAGATATCATACAACCTTGTTCACATGTAGCCTGAGAGGATCCCTTTGACTCAATCAGACAAAACAACCACCAATTTAACACCACTTTTGACAGAGAAGAAATGCATTTCCACACATGCCCACTTATAGCCAATGCCTGCTGAGGCTTCTCTACTGCAAGACACTTCTATTACTGCCACACAGAGCTTAAAATCAGCTGAAAAAAGTGTGTTACACATGAGACAGCTTTATTTAAGCACAGCCATAACTGCAGCTATAGACAGAAATGCAGACAGCATCTACATTACCAGACAGGCAATGTTTTCAAATTTCCTTCATTTTTCTTCATGGTCCTGGGTTTAAAAGCCCTTATCCCACAAAAACAGGTATTTGCTTACTAGCAATTCTCATTAAGGATCCCTCCAAGATGCAAAGTATTATCACCCCCATTTCCAGGCAAAGAAAAAGGAGACTTTGGACTGAAGCCCAGGTCCAGCAAGTCATTTCTGTCCAAGCTCACCTTCACCACCAATCGACAGCTGAAGTACATGAGGAAGACGGCAGCAGAGTAAGGCTCCAGGGCAGCACAGCTGTTTTCCCTGCTGATGTTTTCTCTAGAACAAAGCACTGGAGCAGCAGATGTACTATGACAGCACACCGCCAGTTTCTTCTGACAGGCACTGTTCTCTTGAGTCTTCATTTACTTTCAGCTTCCTCTTGATTTTTTCCCCTCTTGATTTCTCATCTGAAAGCTTCCATCTATTATAGTAGTGAAGGAGTCTAGAAAACATGGATATCTGATGCTTAGACAGCTACACAAATTAGCAGAGAGCCTGGGAAAGGAGCAAAAGGTTCAGAGATGTCCCACTCCGTTCAGTGAAGGGTTGATTTTGGGGCACAGTCATCAAGGTATCAATGCTGATTGTGAGTACAGTCCTTACACAAGAGAGTCCCAGGTTTTCATTACTCAGCCTTCTACATTTGAGCGATGTTTGAAAATACCCTCTGGTATTTTGCTTGATCCAGATGTGGCCACATGTCCAAGCTTTGGGCGTATGTGAACTGAACAGAAAAGGTGTCAGGCTGAAGGTGCTCACTGAAAAGGAGGAAAACTCAGAGCCAGTGGATTTAAATTACAATGCATACTGCTGGAGGGACCAGTGCAAACACCAGATGCCACTCAGATGCTATTTCCCTGCCTTATGCTACTTTTATGAACAAAGACCAGTGGAGCACTTCTACATTTTGCTTGCTTGGTCTGATCCTTGTTCAGGACTCCAAACTACCTCCTACTGTGAATTCAGCATTCAAAATGTAATCCTTGCTTCCAGAGCTACTTCCTGAGGAGCTGCTCTTTTGACATCGACTGGAGAAATGAGCACCAAGCTAAGATCCCCACTGTCTAGCTACCTGAGGCTTAGCTTTCTGCAAATCTTCAAAGCTGTCAGAAGGTCTGGGGACAATATGTGGGATCCACAGAATCAGCATAACCAGATCAGTATAGCTTCTCACTGATTATCAAGTCTAAGGCAAAACAAGTAGAATTAACATGTGGGAAAAGAGACTAGTCCCCAGCTCTGCTCTGACTTTTACTTCTCCTGTCAGAGCTGTGAAGGGCCAGGCAGCTCCCACCACAATCATGTCTGCCTGTCATAAAGGTGGGTAAAATTCTCAAGGTGAATTTTTGTTTCCCAGGGGTTGGGAAAAAAAAAAACACTGGGATTCTAGCTGGGAGTTTTAGCAGCAGGATTTGATCTATCAGACAGCCACATCTCAGTGACATGGGAGGCTGAAGATTTCTCAGCTGCCTTTCTGGTGTACCTTTGGACAAATAATTCTTCAGATCTGTGCTTCTGTCTGTTTCTCTCATTTGGTTTTAGGGTAAACATCATCACTAGGGGCTACAGATAAGGACAGGGAAACGCCCTGATCTTTGCTTTCTGTAACAGGAGTTTATATAGTTCCTAAAACTCATTTTTTCCCCTTCCTCCCACCTTCAACAACTTGCTCTCACTGCATAGCTCTCACTTTCAAGATACTGTCAGCACTGTTCCTTACAGACACATAAAAGAGATAAAGCGTCTGATTAAAAAACAGATCCAAAAGGATAAACTCAGCTTGTACAACAAACAACTGGCAAGGATACCAAATGGAGACCTGGGGATTTCTCCAGTTACATTTTCAATGGGCATGTACGTAATGACCACGTACAGTTCTGTAATTTCAAGCTCTATGGTTAGCAACAATCCCATTCTACATACATATTTTTTTTTCCTTGATCTAACTGGCTGTTAGCATTCTTAAACACTGTCCATTAAATTTTATCACCTACTATCTAATTTTTGTAACAGTATAGCAAAAATGATTGAAAAAAAGAGTATCCATGAAAGACATAATGTTACATGCATCGTTGCAAGAGAAAATTGAGACTCTGCTCAAATTCAGAACTGTTCCTGGATGAACTGCATGACTGATGGAAATCACAAGCTTGATTTTGCTAGTGGGTGCACTGACAAAAATCTTAACCTCAATCTACTCTTTAGAATAATCCTACATCCCTACTAGCTTCACTATACACAGAACTTGACACAGCTTCAACAAAAGTAGTCAGGTCCACAGTTTTCTCAAGACCTTTTCATTCTTTGGGCCTGTTTTTCTAACTATAATAAATGAATGGTTTTGTATTTAGAAGCTAGTTCCAGCCAGCACAAGCATGCAAAAATAAATTAATTAATGAAATTTTTACACTGATGAATCAAGGCCAAATACTTATCAACATCCTGTGGTCACATTTCCTGAGCCCTGTGTCCTGAAGTGCCATAACAAAACAGAATATTTCTGTTTGATGCTTCAGTACTTCTGGCCTAGGTATCTTTCCTCAGCTCTTCCAGTCCTTGTTTCTGAGATTTTCATCCCCTGCCCATCAGATACCTTTGCACAGAACAGCTCTTGAGTGGGAAGTCAGACTCAGCACTGATTTTCCTATGCCCTCCAGCAATCTGAGGAGCCCTCGCGTTCTCTTTTTCAACTGGATTTTCCTGTCAATGAAGAGCTCTTTCCAATTTTGTATAAAATGCTTTAGGCCAGTTACCTGCTATTTGCTTTCTTGTTTGTGTACCTTCGGGCAGCAGGTCTGGCTCCTTCCTTCCAAGCTTATTTTCAGAGCTACAGGTCATGTCCATCTGTACTGATTTCTGATCAAAAGACTGTAGTGCAGTCCTTGCTGACTAACAGCAAGCAACTGTGACAGCCACAATCACTCCTGCAGTGTCTCCAGCCAGAATAGATGCTTGCAGAAACAGAGACAGATGCAATTTCTACAGGCATGTGCAAGCACAGAAAAATATCACTGTACAGTTCCTAGGGCAAGAACACATGTGCTCCGTTGTCAGCCTTTCTTCTTGCAAGAGGGGTGTTTCACTTGAAGGGAAAACTGGTGCATCTCTTCAACATGTTTGATCCACTCATGGATTTCTCATCTCCAGAAATACACTCAAGCTTTTCTGGGATTAATTCCATGTCAGCTTAGTAAGTGTCCCCTCATGATGAAACCAAGCACTTCTGTGTATGTTAGAAATGAGTTACTTGCATACACAGATTGTTACTTGCCCACTGGTTGCCCCTCTTTGTCCTTCCTATGAAAATGTAGGGTTCTACCCTATTATGAAGCCTGCAGCTCCTCCTTCTGCACTGCTCCAAGCTCCACTATAAAAAAATTAAAGATACTGCTTGCTTCTGAAATGACTGCCCCCCAGCACAGCATTGGTTATTGTATCCTTCCTGTTGTTCTTTGCCCCCACAGTGCCTTTTTGCCTCCTGCCTGCATGGTTGTGCAAAGTAAATGTAAGCACTGCAGTCCTTGCACCTTTCCCCAAGGCCAGACCCTCGAGACTCCCTGTGGCTTTTTTTTTTTTTTAATATGGCAGATGCAATTTGGAGGAATTCCAGGTTGCAAATGCTTTTCTACCCCACATCTTTCTTTTTTGTCCTAGTACTCTGGATTTTGTTCCATCCTTGAGGTGTCACAGAACAGTCCAACCTTGCTCAAGTCATAGATGACTTATTTTCCTTGGCAAATTCAAAATGTTTTGCTAAAGAGTACATTCTGGGCCTTGAAGATTTTTTTGTTCCCCTGTATGGATTATTGTCCAATTTCTCTTCATCCACGCTTTGAATTTTCTGTAGTGCTTTTAATGGCAGCAGCATTCAAGCCCACTCAGATAAAACAAACAGTGCCCCAGTCAGCTGGTGTAATGCCCTCTGAAGCCAACAAACCTCCCCCAAGTACTGTGCTAAGGCCAACAATTTCTCCCAGATACCAGGTACTGCTGTCAAGCAGAGTTACAGGAGCAGGAGGTCTGGATGAAGAAGCTGTACTCCTCCAGCAGCTCCCCTACATCTCAGGTAGGCTGTTACACATTGACTATCAGCGGGCTACACTGGTTCCATAAATGCTACTTGGCTGGCATTTCAGGTTGAAAAAGTCAAATGCTATCTATATGTTTCTTCAATTCCATTCTGGACTTCTACTTTCTGTAAAAGCAAATGTAGGGCAATGATAGCTGTAGGGATACTGCACCTCTGCCAAGGATGCTACTGTTTGAGCTCCCTCAAAATAAGCTCAAACACTGCACTAGATAATGCCACAGAGGATGAGTTAAAGGCTGGCAAGAAATGCCCTTCTTAAAGCCTGAAAAAGGTGAAACCACTCACACACACACACAATTTCTCCCTAGGGGAAAAAAAAAAAAAAAGAAAGGATCACACATTCTGGTTTGTGTAGTATTTGACAAGAGCTGTGCTCCCAAACCCATTGCACCAGCCAGTGAGCCAGGCAGCCTCCTAAATCCATTGCTGACAATGAAGCTGTTTGTTTGTCATCTTGAGGCTGAACAGCAATGACATTTCTGTTGCAGTGCAGTAAAAGGTTAGCACTTGCATAAGCTGACAAATGTGAAGTCAAGGTGACTCTACTTTACGTATTACATTAGCATAGGACTGCAAATCCTTAGGGCACAAAGAGAAATCTAAGCAAGCAATATAAGCAACTGCAGCACTGCAACTGAAAACATCCCAGGGAAAATACTCCCTTGGGGAAAATCACATATAAAATGCAGGATGAAATCTCATGACATGTTTGCAGTCTGCTGGGATCGGTGCAAACAGAACAAACTGATGCTAAGATGCATCAGATGAAAACTGCTTATTATAAAAGGAGATGATGAAAATAATATAATAGAAAAGTTAAGTTGAACAAAAAGATGCAAGTTTGGAAAACAGCATTGTTTCACTGCAGCACCTGCACGACTGGATGACTAAATTTGTTTTAACAGACTGCTGTTTTGATACTGGGCTATAACAAATATTGTGGGAAAGTGAGAAGCTGAGAGCTGGCTTTGAGATTTCAGATAATCTTCTCCTAATTAATAGTCCGTGTATATTTATGTCATCTTACTGCAGCAAAACACTCAGAGCTCTCCTTTCTTTTAACTTCCCCTTCTTTTTACCTTTTGAGTGTTAGCTATTAATTTACTATGCTCTTTCTTCACATTACTTCAGCTAATGCAAGGCTAAATTGTTTCAAATGCCTCTTACACACTCTGCACCTCACTCCGCTTATGCAGATTCACTTGCCTTGCTGACTTCAGTGACATAATTCCTAATTGCACGAGTAAAACTGAAAAGAGAAGCCGCTATTCTGGACTCCTTCCTGTTCCATTACGCTGGGCCACTGTCGCTGACTAAACTCACCAAATTAAAACCCTCCTCTAACTCAGCAGGGAAGGCGCCACAAAGCTTTGGTAGCACTTCAAAGCATCCCCACACTTTGCCTCTTCTTTCATGTCCCACCGATGTCGTCTGTCACATGCTGTTATGTAACTCCTTCAGTTCTCAGCCCCAGTGCCTGCTACCTTTTGAGTCAGGCTATTGTCACTCACTTCTGAGCTCTGTCTTCCCAACTCAGTACCACCCCAAAAAGGCGAGAGAAGAGATCAAGTGCCAACTGAGGAATATGTTCCTATCCATACGTCACCAGTGCTCTGCTGGGCTCAGATACATGCAATGAGGTCCTTATTAGGACCAAATAAGGTACAAATTCGCAGCACCATCTCCTGGCACCTTATATATGTGTATACAGAGATAGGGTGGCATTGGAAGGTTCTCTGCCAGTGCTGCGATAACTCTATACAGGAGGGTAAAGAAGGATGCTCAGCTCATGGCATGTTCCTGAGTTGTAACAAATACAAACTGGATTCTACAGGGAACCACACATCGCCAGGTTCTAGCATTCCCCATGGGCTAAGCCTATGCTGTTCTGCCCCATAAGGTCTCCCCAGCTGCCCAGACATGAAAGGCACTGTCAGCAGTGCTATGAATACATACTAGGCTGGTCTAATACCAAACTCATTCTTCTGTAGTATTCAACAGTTCCCACAGACTCAGGCACTCATGCAAATTGCAGTCTTTCTCCAAACATCTGTGAAAACTGAGATGGTCAAATTAAAAATAAAATAAAATAAAATAAAATGGTATTCAAACAGCTCCCTGTCTCCAGCATCTCCAGTGCACAGATGCAATCCACGTGGGCTGGAAACATTTTGTGGTCAGAGGAGGTTGTTTCCAGCCTTCATTTTTCAGGTGCAAGAGGTTCTGCTTAGGACCCACCTGACACTCTTAATAAAGATAATTGATCCATATGGAATCAGCAGGAACGCTGGACCAAAAACAGTAGATGAGGGCTCTGGATCCAAACCAATACTAAAAATGAATGAATTTAAATGAGAAAAGAGTAGGTCTACTGATGTATTGGTTAATTTAGGAACAAACCAGTACTTTCGAATAGCATCAGTTACCCATGATAATTATAAATGATCTTTCCTATAAGAGACTTCACTGAAAAGAAGGCCTGCTCATAGTATTTCCATTTTATACTTACAGATGAGAATTCAGAGCTATTTACCCTGCTTTGGGCAGACTTGAGCACCACTAAACCCCCAGCTTGATCCATTCCACATCAGCCTGCGAGAGGGCTTCATAACCTTTTCATCAACATCCTACTACATTTTTCTAACTTCTCAGCTGCTGGTCCCATTTTAGCACTGGACACATGTTTACTATTGAGTTTAAGCTGTTCCTAACAACATGATGCAGGCTCAACAGCTAAAGGTCTCTTTGTGGGGAGCAGGCTGAGCTCTGTGCACCCCACTGAATTCTTTTACGACCTGAGTCCCCATTCACCACTCAGTAAGGCATGCTGTATATGTTTGGGCTATAAAAGATGATTAAAATGGGAATCCATCCATTACAAAATCTAGGCAGCATGTTGGTTTCCCTCATGTAACCACACTATTAGTAGCAAACTCTGCTTTTAACTCTGAATTAATAAACTGAACTCAGTGACAGCTCTGTGTGGCATAGCATCAGGAAAGCAGAAAGATCCATCTCCTGCCTCTGGATCTTGCATGACTACGGATGCTACTGAGCTTGCTTCCTTGTCTGTGAATGGGTGATGCTGATGTTCATCTCCCCTAACTGCTTGCTAAGAGGCTTAACCCATAAAGCAGATTTAAACAGCAATATGGGCACAGTATTGATATAATTTAACATACTTTAGGTTTTACAGAAATGAACACGAACTAAAAGCCTAATTCAATTTCTGTTGAACTCCACATTCCCTTCATAATGCTTCAACAGCTCAGGAGCACGCTGCAGAACAGCCTGCACTGCTCTGTACCTGCACAAGGCCGTACCCCCAGTGTGTTCCCACTCACATTCAAAAAGCTACCACTCAAAAAGGGAGGAAGCCCCTGCTGTCATGCATGGGGCATCTGGATGCTGACAGGCATTTGAGCAGCTCCCAAGCCCAAGTATCCATGTCTGGTCAGGAAGAGCTGCATCCTGCAGCTGCCCACATCTTCCTCCAGGCACCACAGTAGTGACAGAGCAACCTAGAAGCCACTGCTGGTAAAAGTGTGTTTGGCCAAACAGACAGGAATACAGACGGGATCCATTTGTAGAAATGGGATCAGATTCCCAAATGTCCATAAACCACACCAACAAAATCCATCTAACGATGTAATCGCTGTGAATAACCTGACAGCAGTGGAGACTTGATGGGACTCTGTGGTCTTATCCTGGTTCAAACATAGGATCAGTGTCCACCCATCAAGGACCTTGGCCTGTGCCATTGCTCAGAGCACTCAAGGACTCAAGCTGGGCAGAACAACCAGATTAAAAGATACTTTAGTATCTTTTAGATTTTAGAGCACTGCCATGAAAGGTACCATGGTGCAGGACTGAGGTGTCTGTGACACCATGTGGAACAACCCTTCAGATCCCATCGCAAAGACACAGCACAAAGACAAGCGCTCAGCTTTTACCTGACCATTCTGTGCCTGCCCAGGGCTGACCTGAGCACAGGCCCACAACCACATTGTCATCCCCTGCCTGTGCAGGCACACAGTGATGTTCTGAAGAGGTCATCTCTACCTGCCTGGCATGCTAGTGAAGGCAGCGTCCTGTTCCACAAACACAGCCACCGAGGGGAAGCTCTGAGTGCAGAAGCAAGAAAAAAAAGAACAACTCTGATCCCAAAAAAGCAAACACACAAAAAAGCCCTTACCTGGCCTTCTCCACATAGGTCAGTGATAAGGTAGGGATCTTTGTCTCCAGATGACTTTTGTAAGAGAAAAAGATTAAACTAACGCATGGGAAGGTCACAGCAGCAGCCCTACTGCTGCTTTACATTCCAAATACGTCATGCTTAACTTCGGTGCCATCAGCTAGTGAGTATTAAAAAAAAAACAAAACAAAACCACACAACAAAACCAAGTAACCTAGTTAGAGGACATCTGAAATAAAACACTGAGCAGGGACCAAACAGGGCTAATAGCTCTGACAAATCTGACAAAAAGCCTTCAGGCCAGGCCCACCCTTGTCTTGGTGGCCTGAATCCCAGCATTTCCTTTTCTTTCCCCAGCCCTCTGATGAGCAATTTAACTACCAGGGTCCTGGCTTCTCTACATGTTCAATTTTATGCAGATAATTACATATTTTCCAGCCTCGATGTCTGTTACATTTGCAGGCTGAAGATGAGTGAGATTTTTGGAATCTGTAAGATTTTTTGCAAGAAGAAGAATCCCAATTTGTTCTATTCAAAAGTACATGCAAACCTTCTTCAACAAGAGAAGACAACTCAGGAAGATGTGCCAGCACGTGTACTACCTGACCCTCTCTGCAAGGATACGGTCAGTGCAAGTGAACTATTTCTGCTGGAGGTCAGACATAAAGCCTTGCATGGAGAACTAGAAGGCTTCTAAAACACCACCTCCTTTCATCTGTTGTAGCATCCGGCCTACATTACTTTCAGCCATGCCACCCTTCAACTTCTTTCTTTTGCAAAACTATTTCAGCCAACCAGGGGTTCAAGTGGCTTCTGTGGACAGCAATGGGTTTATTTTTGGGAGGGGTGCCTACCCTCACTAATTACATTTTGTGCCAATAGCTAATGTGATGGCTTGTTGACTGCTGATATTCATACCATGTCTTTGACAGGCACGGCGCCCACTCACCAGCTGCTCAGCCTGTTTGATTAGGTTACAGACAGGGTGCAGGGAAAACTGCAGGAACTAACATGGAAGTGAAGCCATTTTGTGTGCGGGTATGTGTGCATGCAAATCCACAACTTAGTGCTCCCAGTCATCATGCCTCCACATAACATCAGTGGTGTGCACATACATGCACACCAGCATCAATCCCTGGACACGGTGAAGAAATAGGAGAGCCACAGAGGTATCATTTCAAACTTGGCATGATTTCAAGATCAATAGAATCCCACAGACAAGTGTCAGAACATTTGCCCTAACACTCCATAAACACAGAGCTCCAGGCTTTCACGCTGCCATTCAACAAAGATGTACATTTGAAGGCGTACACTTATTTTAAACCTGGAGTCAGAGAAGTTGGAAGCTCTTTTCCCAGCCATAAAGTATACCTCTGCTCTGAGTTCAGGTTATGTCCCTACATGTACAGCACTGAGAGGGCACTTGGTGCCTGTCAGGAAGAGGGACGTGGCCAAGTTGTATTTATCTCCTGTTGTGCATCCTGCTGACAGCAGGGCAACAGCTGGGACTCACAGGAGCTGCTCTCCTTGCCAGGGAGCCAGGCAGATAACAGCCCTATTCCCTCCTGCAATCCTTCTGGAACCACTGGGAACCGTGAGCTTCCAAATCAACCTCTAGGGACCTTTGCAAGAGGAAGACAGTTCTTTGTTTTCTTGATGAAGAAACAAGGCACTGCAGGAGAAGCAGGGTTAAGACGACTTTTAGGAGTCTTAGCCTAAGGATCTCGATGGTCTTACACAGGAAAGAAAGATCTGGATAAAGGATTTTCACTATAGCCTTAAATATACTGCAGAAACTTCACACCTTGTGTTCGCACATTCTCTGAGGCTAACCTGCCCTCTTCCTCATCTCTCCAGATCTGCCTTTACTACCTTCACCAGTGTAATTTTTCCTCTATCATTAAACGAAATCCCTTTCTTGCAGAAGATGCTTCTCTTTGAAACAGCCTTCCTGGCTGCACCATGGGAACCTGCCCTCCTGCCCTTCCCCAGTTACTGGGTGAGCGTGCATCCCCGCACCCAGTCTGATCTCCCAGGGAACTGGGTGAAGTGTCAGTGATGAAGAGCTGGGAATCTTTATTCCTTTTATTCCCAGTAGGAACAATTTTAGGACAGTGGGACAATTTTAGAGACCTGGATATCTCTCTACCTGGAAATTTTCAACTGCTCCCATACACACTATAGATACTTCCATTAGCAGCAGCTCCAGGCTAAGTAAGAGATCAGCACCTCCATTTCATACAACAGTACAACACAGACTGAACAAGACGTAAAGATAGAATGAGAAAGTAGAATTATTTTATCCTCTTGCCCCAAACGTAGCCCTGAGCCCCAGATAGCTTCTTGCTCTCACACTACTTTGCCAGTAAGGCTTCACACAATAAAATCCTCACAGCATTCTACGCTAATCCATTAATACCTGTGAGAGCAAGCTGACATCTCTACTCTGGTTATCATTCTGGTACCAAAATGCCCAATAAACTCTGTTCCACGTTCTTCTCTCTTTATTTTACCAAGGAAGCAAATTGCTCTGTTTCAGCAGGCTATGGGTGTTGGTTCAGAACAGAGGCACAGCTCAGACCCCCAGCACTGCCTTTCAGCACAGGATGCTGCCCCTCCAGTGGTGGGAGGCAGTGTGTGCCACTGCTTTGACAGCAGCTGTTCCCTTCTGCACTCCCCTGCATCAGGCAATCTGTACACAGAGAGCCAGAGGTCACATCCAGACCACTGTGCTTCCTACCCACTCTGTTCTTTGTGAACTCCTCTCATCTTTTTTAACCTGCTTTTGCTCTGCTCAGCATCCTGTGCTAATGAGTGCTACAATTTAATTATCGGACATGATGGGAAACATATCTGATTGTATTCAGGTGCTTAAGTCAGTGTTTCCCAAACATCGGGTCAGGTTCACAGCTAAGGATACAAAAGGGATGCAGGGCACATGAGAGAGGCCAGGAAATTGCCTTAGTTCTGACTGGAACATGTTCACTGTGTGTAAAAAAAAAAGGGAAAGACTGAGAGGAGGGAGAAGGGAATAAGGGCAAAATAGCTTCCTGGCATGGATCCAGAGACTGCGTCAAGAATAAATAATAATACATGTCCAACAATCTAACACAAACACCCATAATTCCTATTAGCAAGGATGTGATCTGAGAGCTTTGTCACTCAGTCCTACTGCCTGAAGTCTCTTATCATGGCCACTGCTGTGACCAGCACTGTATAAAACCTGATGTACTCTGAAGAAAAAGAAAAAATAGAGAAAGCAGGATCGAGGTCTACTGGCTACACAGATACAGAAACACAGCTCCTTCCCTTCACAGCCACCATCTGACAGAGATGTCTACAGCCATGTTTCACTCTGAGGACTCCTCCCTGAGAAGAGCCATATCTCAGCAGGAGCACAGGTTGAACAGCGGCACGCAACAACACAGCAGCCTCTCTTTAAGATGATGGTAGAAGCAGCCAAAGCCAGAGGCAGGCAAGGCAGCAGGGAGGCAGAGCTCTGGAGCAAGAATCCTCCCGCAGCAGAAGGGACCAGTCCCAGTGCTCATCTCAGCCCTGGATGCCAACACATTTCTCACTTCCCCAGGAGCATTAACCTAACTTATCCTGAAAAGACACTGAAGCGTAACAGCTCAGACAACTGAATGGGATAAAAAACCTGCCCCAGACTCATGGCTGCGGTCTTCACCCCCATACAGACAGCTCATCTTCCTGTGCCCCTTCCCTGTGATACTGTCCTCCTCTGCACTGAGCCTGGGCACACAAAGGGGGATCTGACTGGCAAGATGTTCTGCTGCAGTGATTTGTGCCTGCTGGGCATCTCCCTTGGCAGGGAAAGCAAATGAGAATAGCCTTTGCCTTGCTCCAATTTTGTCCTAGGGACTCAACTAGCAAAAAAGAAATCTACCATTGATTTAAAGCCACAGATTTGCTCTGGTACTTCTTAATCTGAACAGTAAGGTGGATCTCGATCCTTCCACAGTTCATATTGATACCACAATATTAACCAGTATTTCACGTTCAGAAACTTCTGGGAACCACTTGCTAGCTTGAAATTTTTCCCAAAATGGGTGCTGTGGAGACTACCAATCAGCAAGAGATCCTCCCTCTCTCAGAGAGAATCACAGAATCATTAAGGTTGGAAAAAGACCGTTAAGATCATTTAGTCCAACCAAGAGGCAGTACTCCTGGTTACCCACTCTCATGCAGGCCATCTAGGTGTGCCAAATGGAGCCTCTGACACAAGCCTGCTCATCTCTGTGCCAGACTAGCAGCCCAAACAGCTGGAAAACTCTGCTTGGCTGCAATACTTGCATTAGGCCACTTCTTTTCTACAGGTTCCTCTTGTTGCCAAGGTAAAAGACCGCTGTAGATTCAGTCCTGAGCTTCTGACAGATCAATCCTGCTGAGCTTGGTGGTCTCTGCTGATCAATTCACTACAACCATCTCACCCATGGGACTGGCTTTTCTCTGCTCTCTCCCTTTATCCCTTCTCCTTCTCTAGCCAGAAATGATTTACATGTTTGTTTACCCTGAGCTATTCATTCAAGTCATTCAGCAACCCTCGTCCCACAATCATATTACAGCAGATTTTCAATTGGGATCTCTGCTGTTCACAAACAGAGGACTAAACCGTAGGCCAGTCTAGCTCTGGGATTCAGGAAGAACTCACCTTTGTTACAAACACTTAACAAGCCAACATCATCATAATCCCTTATGCTGCTTTATGAAAAAGGAGGAACTCCAGGCAAAGAAATCACTCTCTATTTACACCAGCATAACAATTAGCAGAATTTGGCTCGTTTTGTACAAATTATACTACTGTGCTTGTAGGAACAATCTTTCTGTTTCAAACTAATTTTAGCCACTCTTGAGTAGTGATTATCAAGCTCCTCCATCTGTTGCAGGAAAAATTTATTTGCACATAGCTTTTGCAAATTTTCTCCTCTGAGGTATGTTTTCAAGAACTCCATCCCTCAAAAACCAGTGTAATCATATTACTAGAAGGACTCATAACTCAGCTGACAGTGCCTTGTCTATTAAACCCACAGCATGAGAAGATCTCAGAATCGACATTCTAAGATTTTTAAGGCTGCCTGAAAATAAATTAGTTTGCAAAAAGCAAATTAATCAAAGAACGGTGTGACTCGCATTACCTCAAATGCAGAGATCCTATAAAAGCAGAAAGTGCTTAAGAAAAATAGCAATGCCTTTAAAAAAAATACATTACAAGAACAGTGAGATTTCAATATGCTCAAATGAAAACAGTGAGCTCAAATTAGAAATTCTCTCAGACTCCCAGCAATTGAAGTAAGAAACTATGTTAATGTTCTGTATGTTTGCAAGACAAATTAAAGCTGATCAGAGGTCACTCTCAAACTCAAGTCCTTTTCCATTTAGTTTCTTTTCACAGCTTAACAACAACACTCGGACCTTTTTCTTTAGTTTAAGTGCTAGAAATGCACTCTGCAGTAGTCCCTGAGACGCGGTTCTATCTTAGGAAGACTTGCTCTGAGCAGATAACATACTGATCTGTTCTGCAGCTCAGAATTAAAGTACAGTCAAACACAACAGCAAAGCCACACCACAGACCAGCGGGCTCACGCTGGGCCAACGCGATGCCATGGTTGGGGTGAGCTGTTCCATGCCTTCAGTCAGCACTTGATGGCTTAAGCAGTATGAGACAGAGGTGTTTCTTCAGCTCATAATTACCACTGGGCTACATGTAAAGAAACTGGGGGATAAATATTCACAGCTCGAACATGGAGTGACATGATGACACCCAAAAGTGATAGATTTTTTTTTTCTTGAAAAAAAAAAAAAAAGACACTAGATTTCTTTACAGGGGATTAATACTCCAGAAAATAGCTCCTTCAGCCTGCTTTGGAGATGTCTGAAAATACATTTGGCCACATATTTTCCATAAACTTCCTAAGGACACTGATGTAACTTCTGAAAAGCATATCAGAAACAGTAACGTATTACTGTAGTATTACTGTAGTCATCTGCATTCACACAGTACCTCCTGGCTGAAAAGCATTTTCAAGGGCTTCTGAGTAGCTTCACAGTCCTGAGACGTAGCAGCACAGGAGAAGCCACTATCTTACGCAGAAAGCAAGCAACACCACAAGTATCATGAGACCTGCCCACGGTCAGGCAGTATGCCCACAGCAAATGGAAACAACCCTCAGGTTTTCCCACCTGGAAGCCCGCACACGCCGCAGTGTCACCGCCTGACCATCCTTTCCCCAAACCTTCCCTTCCGTGTCCCCTTTCTGTTCCGTATTGCATAAGCCTCCTTGCAGGGAGGTGCACCTCGCACAAAACTTGGGGTTCGCACCTCACCAGCTGAAAGACCAAACGTTTTCACAAAATCAGAGAAAAGTTAAGAGGAAGGGATGAGCCGGGCTGAAGTTCGCAGCCACCTCACTCCTCCAATGCAGCAGCAAAATGCAAGGCTTCACGCAGAACCGTTCAGCCACGTTACTCAGGGCATGAGGAATTTAATGGCAGAGCGGTGTATTACCATATTCATAACCGTGACTAACAAATCTGTTGTCAAAGCCGCCAAAAACATCACGCAAGCAGAATGTTTTCACACCAAAGAGACCACAGGAGTCACAGCTCCGTAGTAAACAAATGAACTCAGGAGGAGTCCTGAAATCGGCACCGACTTTTTCGGGCTGGGGAATTCGCTAACTACGAACGGCAGGACGCCGGCGGACCGAGCGCCGAGGCACCGTCCGGCACCGCAGCAGAGGAGCTCCGCACCGCGGTTACCTTTCCGACTCGGGGCCCGCGGCTCGGCCGGATCACTCGCGGTTCGGGCGGAGGACCGCTCCGTTAAGGACCATTTCGGCTCCGCGAGGCGGCAGGCGGTTCTCCCGGCTCCCGCGGCGCGGCACCGGGCGGCCCGAACCCCGCACCCGCCGCGTCCCGCGGCTCCGGCAGAAGCAAAGCGGGGCCGCCGCCCCAGCAGGTGGCTTCCCGCGGGCGGAGCGCAGCGCCGACCGGCCCCGGCCGCGGCCGCGAGGTGGGCGCCCGCCCGCCTTTTGCCCGCCCGCCCCGGGTGCCGCTCACCTCCGCGCCGCTCCGTCAGGCTCTACATGCCGGGATGCCCGCGGGCCGGGGCCGCCGGGCCGCGCCGCTCATTTGTAATCCGCTCCGCGCCGAACGCCGCGGGGGCGGGAGCCCCCATGCCGCCCCGCCCGCGCTCCGCCGCTCGCGCAGCCCAGCCGGAGCGCCCCAGCCCGGCCGGCTACACCGCCGCCCGAGGCGCGGAGCCGCGGGGCCGCCGGCCGGCAGGGCGGAGCGGGCGGGGCATCGCGCTCCTCGCCCCGGCGGCGGGGAGGACGGGGACGCCGGGCAGAGCTCCCCGATGAGCCGGGTGGTCGCGGTGCCGCCTTTCTCGGCCCCCGGGCGGGCGGCGGCCGGGCCGGGGCCGGAGCAGAGCTGGGCGAGGACGCACGCGGTGCCCTCGCACTCCCGCCGCACGCCGCCCCTCGCGCGGATTCGCCGCCCCTCACACTCGCGCGCCCACACCCGCCTCTCGCACGCGCGCCCGCCGCGCGCCCCTCACAGCCGGATCCTCCGGCGCCCGCCGCGCCCCAGCCCGGCCCCGGGCAGCGACATGCGCGGGGCTGCGGGCGCGGCCCGGCGACCGGCCGTGCACCTCTGGAACCACGCCTGACCCGCGCTGGCGACGCGGCGGTCTGAAGGCCGCTCTCATCCAGCCGCGTGTCCCGTCACGTTGTGCCGCACCGTCGGGTGACACGCGGCGTGAATGCTCCCGAGCTCGGGGTGCACGGCTCCTCGGTGCTAACCGGGCGTTTTGACACATGGGCGTCGAAACCTATTGGACAGTGGGTTGCTCATTGACTGGCAGAGTCCAGTGAATTCCAGACAAGCTTTCCTCACGCCATCCTGGCAGCACACATGGGAGCACGCTGGCATCCTTCGCTGCTCCCCATCGTGGATCTTTTCTGGCTCCGTCCCAGCAGAGCCTACCGTTGGCTTCTTTGTCCTCTGCAAGCACCACAATGTGTCTTTCTTATCTCTGTGCTTGAAACCAGGGCATGATGCTCAGCGAGTTTGTCACTGGCCTTATGGGCACCCCGAGCCAACGTCCCTCCCCACTGTGTGGTCATAGTTGTTGCCATGCTCCCCTGGGCTTTGCCGTGCTATTATTAAATGATGAATAATGCACAGTAGCACTCGACTTGCTGCACTTTTTCATAAGAAGGCACTTTGCCAGCATCAGCCCTTGTGGCAGAAGTGCCCACCTGTGAGGTGAGGTAAGGCTGGTGCTGAGGAGGCCCAGCAGCGCCCAGCCGCCATGCCAACGGCACAGAGAGCACACCAGCAAAGGCATCGGCAGAACGCTGCTTTCCCAGCAGCGCAGTATCAGCACCGATTCAATATTTCATCACGGCACTTGTTTAAGAGCCCTTCATGTCCTCTGAGGTACCAAGTAGCGCTGAGTAAATGATTCAGAGCAAATCATTTATTCAAAACTTCAGCCTACATTTTCTGTCAGTCCAAGAACACAAAATGATTTTCTTCCTGCTTGGGTTCAGTCAACCCGTGTTTCAGAACTTGCTTTTAAATCCCAGGCAAAAGCCTCAGGTCGTTGCATGGTGACAGTCAGGGATTCTTGAGCAGTACCTTCTGATTTGTTGAATTCATTTCCTTTTGTCCTTAGGATTATTTTTTAATATAGAGCAACATATTATATTTTTAGGATATTTTGCATCTCAGAGCAGCCCCAGGTTCTGCCCAGCCAAGGGGAGCAGTGCCTGGAGGAAGGTATGTGCATGATGCGAAAGGTGCAGTGCTGCTGGGTATGAGCAGAAGCTGCTGGAGCTGTGTGCTGCACATACAGGCAGCCCAAAGCACTGGCAAGCAGGGAAAGGCTGAGCCAGGATGGTGGCAGAGGGCAGCTTTACTCAAAATAGCGGTGCAAACACCTCCAAAAATCCCAGAGTCCAGCTGCTTGGGAGCCTTGTTAGCTTTTTCATGCCTATCGGGTAGTCTGTTCATTGGCAGAGCTTTCTCCAGCAGCATTTGGGTAGAGTACTGTGAGTAAATGTGTGTGATTAAAAAGCAGAGTGATTTTTGTGAAGCGAGACTAACTTGATTTACATCCAATTTTTTTGTCTTAGAAAAGCTGCCTGGTACTAGTAATCTCTAAACCAAAACCAAGGAAAGTGGGCTAGACTGTTTCTTTTCCATTTCTCTGCCATAAAGTGAAACAGGACAGCAGCTGAGCCCTCAAAACAGAGAAGGGAACAATTATTCTTAGAAATAGTGCCTCTGGAAAATGCTTTTTATCTCACTGGAAAAGAAAGCCTATTCCTTCATCATGCAGAAAGGGAGATTTTACATATTTTAATTAGAACAGCTGAAAGGTTGGGAAAAAGAGAATCCACTTTGCTGTCAAGCTCTTTAGTGAGGGAGGAAAAGTTCTCAAAGTTCAGGAACCTGGAGAGAGCTTTAAATCTCCATGGCTAAAAATAATTTGTCCCTTAAGAAAATGCCATGGATTTTTTCTTTATTTATTTCTTTTTTCTTTTTCTTTTTTTTTATATCGCTGCCTTAGATAACTTCAGGTCATCAGAACATGGAAGTTAAGCTGGGAAAGTGGAAATCTTTTTAACTTTCTGCACTTCAGAATCTTTTCACTGTTAACTGGGCACTGGGTAATCCCTGCGGGGCTGCCATTTCACTCATGTTCGGAGGAAGTGGTGCAGCTTGATGAAATACAGCTTGACAAGATGTTTGGGGCTACAGCTGGTGATACAGATGTGAGCTGCCTTCTCTTCATTAGTTTTACTTTTTCTCTCTATTATCATTCTTCTTATTATTACTATTATTTGTTTGGGTTTCATCCTTTTCACTCCAGCAAATGCATACTGAGCAGGAACCCCAGGGCACATGCTTTGCTGGTGTATGGTCAGGACAGCTTGGTTCATTTGATCTGCAGAGCAAGGAGTCACATCAGGGGAAGATCAGGCCCCAGGACGTACACCTGCTGCTCCCACCAAACTGCATGGAAATACAGGTTTACATCCTGTTGTTACGCTATTGCTTTTATCGTGCAGTGGATGTGTTAGCCCAAGGGCCATTTTTTCATATACTTGTAAAATTCACAGTCCCTTTTTTCCCTAATACATTTTGATATACTTTGTATGTTTTAAATGTAACAAGATTTTGCATTTGGATTTTCTGTTTGCACACAGACGTGCTATGCTCTGTTTAGCTGCTCCCATCAGAACAGTTGTTTGCTGGCAGTGCTAACACTAAGCTGTACAGCTGGCAAAATGACCAAAATTACCCCTTAGAAAGCCATCGTTTCTATTTTAACTTTTTCTCCAATCCTTCAGCACAAGCCATGCTGGCTTTGATCCTGTTACGTTCATCTCTGTGCATCACTGCACGAGAGCTGCCTGCTGCAGGAGCCAACAGGAGACAGATGACCGTGAGCCACAGACACACCGCTGCTCACAGATCGCTGCTCTTTTGTTTTGTTTGCTACTTGTGTGCTTGTGCCTGTTGCTCACTGCAGCCACAGGGTGCAGGGTGTTTGCTGAGCTCTGCTCCCTGCTTGCCATGCACACAAAATCTGTGGGGCACACCAGAACCCCTCTGATCTTAGCCGTCAGGATGAATGCCTGTGAAATTCTGCCTTTATGCTCTCTTGCTGTGATCTGGATAACTGTGTTTGAATCTGCTTTTTTCCTTTAGTATATAATTCTTAATTCTTTAAAAAGAAAGTTTTAAAAATAAATGGTAATTCCTAGACTAGTCATAGTTTACTTTGGATTAAGAGACTGAAACTATTTTATATTTCCTCACTGCCTTGCATTATTACGGTTATGTTTTGTCCTTGGCTTACAAGCTTCCTTTCTCCAGCTACCCTAAACAACACTGCATTTCAAGAAAGCCACCAAATCTTGAGATAGAATTGGAAAACAATTGGCAAAATCATTTTTTTCATCCTATGCCAGCTGGGCAAAAGACAGCACTGACGAATGCCTGATTGAAAAGAAAGTTTCCCTGGTGGCTTGCTCTGCAGCGCCTGTCCCCAGCATCATGCTCCCCATATACAGTCTCAGGGCAAAGCCTAAGGTGGACCCTAGAGGCAAGAAAGAAGACAGGATTTGGGGTGAAATGTGAAGCTGGAAGGTGACCACATTTCTACTGGACACTTTGTGCCCAGTGCTTTAGAAACAGAAGGGCCATTTGCAAAATCTACGCTTGGCTCCAGTTCAGTTGCTCAGCAGGTCACAGCAGAGAGATTTTGATGGGGATCAGCTACGGGTGGTGGCTGCCAGCTGATGTGGACTCAAGGGTTCAGCCAGCTCACATCTTCCCAGGCAATATCTCAAAATGCTGCTGAACCACATAGCTGGATACTGTGCCTGTTCCTATATACATCAGTCTCCAGGGTGCCTACCAGCAAATTGATGCAGCTTATCGTCATCCGTGTTTAATTAGGAATTGCATACTGGGGACATCAAATCCAGTGCCCTATCCTTGTCAGGGCTCTGTTCAAGCTGGGTTAGAGAAAAAAGCATTGTGGATGCAAGTGGAATAAACAGCCCGGAGAGGAGGCATCCTCCAGTCTCTGCTGGAGATCAGTTTCTATGCTGAAGTATGAGGGATTATACCCCTCAGAAAAATACAGACTGCTTCTCTGTGATGCAGTGGAGGAAACTCACACCTAACAGAGAGATCTTGCCATCTTCAATGCTACCTATCTGCTACACGTCACAGACTACTTATGGACAGTTGCTTTCTTTGCCTGCCTTTGTCTGCCTTAAAGGCGGTGTCCTGCAGTTTTGATCAGTGTGTTCTTTGGTTTTGAGTTCTGTTAAATCACAGAATCAGGAAAACACGTGAATACAGAACATGCAGTATATGGCTCCTGAACCTCTAGCCCTCTTCCTGAGTCTTGGCCCGTGTGTTTCCTTCCCATACTGAATCATCCTCATCTTTCCTTTCTTTCCCCCAGAATGAACTTGCATTTTAATTCGGGACAGTTTCTTTCCAGCTCTTCAAACCTTCAGCCCCTTGAGCTGAAGCAGAATGGTGATGGCCCAGAGCCTACCAGCAAGTCTGATGCTGTACCCTTGGGCTTGGTCACCCACAGCCACACTGATTTCATTTACATGCAGATTTAGCCTAAACAAAATATTGATTTCAGTGGAGTTTCTCAAGATGAACATTTGTGTAACAAAATTGCTTCTGCTACAAATACTCAATTTCTCTTCTCTGTGTAATGGAAATAGGGTTCTTCAGATGGGAGCAATTTTGCTCTGCTGCTAAAACTGACTGCCCTGGGGACAGTATAAGAGAGCAGAAAGTATACAGTAGGACTGAATTTACTAAATAAGAAAAATCCTGATTTTGCGTAGTTCAGTCTACAGATTATTACTTGGTCACAGAAACCTCACATTTTTGTATTGCAAACTTTTACAAAAGGGATCTGTTCTGTCATCTTTCCATACTCTATATGGTTATTTATGAGTTTAGAGATGGAGCCACACTGGAAAGATAATAAGTTGATTATCTCTTATGACAATTCTATCACAAAATTGCCAGTGTCATGGAATTTAGAAGGACACCAAGGACAAAAGGAACAGCTTTTTTCAAGTATCAGCTTCTAGCTGCAATTTCAAGCTATGACATCAAAACAGATCCTTTAGAAGGAGCCTTTAAAATAAATTCCTTTGCCTGTGCAAAGCCTACCCTGCCTTCCCCTTAGTATTTCTACCCATTATCTTTTAATACTTTCTTTTCTTTTTATGACCCCATTTTTATTTACAGTACAGCCCTTAATTTAGTAGTGCTGACATAGTTACATTATCAGTAATAGCTTAATTACCATGTATTCATGACTACAGTGGTTAGGGATAGTAGCTACGAACATGACAGATTCATTTGCATTATTGTCATTAACATGCTGCACAAATGAGTTTTTGTTTGTGAAGGAAGTGTTTAATGGGGCTATATTGCTTCCAGAAGAACTCAAGACTGGAGGAGAACTGCAGGCTGCTGCCGATGCTGTACTAGTCTGAAACTTCTGCAAATTGCACTGTGATCAGGCTGACAGATGGTATGCAATGCCTTTTTCCAACTCAGCAGAAATGGGAAAAATATAATAAAGAGACTACAGAGATTAGAGCCTTTATCAATGGGACTTGAAATCTAGCGCACCATATGCTTAGTATAAAAAGAAACATTTATCAGAAAGAATTAAAGCAGAGCATAGACAGAATTTATCTGCTATTCTTTGCAGAACTTGTGGATAGGTTTTAATCTGTAATTTTGAGCATAAGCTTAATTGCAATGAGTAATAACTGGGTGCTCTGACATCTCCTGCCAAAGTAGGGAGGCCTTCCTCGCTGCTCTTGGAAGAAACTTTGCTCTGCATAATGGCAGTTTTGCCAGTGGGAAATGCATTGGCAGCAGCCACTGTCCCTGCTCCTTCCCCCATGCTGCTGGCAGGTGGCAGACCTGACCCGGAGAGTCTCAGAAGCAGCTCTCTGACCGTCAGCAGGAGCCCAGGGGTGCACCTTCCAGCACTCTTAAATCAACACTGGTGTTTCTGCAAGGATCGTTATTGCTGCTTTCTATTAAATGTTTGTTGGTGGCAAATGATGAGGTGTTAAAAAGCCTTGGGGTACCTTACATATTCACTCAGTACTTGAGATCTAGTTTTATGAATTCTGCTGCCAAATATATTCCCTAAACATATTCCTTTCAGGTAGTATGCAGAGATATCCATCATTCCTCATAAAATGCTAATCACTAATTCAAATGTATGTATAATGCTGTACCACTGTCTGCTGCACGTCTTTCATCTCTGTGCATTGTGTTTGCTTCAGAAAGACAAAACTGCAGACCTTGATTCACCAGGCTAGATGCGCGTCTGATCCTCAGTGCACAGGAGGTCTCTTCTGGTTATCTCACTTGCAGACAAGCAGGTATTTATGGAAGTGTGTTCCCTAATCTAGATCAGAATTAAGGTCTGCGATAACAGTGAAGCCAAAATGTTGCTGTGATTCCCCTGTAAAGATGAGCCTTCTATTTACTTAGCCATGAGATGAGTAGTTCAGATGATTAATGACACAGAAAGCAGTGTAACCCAGCAGTGATTCTGTTCCCACTGGGGCTAGAGGGAGATTTGCCAGCTCTGCTTCTGCATTTGCTATATACAAAGCTACCGATTTTAACATCACAGAATCAGAGATCGCCAAGGTTGGAAAAGACTTCCAAGATCATCTGGTTCAATTCTCCACCTACCACCAATATCTCCCACTAAACTCTTTGTCTTAGTACAACATCTAAGTGTTTCTTGAATAACTTCAGGCCTGGTAATTCAACCACTACCCCAGACAGTCTGTTCCGGTGCATTGCCACTCTTCTGGAAAAGAATTTTTTTCCTAATATCTATCCAACCTCAACCTCCCCTGGTGCTTGAGACCATTCCCTCTGGTCCTATCACCAGTTATGTGGGAAAACAGGTCAACCCCCACCACACCAAAAACTGCTTTCAGGGAGTTGTAGAGAGCAATAAGGTCACCCCTGAACTTCCTCTTCTCCAGACCGAACAATCCCAGCTCCCTCAGCCAGTCCCATAAGACTTGTGTCCCAGTCCCCTCACAGCTTCATTGCCCTTCTCTGAACGTGCTCCAGGGCCTCAATGTCTGTCTTGTAGTAAGGGGCCCAGAACTGAGCAGAGTTCTCAAGGTGCAGCCTCACCAGAGCGGAGTACAGGGGGATGATCACCTCACTGCTCCTGCTAGCAACACTATTTCTTATACAAGCCTGCTTCCTCTTTCCCTACCTGTTAACCAGCTCCTTGGGAGCCTGAACAAGAGCTCCTTTCAACCACGCTTACCTGAGAAAACAGCAATTTGTTTGAAATAGGTAGAAAGGTAATTCAACTTGTTTCTATTCTCTCCTGACACTCCAGAATGAGATAAGAGAAAAGGAGAGATGTGTTCAGTTTTCTTTTTCATCCAGATGAGACTGCTGAGGCAGCAAGGCTATTAAAAATAAAATTGCACCTGGCTGAGCCTTAGGAAAGCTTCATCACAGAGAATAAATATAAGAATACCTACAGTATGGCTTACTTGGAAAAACATTCTGAGGCAAGACAGGCTTGGTGAAGACTGGGCTCATCCTGTGTTAGGAAACTGAAATGCTGTGTCCAGGCTTCCTCAGAGGTTTCCAGCTCTCCAAGTCACTATTCACAAGAGAACCATGCAGTCACATCTTATGTCTTCAGCACAATACTGAAAGTATGAGGGCCTTATCTGAGCAATTTAACTCTTTGTGCTCTCTGTCTCTAATGAATGGTGCCAATGCCTAGGGACCAGAGATCCATGGCTGGTTTTTTGCCATTTGGGGCACACACCAGTCATGTTCAGTACAGGTGGCCGCCTATTGATGAAGCCTTGAGTCAGAAGGGGGCAGTGACCACGCTGGGTCACACTGCAGATCTGGGTAGCTGGCAGGAGAGTTTCCAAAAGGGCCACACAAGTGTTAACACTTCCTAGGAAATGCTCCCAAACTTCCTCAGCTTGCAGCCCTGGGGCTTCCCAGTCCTCAGACGCTGGCTTTCTACTTGAGCTACCTCAAGGATCTTTTCTTTCTCTAAGCTTTTCTGCTTTCTTTTGAAGTTTGTAATCTCCTGGCACCCACAGCACCCTCCAGCAAGGCACTCCACTGCTAATTTACATATTCTCTCGAAAAAAAAGAGAAGAACACAAACCAAAACCAATTCCTTTTTGAACTGACCATCTACTTATTGTCCATTCCTATTGGTTGACTGTTCCATAGGAAATCCTATAGCCCTGGCTGTTCATGGACTCAGGATGTGCCTGCAGGACACAGCTGGCAGGGTTACAGAAGTGTTTGAGTGGAATAAGACTTGGTCTCTGTGTTCCCAAGCAGCAAAAACAAGTATATTACTCAGCAGTATATTCATGCTATAAATACTTTTTTTTTCACATTAATTTATCCTTATTTATCACAGCAGATAACAGAACTCTGGGCTTAGATTCATGCAGCAATAAAAAAAAAGAAAGAAATTTCTACCAGATTATAAAGATCTGTCATGTTGTCACTATGTTTATTTTCTCTATCTATTTCTCTCCTTTCTGTGCATTGCTTTATGCTTTGCAGGGCCCTTGGGAAAGGAAAAGTGGGTATTGTTTTGAAAAATATGGTTTTTTTGATTAAAGGATACAAAATTAATTTGTTCCACAGAACCTAGAAGCATATTATTTGACAACTGTACTATACTATGCAAACAGAGCACACATGGCCAAATTTATCATGTTGCTTACCAGACCCTGATCTTTTGCTTCTTGGACTGTGGAGCCTCTTTTGCAATTAGAGAACATGGATTTGGCAGCACACATCTAACCACAAATTGCTGTTTTTTCACTTGCTTACACAAGGATAAAGCAAGGATGTAGCTACAGCTCTGAGTGAACATGAAAGAGCAGGAGTGCGACTCAGATCACACTGGTACAAGACACCACACAGAGCTGGAGGCTGAACCACCAGTACCAGTAAACTCACATCTGAGCTTAATAGCAAGCATTACCGTCCATGCAAGCAAAGTAGAAGAGCATTTGCTCCTTGGGGTATTTGTACACCAGAAAATGGGGGGCAGAAATGCATGCAGTTTTGCTGTCCTGGGAAAGTGCCTGCATGGCACGGTCCCCTTTGGACACAGCTCCATTGGTATTAGGTGGGCCATGTGCATGATGCACAGCAGTTACGCTGCCTGCTATTTCTCATTTCTGCTCTGTGTTTTTGAGTGTGACAAGGAAAAGCCCAAAATTACTCATATAGGCAGAAATGTCACTATGGAAACAAGGAGACAGTTTAGTATAGTTTGGCCACTATTGACACAGAAGCTCCAATAGCTCAGGAGATGGTGTGGCCCCGCATGTCTGCAGCAGAGCTCCCCAAGGAGCAGATCCACTGAGCATAGAGGTCGGCCAAAACAAAGAGCCTTCAGAAACCTCAGGTGTCTGGGTTAGAAAAATAAAATCCCTGGGGCCTCTAAAACACATGTGCAGATCGCTTCAAAAGTAATGCCTCTTATTTATTTCAATAGAAACTACAACAGCTACAAAGAGTATGATAACTATTTGATAGAGCAAATTCTCAGCTACAGAATACTATTTTTCAACACAGTCCTACCATTAGCTATGTATTTTTGCCAACAACCTGCATGCCAAGCTTGTAAAAATCTGCACCAGCAGAGGTGATCCACTGTTTCACAGCTGCTATGATGGCACCTTCAGCCTCACACTGGTTCAATAGGTCCTGACAAACTTGCATGCAATGTTCATTCTATTCCTGTGTGAGCACTGTGGAACTCACCCCGATGAGATGAGATTTGTGCAAGCTGGTTCTTTGCAAAGCAAAGGCCCCATGTTCTGTCTGTCACAGCCTTTTTAAAGGATCAGATGCATAATTAGAAATTGCATTATGTTCATATGCACACAGTAGCTGGTCTGTTTTCTGCAGTCCCA